>NC_137008.1:29727233-30089733 GCF_032717465.1 Coenobita brevimanus | reverse complement strand
TATATACATATATGGTGCAGATGGATTTTGCATTGAGAACTGTTTGATCAAGTCATCCCTTCCTCTTAGCAAAGTGGGTGAACTGTTGCGAGACACCAGCACCAACTGATAAACAAAGTAGAAAATTTCATGAAGAAATCAAGACTTTGCTAAGAGGAATCTGTGCTTATCCATTTGCACCATATACAGTATGTATGGCTGATATAAACCCAAAAGCCCCATCAGGCCAATCGTAAGCTCTGTAGGCTCTACGACATACAAGCTCTCCAAGTGGCTTGCAACACTGTTGTCCCCTGTTGTAGGCACTATCTCTGATGCATTTGTACAAAACATTGAGGATTTGGTAAGAAAGTTAAAATCTCTAAATGTCATGTACCCCTACAAATTAGTCAGGTTTGATATTAAATCATTATTTACAAATGTCCCTGTTGATGATGTTTTAACTTTCCTGCCAAGCACTCTGGGTGGTAACATTGATGGTATTTCCTACAAAAACATTATCAAGCTAATTAAAATGGGCTTTGTAAACTCATCTTTTACCTTTGAAGGCAAATTTTACACACAAAAATTTGGTATGGCCATGGTTAATCCCCTCTCCCCAGTTCTGGCAAATATTTACATGGAATACTTTGAGAAACATTTACTGGCCTCCGTAAAGGAGCAAAACATAGTTTGGCTCCGATACGTTGATGATATCCTGTGCTTCTGGCCTAACAGTCTTCCCATTGGTGAATTTCTCCTGAAAATAAATTCGTTAGTTCCATCGATAAAGTGTATTCACGAGGTGGAAATGGATAATGAACTGCCATTTTTGGATGTAAAAGTTATCAGGGACCAAAGTGTTTTGAAGACTAAAGTATACAGAAAACCTACAAACTATTATGCCATATGTGCATTATTATTCAAACCATCACATTAATGTAAAAAATCTGTGCTTATATCCATGTACTTGAGAGCATAAAGAATTTCAGACCCAGAATTTTTAGATGATGAACTAAAAATGATTCAGAGCATTGGAAAGAAGCTAAAATATCCACAAAGCATACTAACTCAGTGCCACAATACAGCCAAGAAACGATTCCTTGAAGGGAAAACTAATAAGCCAGATCGCCAGAATATTCAAAGAACCCTTGTCCTCCCCTTCCATGAAAATTTTCTTGATGTTGTTCACATACTGAAGAAACTTAATGTACAAGTAGTATTCAAATATGAGAACACAATAAAAAAAAAATCAAGAACAGCCCATTCAGTAATTCAGGCGTTGTTTACAAAATCCCGTGTAAAGGCTGTAACAAATTTTACATAGAACAATCTGGGAGAAAAAAAAATAATTTGGTTTTACGCCAGGTATCCCCGAAGGGCTAAGGCCGTTGCCCCTGGGTAGAGGAGCGTGTAGCATTTTATGACCGGATGTCGTTCCTGATGCCTACCAATGACCCTTGGGTGGATTCGATCATCCGACCCTTCGGGCAGAGCGGAGAGCTCTAACCCACTGAACCATGGCTGCTACATAGGACAATCTGGAAAAGATTTGGAAACTAGAATCTCACAACATAATTACAGTGTAAGGACAGCCCAACAGAGTAGTGGTTTATTTCAGCACAAAGCATCCAGTGATCACCATACTGACTGGGCAGGGTCTAATCTTCTGGCAAGGTCAAAAAACTTTGATGAAAGGAATGTAATAGAATCCTGCTTAATTTCTGGAACGTATGAAGAGAATGTAAACATGAGCTACGGTCATTTTAATTGTGATAAATTGTTAACTGAATTAATTTTAAACCAGTATTCCCCAGACTTACAATTGATTGTTCCTTATCGTCCCCTGGGGGTGCAATCACACCTGTATTAAGCCCCTAAGTCTTAAGCCCCTCCCCCCTTTTGTCAGGTGCATCATTAGGGAAAAAAAGTCAGGTACCTATTGTTCTGTGCATCAATCATTTTGAAATTCATGTAGTCCTTTGTGGTGTGCCACAGCCTGCTGCAGGTGTGCATAAGTTAAGCCGCAGATAAGAAGTCAGGTACCTATTGTTCTGTGCATCGCATTTTAAATTCATGTAGTCCTTTGTGGTGTGCCACTGCCTGCTGCAGGTGTGCATAAGTTAAGCCGCAGATAAAAAGTCAGGTACCTATTGTTCTGTGTATCGATCAGCTTTAATTTAGGTCATCCTTTGTTCTGTGTGCCACTCCCTGCTGTGGGTGTGCATAAAAGAGCTCTACCCTTTACGTTTCTGTCTCACTCTGAAGATGTAATTGACGAAAGTACTCACTGTCACTCCTTTCATTTCTCCTGTGGTTATTTTGCATACATATCTTCACGATGAAGTGAAGTTTCTGCACGTGTGTAGATAGATAGATAGATAGATAGATATTTATTTATTTATTTATATATATAATTGAAGACGAGAAGGACAGGAGAAAGTAGTCCCATACAAGGAGGGTTGAAAGGTTGCAAGACGATGTTAAAAAGGCAGAATACAAGAGAGAAGTGGAGGAGCGATTGGACAGACATGATTTCAAGCAGATAGGGTTGGTGGAAGGCGTGTACAAAATATTCTGAGAAGAAATCTGTGCAGCATATGAGATGGTGAGGAGAAGCCAAAAAAAAGGTACAAGGAACAGCATGGTGGAATGAAGACGTGAGACAAACTGTGGCGCAAAAGAAGAAAGCATATAGTGAACGGACGGGAAGTAGGGGCGTGGAGGAAGTTGAGAGATGGATGAGATAGTTGTATGTAGGACAGGAAGAGGGAGGTGAAAAGATTAGTAAGAGAGAGGAAGAAGAGAGTGGACCAGGAATTTGGAAGGAATCTTAGTGTAAAGTGAGAGAATGTAAGAAAATGTTCAGGAATGAGGTAGAGTTAGACACGATGATAATAAGCTAGTCGGTGAGTGAAAGATGAAAGTGGTAAGTTGCTAGTAGAGGAGGAAGAAAATGTGAGCAGATGGAAAGAACATTTTTAGAGACTGTTAGAAAAAAAGAATGAAAGTAATGCAAGTATAAGTGGCTGGGGAACGGCTGGGAGAAGGAGGGAGGAGAGAAAAGAAGAAGAAATCAGGAGGATGGAAGTAGTGGAAGCAATGAAGAAAATCAAAATGGGGAAAGCCCCATGAATTGATGGAGTTTGTGATGAAAAGCTGATGAATGGGGGAGAAGTAGTAGTAGAAAGGGCATGGAAGATGTGCAGATTGGCCCCGGAGGAAGGTAGAGTTCCCAAGGCTTCGCATTCAGTTCCCATTTACACATGAAAAGGGGAAAACGAAGTGTGTGGTAATAGTAGGGGCATTTGTCTTCTTTGTGTAACTGGAAAAGTATATGGTAAGATACTTTTTGACAGAGTTAGGGATATAAAAGACGAATTAGTTGACGAAGAACAGGAAGGTTTCAGGAAGGAAGGGAAGAGGTTGTGTAGATCAGATATTCATTCTTAGGTGTTTAGTGGAAAAGTTCCTAGAGAAGGGAAAGAAGTTGTATGAGGCCTTCATGGATTTGGAGACAGCGTATGGCAGGGTGGATAGACAAGGAATTGGAAAATATTAAGAATATATGGAGTATATGGGAAGTTGGTGAATGCGATGAAGAGTATGTATGAGGGTGCTAAGCCTGCAGTGCGTGTGGATAGTGAATCTAATGAATTTCTCTATTTGAATGTTGGATATTTTAAACAAGGAATGTGTCATGTCCCCATGGTTGGGCAATCTGTATAAATACAAGTTGGAGAAGAAGAGGGAGGATTTAGGAAGGGAAGAGGTTGTGTAGATCAGATATTCATTCTTGAGTCTTTAGTGGAAAAGCTTCTAGAGAAGGGAAAGAAGTTGTATGTGGCCCTCATGGATTTGGAGAAAAAAAATGGGAGAAATGGAGTTCCCCCGAGCTAAGCCCTGTATTGGACTATATAGCCCCGCTAGGGTTACAGGAGCGAGCTACCACTCCCGGCACGGCAGCCCGGGCGAGGCTCGAACTCGCAATCCCCCGATTACGAGTCCGGCGCGCTACCACTGTGCTACCGCGCCCCCCTGGATTTAGAGAAAGATTATGGCAGGGTGGATAGACAAGCTGTGGAAATTATTAAGAATATATGGAGTAAATGGGAAGTTGCGGAATGTCATGAAGAGTATGTATGAGAGTGCAAAAGCTGCAGTGCCCGTGGATAATGAGTCGAGTGAATTTTTCTATTTGAATGTTGGATATTTTAAACAAAGAATGTCTCATGTCCCCATGGTTGACCAATCTGTATATGGATGGAGTTATTAAAGAGATACAAGGTAGGGCAGTGGATGTTGGAGCAGCCCAAATGAGAGAGGGGCGCGTTTGGAAACTCTCTGTACTGATGTGTGTATATGATACTGCATTGTTAAGTGAAGACGAAAGGGAACTGCAAGGCTCGGCGAATGAGTTTGGGAGAGTGTGTAAGAAATGAATCCTAAAGGTGAATGCAGGCAAGAGCAAAATTACGGTCTTCGAGAGGAATGAAGTCATTGGATATACTGTGAAGTTGGATGATGAGGAAATGGAATATGTGTGTGCATTTAAGTACCTGGATAGTGAGATAAGTAAGAACAGAAGTTTGGAGGGTGAAGTGCTTGAAAGGGTACAGCAAGGAAGAAAGGTTGCTGGCTCTCTAAAAGCAGTAATAAGGAACAAGGAAGTGAGTATGGAAGTAAAAAAGCCGCTGGGTTGTAGTATTTTGATTCCAACTCTAACGCATGGAAGTCAAGCTTGGACCTTGTAGGAAGGACACGAGGCAAGAGTGAGAGCAGTGGAAATGAGTATTCTGAGAGAAGCATGTGGAGTTACATGGAGAGACAGGCTGACAAATGAGGAAATGAAGGAGTGTTGTGGTGTGGATGTGAATGTGACAGAAAGCGTTGGGAAAAATACATTGAGTTTTTTGGCCATCTGGAGAGGATGGAGAGCGAGAGACTACCAAAGTGAGGGTATGTGAGTGATGTGGAGTGGGGGTGAGGGAAGAGGAGGCCAAGGATTAGATGGAGGGATGGAGTTGGGAGGTTTATGCGAGAGGGGGATGTGAGCTGGGAGTAGTGCAGTGAAATGGCGGGGGACAGGCCGACATGGAGGCGATTTGTCTGTGGCCATCCCTTACTGGATTAGGGGGATCTGGCAATAGATAGATGTGTGTGTGTGTGTGTGTGTGTGTGTGTGTGTGTGTGTTGCTTTCTTCTTGCTCTTGCTCGAGAAAACTTTGAGAGAGCCTTCACTGGGCGAAAATCAATAATTCTGCAACACCAATTTTCAGGGGGTATAGCCTACTCTCGTGGCTTTTTCCCACCTTCCGTCGCAGTTCTGACTCATCCTATCCTTATTTTTGTCTTCAGTACCAACTTTTTATACAACTTTGAACCTACCTTTATCGCAGGATAGTCTGAAAGAACCCTTCACTGCACTGAAACCACTTGGCAAAACCCATTTTCAACGGGAATAGTTTCCTGATTGAACCCTGGTGGAAGGACACAGATCAAGAATGAGGGCAGCGGAAATCAGTTATTCTAGAGAAGGATGTTTCGTGGAGAGTCGTTGCACTGACGTGGACGTGATTGAAATCAGCAAGAGAAATACTCTGAAATGATTTGGCCACGTGGAGAAGATGGAGTGTGAGAGACTGACTAGGAGAGTTTATGTAAGTGACATGAAAGGGAGGAGAGACCAAGATGAGTTGGAGGAATGAGTGGAATGTGTGTGGTAGTGGGGGGGGGGTGAGCCAAATGGCGCAGGACATAACTATGTGGAAGCGATTTGTTTACTGGCACCATTTACAGGATAAATACCTCTGGCTATAGATAGATAGATAGAAAGGCACACAAACATATAGACATTTTCCTGCAGAGGGTCGCTCCCCACTAATTTCTCGGTCCAATCCACCTATTCAGAGGCTCACATTGTTCATTTCTTCCTTCCATTTATAACGGCTTCATGGTGCGACGCGTGTCACACGAATGCACTTTTTCAGTTAAATTCGTTATTTCCATTACGTTTTCAGGAGAGGCTCGAATAAGACATTGTCGTTTACCTGTTCAGTGTACTACTGCAAAATCAATGCAGCATTCCTAAAAGAGGCCAATAAGACTACCATTACTTAATCTGGGAAAACTAGACTTAATTTAAAATCATGAATTTTTTAGATATTCCTGCACTACTTGTAACCTGAGTAGATACTCCAAAAGTTTGATTGTAATATGTATTCTTCGGCTGTAAGTTTAAAATATTTCGCGACTGTACGCAGAGTTCAAGACAGGTGCAATTCGCAACACATACACATACACACACACACACATATTCTCTCTCTCTCTCTGTGTACATATATATATATATATATATATATATATATATATATATATATAAAATGCAAGAAAGAAGGAACCAAAGGCCAGGAGCCTGCAAACTCTTCCTTAACCCGCCCCGTCCCGACGACGTATGGGTACGTTGCAACGATTTGCATTTGCCAGTCCCGGCGACGTACCAGTACGTCGTGCAATTGCAATGTGCATAATTTCGACAATTTTCAATTTTCGCACGTGATTTTTCGTATGTATACACGGGACACCTTCCTCTATTCCTGTACAAGATACCAAGCAGGGACAATGCCTTACACTGCATAACCTCCCCCCTCCCCCCCTCACGCCATTGTCTTGGCAAAGGACCTGTTACCAGTGACCTGGCTAGTAAAGTTATTCAGGGCCAGAGTGATTCCCCAATCGATGACAATGTGGAGGACAATGTTTACATAGCATTAGAAGAAGAAACAGCCAGAAATAATGATCAGGTAATGTGGCAAAAATAGGTCAGGTATGGTGATTAGTTAGTGAGTGAAACAATGCTTATAATGCCTTTATTACTGCTTGAAAACCAATATACTGTCATACTACATATACATTCGTACCAAGTAAATAAATAAATACCGTTTATGAGTGGATAAAATAGTTACCCTCCCATAGAACTCGTTTTCTTTGGTGCCAGCATGTTAGAAAACCCACTCAGGCAAGGAGGAACTCCTACCTGGATTGGGCACTTTAAACCTCAGGTGAGTGATTTCTCTATGAATTTTCGATGTTTCTCACCAAAAGCGAAGGTTTTAGCCAAAAAAAATTTTTTCGAAAATACCTCGGGACTGGGGGATGTCGGAGGTGCGGAAAACCTCGGGAAATGACGGGTTAAAAAAGAAAAAAAAAAAAAGAGCCAAATTCAAGATCCGTTCATTTCGAGATGCCTGGACAGACTGCATTTGAAAGACTGGAGATCATAGGAAGCAGGAAATACAGGCAGAGGGAGACAGTTCCAAAGTTGACCTGTTGCATAAATGAAGGACTGGGAGTAACGGTTAACTCTTGCATTAGGGAGTTGGACAGAAAAGAGATGAGGGTTTGTTGCTAGACGAGTGCTACGCACCCGTCGTAGAGGTAAAGGGATGCAAGCAGACAGTTCAGAGGAGCAGTGACCTTTGAAGTAGCGATAGAAAAGATATAAAGATGCAACAGTGCGGCGAAGAGACAGAGGTTGAAGGGAGCCAGTAAGGGGAGGAGAGTTAATGGGACGAATAGCCTTTGATTCCACCCTAGTGAGCAGAGCTGTATGTGGGGAGCCTCCCCACACATGAGAGTTGTACTCAACACAGGGGTGTATAAAGCCGGTGTATAAGGTCAACAACTGTGCAGAGGTAAAGAAGGTACAGAGTCGGCTTAGCACACTTAATCTCTTGGAAACAGATTTTACAAGAGATGCAATATGATCTATCGAAGATAAGTCCGGAGTGAATGAAACCCCAAGCATGTTCAAGGATGATGCAGGATTTAGCTGGATATTATTAAACATTAGTGGGTACTCCTGTGATAGGTGTAAAAACTGAATTTTTGATGCATTAAAAATAACAAGACTATTTTTACCCCAGTCAGAGGTTCAAGCCACGTCAGACATTAGGTGTGCCATAGCCTCATCCCTTATTTGTTCAAGTAACTGCTGAAATAGACGTTGCGGAACCGAATGGAAAGGTGAAGGGTGGAATCATCAGCATACGAGTGGATAGGGTTAGATGTACAGCTTAGAAGGTTATTGATATATAAATGGAAGAGAGCTGCGTGGATCAGACATTCATTCTTAGATCTTTAGTGGAAAAGTTTCTAGATAAAGGAAACAAGTTGTATGCGGCCTTCATGGATTTGGAGAAAGAATATGACAGGGTGGATAGACAAGGATTGTGGAAAGTGTTAAGAAAAATTATATGGAGTAGATGCGAAGGTGTTGCATGCTATGAACAGTATGTATGAGGGTGCTAAGGCTGCAGTGCGTGTGGATAGAGAACTGAATGAGTTTCTCTATTTGAAGGTTCAGTTGAAACAGGGATGTGTCATGTCTCCATTGTTGTTCAAACTGTATGTGGATTCAAGGTAGGGCAGTGGATGTTGGAGTGGCCCTCATGAGAGAGAGCAGTGTTTGGAAACTCCCTGTATTGTTGTTTGCAGATGATACTGTGTTGTTAAGTGAAGACTAAGGGGAGCTGCAAGGCATGGTGGGTGAGTATAAGAGAGTGAGAAAGAAACGGAATCTGAAGGTGAATGTAGGGAAGAGTAAGGTTATGGTCTTCGAGAGAGGTGAAGTCAATGAATGTACAGTAAGACTGGATGATGAGGAAATGGAAAATGTGAGTACATACTTGGATAATGTAATGAGTAAGGATGAAAGTTTGGAGGGTGAAGTGCATGAAAGGGTACAACAAGGAAGAAAGGTTGCTGGTTCCTTGAAGGCAGCGATAAAGAACAGGGAAGTGAGCATGGAAGTGAAAAAGTTATTACATGATAGTATTGTGATACCAACTCTAACGAATTGAAGTGAAGCTTGAACGTTGTTGGAGTGACACAAGTGAAGTGTGAGAGCAGTGGAAATGAGTTATTTGAGAGGAGCCTGTGGAGTCACATGGAGAGACAGACTGACAAATGAGGATGTGAAGGAGCGTTGTGGTGTGGATGTGGATGTGACTGGAAGAGTTAGGAGAAACATGTTGAGGTGGATTGGCCATGTGGAGAGGATGAAGAGTGAGAGACTGACGAGGAGAGCGTATGTGAGCGAGGTGGAGGGGGAGAGAGGGAGGGAAGGCCAAGGATGAAGTGGAGGAATGGAGTGGAGAGATATATGAGAGAGGGGTGTGTGAATTGGGAGCAGGGCAGTGAAATGGCGGGGGACAGGGTGACGTGGAGGCGATTTGTTTGTGGCCACCCCGTATGGGATTCGGGCGTCTGGCAATAGAGAAATAGACAGACAGCTGGTGATAGGACAGAGCTCTGAGGAACACCACTGTTGATAGATCTACGAGAAGAACGATGTCCCTCTACAACAGCGATTATAGAACGACCAGAAAGGAAGCTATAGATGAAGGCACAGATAGAAGGATAGAAACCGTATGAGGGCAGTTTGGAAATTAATGATTTATGCCAGACTCGATCGAAAGCCTTTACGATGTCTAGTGCAATGGCAAAGCTTTTGCCGGAGTCCTGAAATGAGGATGACCAAGAGTCTGAAAGGTAGGTTAGAAGATCGCCAGTGGAGAGTCCCTGACGGAACCTATACTGATGATCAGAAAGAAGGTTGTGATAGGAAAGATTCTTTAAAATTTTTCTGTTAAGAATTGACACAGGATGTTTAAGCAATTGAACGATAGTTAGAGGGATGGGAATGGTCACCCTTCTTTGGGACTGGCTGAATGAGAGCAAACTTCCAGCAAGAAGGAAAGGTACAAGTTGACAGACAAAGGCGAAAGAGTTTGCCTAGGCAGGGTGTGAAGCACAAAAGCACAGTTCTTGAGGACAACAGGAGGGACTCCATCAGGCCCATATGCCTTGTTAGTATTAAGGCCAGTGATAGCAGAAACTACATCAGCTGAAGAAATTTTTATGTCAGCTATGAGGAAGACAAAGGGGGGAAGTGATGGAGAAACATCACTGGAATCGTCTAAGGTGGAACTGGAGGAGAGAGTCTGGACGAAGAGATCTGCTTTATCAGTAGAAGAAATAGCTAAAGATCCATCAGACTAGAAATGAGGAGGGAAAGATGATGACGTAAAGTTGTTAGAAAGGTTTTTGGCAAAGTACCAGAAGGAGCGGGAAGAATTTGAGTTGGAGAGTTGAGAGCATTTAGTACAGATGAAAATATTTTTAGCAGAGCGAAGAACAGACTTAGCACTATTTCGGGCACAAACATAAGTAAGATGTGATTCAGGGGTGGGTTGGCTCTGGTGCCTTTTGTAGGCCCTCTCCTTGCTGCAGACAGCATTACAACAAACGTGATTAAACTAAGGTTTTCTTGCATTAGTCAAAGAATATGAGAAGGGAATGCATGCTTCCATGCCCGAGAGAATAAACTCTGTAATGCACAAAGCACACTCAGATGGCTCCCGGCCAAAAATCAAAGTACTTCCTGAGGGCCTCCCAATCCACAGCTCCAAAGTGCCACAGTCGAAGTTTCTTTGGAGAGTCACAGGCCGTACCAGAGTGATAGGACAAGTTAAGGTAATAAGTTTGTGATCGGAGGAGCCAAACGGAGAGGAAATATTAGCAGTGTAAGCAGAAGGATTAGTTGTAAGGAAGAGGTCAAGTATCTTTGAGCTCTCTCCAAAGCGGTCAGGGATACAGGTAGGGTGCTGTACAAGTTGCTCTAGGTCATTAAAGATAGATAAGATGTAAGCTTGTTCACCAGGTGGATCAGTGAAAGGAGAGGAGAGCCAAAGGTGGTGGTGAACATTGAAATCTCCTAGAATAGAGATTTCAGAGAAAGGAGATATGGATAGAATGTGTTCCATCATAGAAATAAGATAGTCGAAGAATTTTTCATAGTCTGTAGAATTAGGAGATAAGTAAACAGCACAGATCTATTTAGTCAGAGAATGACAGGAAAGCCGAAGCCAGAGAGCAGAGAATTCAGAAGAATCAAGTTCAGGAACACGAGAGCAAGATAAGTCGTTGTGAACTTATACACAACAGTCACCGTTGGCTTTGAAATGAGTATAGAGAAAGTAGGAGGAGACAGAAAAGGATTTGCTGTCAGTTGCTTGAGACATATATATATATATATATATATAGAAGCCTCTGCTGTACAGTGGTAGAATGTGGATTTTGCACGCTGGTGAGAGCGGGTTCGCCTCCCACCAGAGTTGTAAAAACATTGGGATGTATTCACCAAGCCACTTACTACTTTGGCGGACACAAGGGGTGCTGTGGTTGAACCAGTGTCGCATACTAGTATGCTTGCACCCACTCGGCTTAAGGCGGGCCGATTACACTTGGTTCACAGACTACACACACATCGAAAGCCACTGCAACAGTATAATCACACTTACAAGCACTTCCCACCCTACATACAGTCTCTACCAAACAGCCTAAGCCACTGGGTAGAGATACATTGGCTGTATCGTCCCTGTTTCGGTGGGGATAGGCCGGTCCTGCAGTGGACCTCAACGGCTGATTGTGATGATATAAATATATATATATATAAATAAATATATATATATATATATATATATATATATATATATAAATATATATATATATATATTATCTATAAGCCGCATTATTTGTTAGTTTGTCCTTCAGTCACGCCCAAACCAAGGGCCAGAGACCCCCAGACCCATATTAAATTAAGTAAAAATGACGGTCAGAGCACAAGAGCAGCGTATCACGCCATAAAGGAGTTAACTGGCACCGAAAAGAGGAGGAAATAAATACCTGTACGAGATAGAAATGGTAATTTGATGACTAAAGATTTAGATATAAAAGGAAGGTGGAAAGAGCACTTTGAATCTGTTCTAAATAGACCAATCCCAGGTGAAGAGGACATTTTGCCAGCAGAGAGAGAGATTTGCAGATAGAAACAGGGGATATAACTTTGGAAGAGGTAGCAAAATCTATAAAGGATTTAAAGAATTTTAAGGCCCCAGGAGAGCATGGAATATTCCCTGAAATGCTTAAGGATGAAAATGATGAGTTGATGAATGCGCTTTTGAAACTTTTTAATGTGGCTTGGGATAATGGTGGAATTCGAGAAGAGTGGAAAAATGGAGTGATTATAAAAATACCAAAAAAGGGAGATTTGTCTGTGGCAATTGGAGGGGGATAACTTTGACACCTGTAGTTGCAAAAGTCTTTTCCAAAATCTTGTTGAACAGAATAGAGCCAGTAATTGATAAAATTTTAAGAGAAGAACAAGCGGGATTTAGAAAGAGTCGAGGTTGTAATGATCAAATTTTTATTGTAAGGCATCTAATGCAACAAGTTAATGAGATGAAAATGCCACTTAGTATGTGTTTTGTGGATTTTGAAAAGGCGTTTGATAGTGTTTCACGTGGAGCTATGTTGAAAATTATGAAATTCTGTGGTATACCAGAAAAATTTGTAAATATTATTAGAACCCTGCATGAAGGTACTTTTTGTAAGGTAATGGTGGGTGATTCTTTGAGTGATCCATTTCAAGTTAGGTCAGGAGTGATTCAAGGAGGAGTTCTTTCGCCATTGTTGTTTGTTTTGGTTATGGATTATGTTATGAAAAAGGTTGTAAGGAGAACAGGTGCAAGAATTAACTGGAGAGAAAATAAGAAGCTGATGGATTTGGACTATGCTGATGATATTGTACTGATTTGCGGAAGTATTTACGAGATGCAGAGGGTGCTTGATGGTCTGGTGGAGGAAGGAGAAAAAGTGGGATTGGTAATAAATTGTGGAAAGACTGAAATTATTAATATGAACGTGGAGAACCAAATCGATTGTGTAATTGGGAATAATGTGGTGAAGAATGTAGAAAACTTTAAATATCTGGGAACGACTGTATCATCTAATGGATCATTAAACAATGAAATTGAGGAGAGGATTAGACAGGCTTGGCGAGCTGTTGGAATGTTGAAATCTGTTTGGAATAACAATTTGCTTTCGGTACATACTAAAGTGAAAATTTACAAGTCCATGGTTAGACCAATTTTAATTTACGGGCATGAGTCATGGTACAGTACAATTGCAACAGATCAGAAAGTATTAGGATTTGAGAATAAAATACTGAGAAGGTTTCTTGGGGTAAAGTGGCAAGACAGAGTTACAAATGCAAGAGTAAGGGATATTACGAGAGTGGACCCAGTTAATGAATATGTGAGCCTGTCTCGCTGGAAGTGGCTGGGGCACATATACAGAAAAGAAGGTAGTTTAATACAGGATGTGCCAGAGTGGACTGCTAGAGGAAGAAGAGGTAGAGGTAGGCCGAGGGAAACCTGGTTGAGGACAATGAAAAAAGAAGCAGGAGAGGAGTGTTGGTGGGACCTGAAGGAGATGGGAAGAGACAAATATTGGTGGAGAGAATTCATTGAGGCCCTATGCATCCCGTGGGGTGCCACAGGAAATTATATATATATATATATTATGAATCAGGGTGACCCAAAGATGGTTTTAGGGGGTGAATATTATGGTCTGGGTCATTTCAGGTCACAGGTGGTGTGTTGGCCTTTTCGTTGCCCCGGGCAACGCCGGGTACCCTTACAGCCCAATTTTCGGCATGGTGACTCTCATGACCTCCAGTTCGGACATAGGCTATGTGAGGTTGACCAGTGTCATTTGAGGTCATTGGTGAGAGGTCATTTGTGGTCACAGGTAAAACACACTCGAATAAATGAACCCAGCAGCCCAATTTTTGACTTGGAAACTCTCATAACCTCCAGTTAGGACATAGGCTATGTGTGGTTGGCCTCCGAGGTCGTTTGAGGTCACCGGTAATGAAAACATATGCGCACAAATACTGTGCGTTAGTCTGCGAAAGCTGAAATAGAAAGTTCCTGGACCTCCAACAATCCCTCTTCAAAAGCATTAGAGGTATAGAAATTTTCTTTCTGGGGTAGAAAGGACTGAACTAGAACAAGTATGATTAAAGTGTTCACATTTTTGGCCCGGCAATGCTGGGTACCCCTAGTAGTGAGTTTATATATATATATATATATATATATATATATATATATATATATATATATATATATATATATATATATTTTTATATGTCAACTCTGGGCAAAGACTTCAGGGCCTATATCTCAGGGGCAGTAGCCTATCTCAAGGCCTGGTAGTCCTCCTACACCTCCACATGTCACCACTTCGGTGCTAAGACCCACCATCCATATTGAATACATGCTAGGGCTGTCTCATACAGGACTGGTGTATTGGTATTAGCGGGGGTACTTTTATGACATGTCGGCGGGTCATCTGGTAGATCAGGAAAGTCTGCTTCTAAGAAATTCAAATCCTTAAACTGTTCCCTGCCCCAACCGGGATTCGAACCTGGGTCCATCAGGACTGCAGGCCGCCTCTCTACCGATTCAGCCAGCTATATATATATATATATATATATATATATATATATATATATATATATATAAAGTGGCTTTAAGACGTGCACGCAGAAATAAATATATGCTCACTTCAGTTGATAAACGTCCTGTGACCCTGATTTACCCTTTCAGGTCTCAATTAGGTCCCAAGGTCATGTTTGAGAGACGCATTAAAAAAAAAAAAAAAAGTCAGGGTTTGCAAATAAAGAAAAAAATATCATATTCATGCACAAGGAAGTAATACACATCTGCCTATAAAACATTAGAGCTCTACTCACTATACAAGTGCTGCAAAAATGATGGGAAGTTGCGGAGCAAGTGGTGTGTGGTAGCGTATGAGTACTGCCGTCTCGGTGGGTAGGTGATTTCTTGGTGCGTAGGCAACATGATTGCATTGTTTGTTTCCATGTTTTTCCGTAAAAAAAAAAACAGTGTACTAATATATCTACATTATATCTCACGTGATTTGTGAATGATTCTTGAGATGTTTTCTTTACAAAAAAAAAATAAATAAATAAATAAACAGTTACAAGATCCATATAAAACTATCACTTACTAGTTACTACTGATTATTTTACTTTGCTCTTATTTTGCTTAGTACTATCAAAGGCTGTGGGGGTGACGACATGGGGGTAAGCCTACGAGCTTGCCTTTTGTATGTACATATGTTTATTTTATTGTTGCTAACTCTATCATCCTGTGTACTTACAGGCAGCAGTAGAGACAGTGATAAAATATTAATTATTTCTCAAAATTGACGGTGTTATAAGTATAACCAGGAAATGTGAGAATCTCATGAAATATAAACCAGAAAAAAATATGGAGACACTAACAATCATTTGTCAATGAAAAAGGCAACACTCGCTGCACATGTGTGTCCGCCTGGTAACAAATAAATGCATGGTGCGTGTATAAAAGGCTACAGAAACAACCTTAGAAATCTAAAATCATAAGTCTGTAATTATTTTCCCTCAATCAGACACTCTAACACCCAGGAAATGAATAAATATTGAGATATACAACGCGTAGACCTCTTGCTTGCCTGCGACGCGCCAGCTATGTGCCTAGGCGGGAGGCAGGGGGTGGGGAATTGGAGGGAGAGTGGAGGGTGGAGAGTGGGAGGTAGAGGGGTGGGGGATCGGTGGGAGGTAGGAGGGTGGAGGAAGTAGGGGGTGGGGGATTAGAGGGAGAGTGGAGGTGGAAGGGTGGGAGGTGGAGAGGTGGGGAATCGGTGGGAGGTAGGGGGGTGGAGGAAGGGGGATATGAGAGGGAGGAGGGAGGTGAGAGCTATGTATCCTCCAGAGCAGTAAAATATATATTGCAAACAATATTTTTTGGCTAAATGAACTGTCTGATAACAAAATAGTAAAAAAAAATATTGCCAGATCAACAGTATAATAAAACCAGTAAGTGCAACCCAACCCCCCACCATGATTATCTCTTCCCAGACGGTTTAAACTAAAATATTGTGATCTGCGCATGCCTGGTAGAAGCAGAGGGATCTGGGGAGCGGCTCGTATCCTTATTTCATTCACCAGCCTCATGCAACAGTTTTCATTCATGCCTAAATATGCTGCCAGGGGAGTGGCTAGGAGACCCCTACCGAGAAAGCCACTATAGTGGCCAGGAGACCTGAAAGGGCTCTTGTTCTCAAATTTGTAGCTTTTAATTGTTTCCTCAGCCTCAGCTCTACCGTCAACTTTGATCTAAGTCGGATGAAATCCTTATCAAGTGACACTGCCCGATTGTTAAAAAAATTTTGGTTGATCCTCAACCCTTCCACCAGGTGCTGTCCAGTTCAGATAAAAACTGCTTAATTTTTATTTACACGGTGATATGTTACCATCTATCTATCTATTGCCAGACGACATAATCCCTTATATGGGGTGACCACAAACAAATCGCCTCCAAGTCACCCTGTCCCCCGTCATTTCGCTTCCCTGCTCCCAGTTCATACACCCCTCTATCATATATCTCTCTACTCCATCCCTCCATCTCATCCTTGGCCTTCCCCTCCCCCTCTCCCCCTTTGCCTCACTCACATACACTCTCCTCGCCAGTCTCTCACTCTTCATCCTCTCCACATGGCCAAACCACCTCAATGTGTTTCTCCAACGCTTCCTATCACATCTACATCCACACCACAACGCTCTATCACATCCTCATTTGTCAGTCTGTCTCTCCATGTGACTCCACTGCTCTCACTCTTCACTTGTGTCCCTCCAACAACGTCCAAGCTTCACTTCCATACGTTAGAGTTTGTATCACAATACTGTCATATAATAACTTTTTCACTTCCATGCTCACGTCACTGTTTCTTATCAGTGCCTTCAAGGAACGAGCAACCTTTCTTCCTTGTTGTACCCTTTCAAATACTTCACCCTCCAAACTTCCATCCTTACTCATCCCACTACCCAAGTACTTAAACACTCTCACATTTTCTATTTCCTCATCATCCAACCTCACTGTACATTCACTGACTTCACCTCACTCGAAGACCATGACTTTACTTTTCCCTACATTCACCTTCAGATTCCGTTTCTTACACAGTCTCCCAAACTCATCCACCAAGCCCTGCAGCTCCCATTCATCATCATTTAACAAAACAGTATCATCTGCAGACAACAATACAGTGACACTGCCCTCTCTCATTAGGGCCACTCCAACATCCACTTCCCTACCTTGTATTTCTTTTATAACCCCATCCATATACAGATTGAACAACCATGGAGACATGACACATCCCTGTTTCAACCCAACCTTGAAACATAAAAACTCACTCAGTTCACTATCCACACGCACTGCAGCCTTAACACCCTCATACATACTCTTCACAGCATTCAACAACTTCCCATCTACTCCATATATTCTTAATACTTTCCACAATCCTTGTCTAGTCCAATCTGCACATCTTCCACATCCATTCTGCTACTATCTCTCCCCCATGCTTCAGCATTTCACCACACACTCCATCAATTCCTGGTGCTTACCCCATTTTGACTTTCTTCATTGCTTCCACAACTTCCATCCTACTGATTTCTTCCTGTCTTCTCACCTCCCTCCTTCTCCCAGCCATTCCCCAGCCACTTATACTGGCACTACTTTCATTCTGTATTTTCAACAATTCATTAAAAAAGTGTTCTCGCCATCTGCTCACTTTTTCTCCCTTCTCAACTAGTAATCTACCATTTATATCATTCACTCCCCTACTAATTTCACTGCCACCTGTCTGACTCTCTTTACCTCTTTCCAGAACATTTTCTTGCATTCCTTCCACTTGACACTCAAATTCCTTCAAAAATCCTCATCCACTTTCTTCTTACTCTCTTACTAATCTTTTTACCTCTCTCTTCCTTTCTACATATAACTCTCTCTTCCATCTCTCAACTGTAGTGCCCGGAAGTGATAATGAGTTGTATCTAGTTCATTTTATATGACCAAAAGTTCGGTTAAGTGAGAGAGAGTGGCCGAGGCATGGCTGTTACCATGCGGACGTGTCCAGAACATAGATTAATTACCTAGTTGCTAAGTCACTTTTTTTTTTTCTACTGTAATTCACTAGTATTAAGTCTCTTTATAATATAACACTCGAGTGAGATGGGAACATGTGCCTTTGTTCACACAATCCAGCATAATGTACGCGTGCGCAAAGTGATGTAAAGCACGATAATTTCCATTATTTTTCAATGTAAGGGTATAAAGTGAGAGGTGATGTTGAGTAATTATTGTAACTAGAGAATGTTATTTTTTTTGAGTAATCTATTGTAAGGGGAAAGACATCACACTGAGTTTATCTCGAGTCTGTAATAATTAAAATCTAAAATTACGTACGCCGTCATCCCCCCCCCCCTCCCCTTTGCATCACTCACACAGTTTTGGCGTCTGACTCACTCACCGGCCGTGATAGATGGCAGTTGGTCGGTACGGTCATCATCCTCACTCCCCCCCCTCCCAGGAATTCTTAAATGTAACGGTGACGCCATTAGCCTTTGGATAAGCGAGTTCTGTGTTCCCGCTCACTTCCCCTACATTTTTGAGCTGGATAGCGAGGTATTTCCCATATTTTTTGTTCTGTATAGTATTATCATTTAGTAACTGGAATACGAGAATGCTAGCTAGTTCTGTCTGAGCCTCAGATAACTGTTTGAGTTTTGTAGGCCAAGTATCAGGTGCCTTGGGACTGTGAATTATTTATTATTGTGTTGAAATGACTTGGTAATTCAGTACTTATTAGGGCTATGTTGTGAGTAAATATTCACGTAGTTACTTTGTGATGCCAATGATATTGATACAGTGATGATTTTCATGGTTAGAGTTACAGTCATTCACGCTTGCTGTATTTGTTACAGTACTTTTTCTTCCATGTTATCCCTACAATAAGTATTATTTTGAGCAGACCTATGTGTCTGTAGTGCCATGTGTTATTCTGTTATTACTTGATGCCGAGTGTTGTAACTCATGTTTCTTTATTATGAGACCTTCCTGATCATGTGAAGGGATTACTTGCATTGGGGAGAATAGTTATTCATTATACATATTAACTTCTAGCGGGTCCCAGTGTGGAGGTCGAAGCACCTGAGTGAGTCCAAGTCCAAGTGTGGAGGTCTAAGCACCAGTGAGTGAGTCAAGGTCCCAGTGTTGAGGTCAAGGTCGGCAGAGGCAGAGGACTGGACCAGTGAAATTTGTGCTCAGAGGGACGATTATGAAGAAACACATTGGACCGGGACAGAGGAGCTAAGTTTTGTGCATTTGATATTAGAACCATATAGAGATATATTTTTCGAACAATGTGCCAACTATTTCAGGTTTAATCTGTAAAGCAAGTAGCTGGGGAAGATTTCTACTTTTTGGTCTTGTTAATACACATTCCCTCCCACTCGAACTTTATTGTTTGTATAACCCTTGAGAACTGGTCGTGTAGAGCTTACCTAGTAGTTTATTAATGTACAACTTAGAAGCATTCTGGGAAACTGCGAAGGTTGGGCTTGGGTTGGCCTAGTTGGAGACTGGCCCAGTCATTTTGGCATGCTACCACTCTTAACTTGGCCACTTGAAATGTAATAAACGCAACCGAAGAGGCCGCTAATGGGAGAGAGTCTCCATCAATCTGAGTTCCCGACCGTTCCAGCACACATTGGTCATCATTAGTGACTTGATTTCTGCCTCTTTTGACCATGTAAAAGTCTGGATCGCAGAGGTGACAGTACACAACTTCTTCCACGCCCCTATTTCTCATCCATTCATTATATGTTATTTTCTTTTGTGCCACAGCCTGTCTCATTACCTGGTCGAAATTTGGCATTGCCCTGTGATCTGAATCTCACACTGATTGTTCTAATTATCGAATTACTTCACTGTTGCCATAACTTCAACCCTTTTAACATGTTTGGTCTAAATCAGATCAGCACTGTTTAGGGTGATTTTTCCATGTGATTCTGACCTTTGATCTATTCTCATGAAAAACCAGTATACCAACTTCTTGGCTGGCCACACACACACACACACACACACACACACACACACCACTCTAATATTTGAGGGGATGTAATAAAAACAGCTGGTGTTTATGTCGTGTCTAAAACCTTGGCTAACAACGGAGAATAGATGATGTGTGTAGAGTCTGGCTATAGACATGTAGATATTACAATATAATATTTGTGTAGAAAATAAGATACCGGGGTTTGCAGAATATGCAGAGTAACAAACTGAAGCTTTCAATTACATAGTAATGCTGCTGAAACGTAAACTTAAGTAATGTGTAGATCATGACTTTGATCAGTTACAAAATAAGCACAAATAAACTCATTGTACCGCCAAAGGATTTTTTTTTTTCGTTGTGGAAAAATTATATAACAGTTTTGACGGTAATTACAATTACAAAGAAATAATCGAAATCTATTTCATTCTAATTTTGTGCAATCATAATCGTGACCGTCTTGGAAAAAGTGTTACGATATCGTAATCAACTACGTTTGCCTGTGTAATCTCCCCTTGTCTGGATGAGACAGTGAAAGAAAGAGTGAGAGGAAGTGTGCTAGTAAGACGATTTGGGTAAAAGTGTGTGAGTTGTACGATAAGTAAGTGGAAGTGAGTGTGATAGAAGGAGTTAGCATGAGAACCAGTAAGACAGAGAGAGAGAGAGAGAGAGAGAGAGAGAGAGAGAGAGAGAGAGAGAGAACTCTGCAAAAACACAATACAGTATAGTTTTCTCTTACTCCCAGTGAAACTAATGCTGGGGGCTCAAGCCGCCTAATTCCACCGCGTCATTCCATGCCCATCATTAAAGAAGAACTAGTAGCTGTCACACTGAGGACCAATGGACGCTGTCGATTACCCGCGATCCATCAGTGAAAGATGCATCGCTCACGCACAAATCATTTGATACCAGCGCGGACAATACATGACTACCTGAGTTTTGTGGAAAGATCGTTCAGTATATCATCTTTCAACAAATAATGTTCATGTATGCCTTTTTCAATACCCGTCACCACTGAAAGATTAATCCCATGTTCCCATTAATAAATATACGTTTTTCAGTTTAGATCTGTCTCTCAGGAATATATATATATATATATATATATATATATATATATATATATATATATGAGAGAGAGAGAGAGAGAGAGAGAGAGACTGCGTAGGGGGGAAAGAGGTATCATGAATCGGTAGCAGTTTAGAATGAATGAAGTAGGAAAGGTGCTGGGAGGAATGAAAAAGGTGTTTAGATGCCGTTCGCTTAGGGTGGATGTAAAGAGAAGGCTGCATGAGGGTGTTGTGGTACCGATTGCGTTATATGGGGTTAAAACATGGAATATGGGTGTAGCAGAGAGGAAAAATTTGAATGTAATGGAAATGAGGTGTCTGAGGAGTGTGTGGAGTGACGCATATGGATCGAGTGCGAAATGATGAAATGCGAAGGAGAACTGGAGTTGTTCGGGAGATGGCTGGTAGAGTTGAGCAGAGGGTGTTGCGATGGTTTGGGCATTTGGAGTGAATGGATAATGAGCGATTGCTGAAAAAGATAACTAGATCTGATGTGAGAGGTGTAAGGCTGAGAGGGAGACCACGAACAGGATGGATGGACAGTGTGCATAGGACCCTGGATGTGAGAGAGATGTCTGTTGAGCAAGGAGAGTGGCTGTGCGTGACAGAAATAAATGGAGAGAAATTGTGAATGAATAAATGATGACGCAGCCCTGAGGGGACATTCTTCCGCATTTGGTCTTATCAGCTACTCAGGTCAGGTGCGGGTAAGGGGATGGGTCTATTACGATCTGGCAGGGGTAAACCAGCTCTGCTGTCGGGCCCTGCTACGGATGTCATTGATTGCACTGCACAGTTGACCCTTGTGCGATGTGGTGCGGTGAGTACCTGTCCCTTCTCCCCTTTGGGGCTAGGATGCGAATGAATGTGTTTGAATGGATGAATAAATGGGGAGTGTGTCGTCCTGTCTCGGCTACCTCCCTTCCCTTGGGGGAAGCAGCCTAGGTATATATATATATATATATATATATATATATATATAGAGAGAGAGAGAGAGAGAGAGAGAGAGAGAGAGAGACTGCGTGGGGAGGAAAGTGGTATGAATCGGTAGCAGGGTGGTTGGTGCTACAAGCTACGAGGTTACTGTCTTGTTAATGCAGGTTTTGAATCCTGTTGCCAGCAACTGACATGATTCGGATGTGTTCATCCATTTTTTTTTTTTTATGAATGCCTGGGGTAAAATTACTGGAAGCTGCTGTGGTTACCAGCATGATGCAGTGGCTTTGAATCACAGAACAGACGGTGAATATTGCGACACAGGCCTATTGGTCCAAGTTAATGATATGACCACGGCGAGTAAGTGCATAATGGTGCCTGATCTCATGTTTTGGAGGGACTGTCATTCCCTTGTGTTTCCAGTACCGCTACCTGGGGGCACCTGTTAAGATCTCGGCTGTTCTCCCCGCCAGGCGCCAGGGCCATCCCTCCGTCCATGACCTGTTGGATCGCCTCCAGCGCCGACTCGCACCACTTCAGTGGCTCACCAACAACTCTTCGGGAATCTCCATCCATGTGGCCAGGACAGTCTATATTACTTTCATTCGCTCTGTTGTTGACTATCTCTCCCCTGCCTTGATTCAGCTTCTAGGACTGCTCTGGAGCCTTTAGAAAAATTTCAGAATAGAGCAATGAGAGTAATTCTGGGCTGTCCCATGTCTACCAGGATAGTGAACATGCAGCCAGCTCCACACTGTGTGAATTGTTTGCCATTCTGGATGCTGTTAGTCTTGTCTGCCAACGGGGAGTAAATGCTGTCATCATATGCGACTCCAAGCCTGCCCTTCAGTCCCTATCCAGTGTTCGGCCCACACACTCTACACTTGTTCAACTGATTTTATCTTTTCTGGCTTTACTGCTTCATCGTAACTTGACTGTCATATTTATATGGGTGCCATCTCATGTTGGTTTACGCCACAATACCACAGTCAACAGACTCGCGAAGGAAGCCTGCCGTTTGCCTCCTCGTGGTGATGATCGCCCTCTCTCCCTGACTTGTTACCTCTCCAGAGTTCGCACCGCTGCTTTCCTCCCTGTGCGACGCCGCAGAGATGCAGAGAGGCCCTACAGCGTGTCCGCCGCAGAGATGCAGAGAGGCCCTACAGCGTGTCCATCAACCATTACGAGTCTGTCTGCCGCCTCAAGTATTCCTACCATCGCCGGGGTCTCATGGTTCGGAGGCACAATGTTGTCTCTGCTCATCTGAGGCTGGGCTACCATCAACAGTGGCAGGTCGCTGGGTTGGAAGGGGAGCCACCCTTCGCTGAGTGTCGCTTGTGCCACTCGCCTCGCTCCGACACTATAGAGCATTATTGCCTGGGGTGCCCTACCGTTCGACACCTGCTGCCCCAGGGCCAGCCGCTTGATGTGGTGTGTCGACACTTATTAAACCACTAAGTTTTAGAAGAACTCTTGGTGCGTCACCCTCGTTTTGGCGGGTTTAAGTAGCTCACTGTGCCCTGTGTGGCATATACCTCCATGTAATATTCCTACATGTTCATGAGTTTTGTCTTTATTTGTGTGTGTGTATATGTATATGCATATGTATGTATGTGTGTATATATGTGTATATATGTATATGTGTATATATGTGTATGTGTGTATGTATGTATATGTATACATATGTCCATAGCTGTTTTCGAGGATTCCATATGTATCATGTTTCACATGTACTGTCTGACGCTGTTGCGTAATAAATTAAATAATAATAATAATAATGATCTCATGTTTGCGGACTAGTAACTAAGGTCGTGTCATTATTTCACAGAGCCTGAATTGTTTAAATGAAGGAATACATCTTGGCAATGTGTGCACTTATACAACAGCTTCAGCCTTACCTTGCCTATCTATCTATTGCCAGACGACTTAATCCCGTAAGGGGTGGGAGCACTCATCACTACTCATTCGGTGTAGTTGTACTCTATTGCAGGGTGACTCTGCATTGAGTGAGTCGAACCAAATGATTTCCTGTTAACAAGGAAACCATTTAATATGCTGGGATGTAATCTAATAATCAACCAACACTTGTTCCCTACGTGTCAATAAGTTGGCGGAGTGCTAGTGCCTCTCCCCGGAAAACAAGTAAATAAAAATACAAACATGAAGCAAAAGAGGGCGAAGGTGAAAAAAGGAATGGAACAAGAAAGTGGAACACTGTTCGTTGTATTTGCCAGACCCTCTAAAAGACATGACTAGGTTACATATTAGTCAATAATAGAGGGACTCGGATAAGGATAAACGGAGGTCTGAAGGGCGACATTCAGTATTCGGGTGGGGTCAGCATGCTACTGGTACTAGAAATTTTGAAATTGGAAAATTATTTGCATTTGTTTCTGTTCAGTTACTTGTCCTTTTTATTCGTGTCTTTTACGGAAAATCATACAGTACAGGGCCGGATTTAGGGCAAGGCCCACAGAGTCGTGGCACAAGGCTGCGCTGTCCATGGGGCCCGCATTGTCACAGTGATTACAGTTAATTATACTTTTAGCCTTCTTTCCCTTGCATAGCTTAATTCGGTTACCTACCTAGCTAATAATACACTATACATCAGTGGACAATCATATTAATAATTATGTCCATGAAAAATAAAGTACTTCCATGAAAAAATATGTAGGCCTAAATATACAACAAGTAAACTATATTTTCCATGTTTTTAAGTCAGATGTGCCACCAGCTGGAAGGTTTTCTACTCACCTAGTATCTGTACCTGGTAGCAGTTGACTCATGTCATCTGTAACTTACACCCAATTATCCAGGCTGCATAATGTATATGGTACGGCCTACAATAACGTGATTTTATTATTATTTATCCTCATCTTTTGACTTTGTATATTCTTTCTTGATTATTATTATACTAACATCTACAGGCCTATGCGCCAGCATGTATATTTTCATATTTTGCATTGTATTGATTATATACAGTAGAAGGTAACCAGGTGCCAGTTGCATTTTGTTCTAGGTGTAGCCTTTGTGTGGACCTGCTAGAGCCATAAAGGTATGTGAAAGTGATCGAGGGAGAAAATAACAGTCTCGTGCAACCAAATGGAAGCAAAACGTTGCAGCTGAAAGTAAGCAGAACAAGCTCCCCATAATCACAAGATGTCTTAAGAGTACGACAGCAACAGTCCGGTTTTCTCGCACTGACCATGATAACAGTGAAGTTAAGAAATAAAACAGAACTACTGCATCAGCATTACAGGCTATTGGCCTTGTTTCTGGTTCTAGTCTAGCTGTTAGAGAACTTAGTGGTGAAGAAGGCTCTAATGATTTTACTTCAGAATGTGATCTAGAAGAAGGCAGCAAAACAGCTGAAGATTATGAAAAAAACATTGGCCTTTGACCAGAGCAAACTAACCCAGGGGCTCAGAAATTACTGGACCGAAGAGGGTAGTGCAGAATGTCGTAATGTAGAGAATGACTACAAGAATTCTGCTGTCCATGACGGAAATAAAACTCGTCATTGTACAAAAAACTTGTATAGCGGAAAGCACACTTTATCTGGAGAAGATATCGATCTGCATTTGCTATGCTGAAGAGACAAGGCATCTGTTTATTTTACGTGCTAATTGATGTTACACACTAAAAGTCGATTTACTTCCGGATTCCAAGACTGGGAACACGCTAGGGAGTCAATAGAAAGGCACAGCAATTCAGATCACCACAAAGAAGCAATATCTGGCTTGGCCAGTAAAAAATCTTTACAAGGGTGCATTAATGCAGGGCCAGTTCGTCAGTACGAGTCAGAACGGCACTACTGGTAGGAAGTGCTTTGACATTGCATGGATGTCCTCACGTTTCTCTGTGAACGTGGTCTGCCCATCATCAGGGACGATGAGGTGATAGGTTCTGTGCATAAAGGAAATTACATGGGAGTGATGGAACTTCTTGGCAAGAACGACACTTTTCCTTGCGGCACATACTGTACTGTATCTATAAACATGCTAGCCAAGGGAATGGTCACATAAACTACCTTTCATTGACAGTATGTAACGAACCAATGTGTTGTGTGGAAAAGTGATGTGTGCCATTTTAACCCGCCCCATCCCGACCACTTTTCCACTGACTCCCCCCAATCCCGACCATTTTTGGATTTTTTTTTTTTTTGGCTCAAACCTCCGCTTTTGGTGAGAAACATCGTAAATTCATAGAGAAATCGCTCACCTGAGGTTTAAAATACTCGATCCAGGTAGCAGTACCTCCTTACCTTACTGGATTTTCTAACAGGATGGCACCAAAGAAAACGAGTTCTATGGGAGGGTAACTATTTCACACCACTTATAAACGGTATTTATTTATTTACTTGGTACGAATTTATATATAGTAAGAGAGTATATTGGTTTTCAAACAGTAATATAGGCATTATAAGCATTGTTTCACTCACTAACTCATCACCATACCTGACCTTTTTTTGTTAACATTACCTGATCATCATTTCTAACTATTTCGTCCTCTAATGCTATGTAAAGTTTGTCCTTCACATTGTCATCGACTGGGAAATCACTCTGGCCCTGAATTTCGTACCGTGGCATGACATGGCTTTGTGATGCCCGATCCCTTTTATTGGATGTTGTTGTTTGAGACTGACTTACAACGAGCACCACAATTGTATCCCAGGGTTCGTTCGACCCTTATCCTGATATTGTTGGACTAACTGGAATCGATTGGGATCCGAGATTATTCAACATTAATTTAATTCTCTCTATTAAATATCACACACAAGGAAAATTGGCCGTTCTGAATAATTACTAATTGGAAATAAATTTCGTAGCTTGATCGTGAGTAGCGTAACAATAAGAGAATTTTTAGGTAGCGTAACAATAACAACTTTGGGTACCGTGACAATGCAATAACAGAACTTTATACTCCCAAAACCGATTCAGCACAGGGGTCGAAAACGATTTCCACCAAGGCACGAGGGTTATGAGAAGTTATACAGGATTTGAGAGATATAAGAGAGGAATGACAGTGAAACTCAATAAACTTTTCAAAATGCTGAATTTACTAATATCTCTTCTTTCTTTAAATCACATTACATTATACTATATTATCTATCTATCTATCTATTGCCAGACGCCTCAATCCCATTTGGGGTGGCCACAAACAAATCGCCTCCAAGTCGCCCTGTCCCCCACCATTTCACTGCCCTGCTTCCAACTCACACCCCCCTCTCTCATATACCTCTCCACCCCATCCCTCCATCTCATCCTCGGCCTTCCCCTCCCTCTTCCCCCCTCCACCTCACTCACATACACTTTCTTCGTCAGTCTTTCACCCTCCATCCTCTCCACATGGCCAAACCACCTCAGCGTGTTACTCATAACGCTTCCTATCACATCCACATCCTCACCACAACGCTCCTTTATATCCTCATTCGTCAGCCTGTCTCTCCATGTGACTCCACAGGCTCCTCTTAAATAACTAATTTCCACTGCTCTCACTCTTGACTTGTGTCCTTCCAACAACGTCCAAGCTTCACTTCCATACGTTAGAGTTGGTATTACAATACTGTCATGTAGTTACTTTTTCATTTCCATGCTCACTTCCCTGTTTCTTATCACTGCCTTCAAAGAACCAGCAACCTTTCTTCCCTGCTGTACCCTTTCAAGCACTTCACCCTCCAAACCTCCATCCTTACTCATCACACTACCCAAGTACTTAAACGTACTCACATTTTCCAATTCCTCACCATCCAACCTCGCTGTACATTCACTGTCTTCATCTCTCTCAAAGACCATCACTTTACTCTTCCCTACATTCACTTTAAATTACGTTTCTTACACTCTCTCCCAAACTCATCCACCAAGCCTTGTAGTTCCCCTTCGTCTTCACTCAACAACACAGTATCATCTGCAAACAAAAGTACAGGGAGTTTCCAAACACTATCCTCTCTCACCAGGGCCACTCATACATCCACTACCCTACCTTGTACCTCTTTTATTACCCCATCCATGTACAGACTGAACAACCATGGAGACATGACACATCCCTGTTTCAACCCAACTTTCAAACAGAAAAATTCACTTAGTTCACCATCCACGGCACTGCAGCCTTTGCACCATCGTGCATACTCTTCACAGCATTCAACAACTTCCTATCTACTCCATATATTCTTAACACTTTCCACAATCCTTGTCTATCCACCCTGTCATATGCTTTCTCCAAATCCATGAAAGCCGCATACAACTTCTTTCCCTTCTCTAGAAACTTTTCCACTAAAGATTTAAGAATGAATATCTGATCTACACAACCTCTTCCCTTCCTAAAGCCTCCTTGTTCTTCTCCACCTAATTTCTCTGTTCTTTCTCTAACTCTGTCAATAAGTATCCTACCATACACTTTTCCTATTATACTAATAAGACAAATGCCCCTATGATTACCATACACTTCTTTTTCCCCTTTTCCTTTGTACAAGGGAATAATTATACGTGACTTCCAATCCTCTGGGACTCTACCTTCCTCCCAGGCCAATCTGCACATCTTCCACATCCATTCTACTACTATCTCTCCCCCATGCTTCAGCATTTCACCACACACTCCATCAATTCCTGGGGCTTTCCCCGATTTAACTTTCTTCATTGCTTCCACAACTTCTATCCTACTGATTTCTTCCTGTCTTCTCACCTCCCTCCTTCTCCCAGCCATTCCCCAGCCACTTATATTCGCATTACTTCCATCCTCTATGTTCAACAATTCCTTAAAGTGTTCTCTCCATCTGCTCACTTTTTCTCCCTTCTCCACTAGTAATCTACCATCTTTATCTTTCACTCCCCTGCTAACTTCACTTCCACCCTGTCTTACTCTTTTCACCTCTTTCCAGAACATTTTCTTACAGTCCTTCCACTTTACACTCAAATTCCTTCCAAATTCCTCATCCACTCTCTTCTTACTCTCTCTTACTAATCTTTTCACCTCTCTCTTTCTTTCTACATATAACTCTCTCTTCCGCCTGTCAACTTCTTCCACGCCCCTATTTCTCATCCATTCATTGTATGCTTTCTTCTTTTGTGCCACAGCTTGTCTCACCTCTTCAGTCCACCACTCTGTTCCATGCACCCCCCCTCCGTCTTCTCCTCCTTCCACACACCACATCACATGCTGCACATATTTCTTCTGTAAATATTCTACACACACCTTCCACGTCTCCCATCTGCTCCAATTCATATTTGCCCAATCGTTCCTCCACTTCTCTCTTATATTCTGCCTTTTTTTCATCCTCTTGTAACCTTTCCACTCTCCTTGCAACTACCCTTCCTCTCGTCTTTCCCTTCTTCTATTCCTCCATCTTACTTGAATCCTAATTCTGGCCACCACCAAGTAGTGGTCAGAAAGTCCACTCTCTCAACCTCTATAAGCTCTTGCATCCATTACACAACTTCGCATCCTTTCATCCACACACATAATCAATCATTGCCTTACTTTCATTCAGTTCACCACCCACCCTTCTCATCACTCGCCATGTATACCTGTGGATCATTTTATGCCTGAAGAGGGTATTGGCTATCACCAACCCCCTCCCAGCACAAATGTCCACTAATGCACTCCCATTCTCATCTATCTCAGCAGGCACACCCCACCCACCAACTATTCCATCCACCTTCACATTCCCAACTTCACCATTCATATCACCGATCAAAAACACTATCTCATTCCTTCCAAACTTTACCATGCACACTTCTATGTTTGTCCAGAACTCTTCTCTCACTCTTCTAGCACGATCTTGTGTTGACGCATACACACACACAATCGCCCACATTTGTATTCCAACTTTCAACTTTACCTACACAATCCACCATACTGTCTTATGCTCTTCTTCCATCTTTTACTCACAACTATACATACTCCTTCCTTTGCCCTCTCATTCTCACCTACCTACACATATACCCCATCCATACTCCCATTCTCTCACACTTTCTCCTCTCCATTTTGTTTCAGTTATTCCACATACATCCACTTTCGCACCCCCAAGCACCTGGACAATCTCTCTCTCTTTCACCTCATCATTTGCTCCTCTTACATTCCAAGTACCCATTACCAAGTCCTTTGTCTGGTCCTGGGTCGTCATCGTTTGGTCAGTCCTTGTCCGAGGCTTCTTGTTTGTTTTTTTAGTTAGTTGTTTTCCGGGGAGGGGTACTAAACCTCCGCCAACTATTTTAATCGCCTTTTACGACAAGCAGGGATACTGGGGGATTATTCTTGAAAAAAATCCCTACCCCCAGGGGGTTTATACTATTCAATCTGTCATAAAGACTTTGTAGTTACTTGTAGAGAAGTATATTTTAGACTTGTGGTCGAGCGGCTTTTATATCTTGTAGTAGTTTCCCCACCAGATGTCATGTAGTGACGGGAGAGGTAAAGAATAGTATGGGACTATTTTTATTTGTCTTGGAAATATTAAACAGGTATAACAGTATAGGTCCCGGGTAGCTACCTCCCTGTCTCGCTATCTCTCTCTCTTTCTGTTCTAAGGCTAATCTCCGTCTCGACCTCTCTCTAGGGTCGCTTGTCTCCTTCTAAACTCTCTTTCCTAAAATCTGGTGTAGCAGGGGTGTGTCACGTATGTTCCTCATGGTTACCAGATCTTTCTCACGAGAGGACTGCTGACAGCTAACTGCATCATCTCCTTACTGGCCGCTGTCGTCAGCTTTCCTCAGTGTTAAGAGTGTGTAAGCATGTTTAGCACTGCTGGATTCTCGCAGACACAACACCTTCTCATCATTTGACTTCCTGCTTCTAACTGTCTCTCTATCTATCTATCTATTATGGTTTGCAATTATAATATGGAGACCTACCACATTGCTCGGCCGCGCAAAAATGGCGTACCATCGACATTTAATAGTTATAACATATTAATACATACTACATACACATTATAATGAACTTATAAGCTAATTAAGTGAAATACATAATATTGTAAAGTAACATAATTGTATGAATATTGTATACATATATTATTCATAGTAAATAGTGATTATTCAGTAATATTACATTTTAAATAAGTTGTATACACATTTGAATAAATGCATTAAAGTAAATTATTTAACTGTAATACAGTATGTACTTGGGATATTATAGTGAAATGCATACATGCAAGAATAAAAATAGTTTAAAATTAAGATTATTGTAAGAGTTATTAATATTTCATTCAAAGATAATGGTACTGGTCTGTCATATATGGGTCATTCTTCTTTGTATTATTATTATTATTATTTTTTTTATATATATATAATTAATACTATATACAAAATATATACACTTCATTCAGGGTGGTTAACTGTGATGTTAACTCTCCCCCCACTAAACAATGACTCCAAATTAGCAATTCTTGCATGCATTCTGTGCATTGCCAACAGCAATACTGCAACTACAATGCAGATGATTATAAAGACAGAAGGTGCTTGGCTATACACATAATATGGGTTGAACATACTCAAACTCAAATCTTCCCAGGGCTTCATTGTTTCATTGATCAGCTGCATAGTTTCAAACTTAGGTGAAGTCAGCTTAATACTTGTGCCCATGTTTAAGTTCATATTAGGCAGTGGGTGGAAATGTTTGTGTGTATGGTTGATAATGGCGTAGTGATTGATGGTGGAAAAAGTAGACATGGATGGTGTAAATACCGCACAGTAGTCTGGTGCTATGTATAATCCTGAGGCTGATGTATGAGATGGTGGTATATCTGGACAGACTATGTAAACTGATGTGTTATGAGGGAAATAAAAAAACTGCGAGTGTCCAATGCGTTGATGGTGTACAAGTTTATCTGGAGCAAAAGTGAAGTTGCAATGATGATGAATATTTTTATTGCTGATGATAGCCATTTCACAAGGGACCGTATCAGTAGGCTGAAACGTGAAAATGTACGCAGGACAAAGATGAACAGCATGTAAGGATGTGCGGCACTTTCGCTCAATCGTTGACTCACTTGCGAAAGTGACAGTGTCTCGTCTCTTGGAGACCATGATGAGTTCGGTGTCTGTGTTGATGTTGATGATGACCAAAGTGTTGTTGTTTCTATAGGGGAAGGGGTGTATTTGGTATACTGTGAACAGGTCTTCCGTGATGAATGGTACATGAACTATCACTGATGTTGGTGTTAGTGTTGCTTCTAAGTACGGGTAATATTGCATAAATTCCCTACTGCGGAACAATGGCTTCAATTTATGTTTATGTATGCCTTGACTAACTATCTGACGTAGCTCATGAACTGGGAGTAAGTCTAGATTACTTGTATGACTTACCTACTTATGTAGAAAGACTTGCGACGCCGATGCGAACTCTGGACTTCAAGTATATTGGCATACGTTTGCAAGGCAGCTGCAAAGTCGACACTCTCTATGTCTGAAGGGGTTTCCCACTCATCATCCGAAACTCCCGTATTTGTTTCTTTATCTATAACGTGTGGTGTGGGTTGTACAATGGGTGGGCTGTCTCTTAATTGTGAGTCTGATGTTGTGGCAATTTGTGTGTCATCTGGTATTAACGTGGGTGGTGGCGAAAATATTCCTGTCATTAAGATATGGTGTTATGAAATACGCCTCTTGTTTATTTATGTCCTAGCAAACTAGATGAGTAAATAAGTTGAATATAGCTACTTTTAGCACTGAGAAGAAATGAGCAAGTATAATTTTACCCACTTGATACAGATCGTAGAGGTGTGTCGATACAAAAGTTGATCTCGGAAGAAAATACAGGTTTGATTGAAGATCTCTTGATAATTCTAGTGGTGTGTTGATGGACGATATTACTCAGGAAACTCCATGGCCTGGTATTTGTAGTGGTTAACGGCTGTCCCAGGCAAACCTCAGCATAGAACGTCGAATTTCCAACTTAACTGTGAAAATAAGTGAATATGAGTAGGAGCTATGTGAATAATGAGTAATGAGTAGTTGGTGAGAAGAGCCTGGTGTCAGTCACACGTTGCTTGGCATGGCAGACTCGCATTGTGATGTCATCTCAGCACATGGTGACGTCGGCTTCCCACACTGGTAGCTGTGGTGAGTGAATGAGTAGCGATGAGTAACTTGAGTGAAGATGAGTTGTGAGTCGTGTCTCACTCTTCGTTTGTTTGTTCCGTTTTTCTATCTGGAAGTTTTCTCGGTCCTTTTCTCTAGTGATTTACTCGTTGTGGGATGAAGACTGCCGCTACTTGTAGGTGCGTGTAGAAGATTATACAGACGACGTAGAGTTGTTAATTGTAGTTGATTGTAGATGGCTGTAGTTGATTGTAGATGGCTGTAGACTTTGTAGACTATTTGCACTGTAGACTGTATTTTGTAGGATTCAATGTAGAACTGAAGCTAATCTTGTAGTCTCAGTTGCTTTTGTAGAAATTTGCTTTTAATTCGGAGACGATGTCCGCAGATTTGCTGGTTTGTCGTTAAGCTACTTGCAAGGCGTCGAGTGATCTCTTGACCTCTGCATCAGCGTAATGATCTGGGAGACGGAGGGGGCTGGATGGAGAGAATACTGTCAGGAGCTGATGTTGTTGGTTGTTTTCAATCTTGATATTTTGTAGTAATTTAATGTTGATTCGTAGACGAGGTTCGTACACGTTTGCTGCTACCAAATGTCATAAAGACTTTGTAGTTACCTTGCATACGTATGCCAATATACTTAACAGGGTTCACCGGTCCGGTCATACATATTCCACCATTCCCTCACATAACGATAAACTCGTACAAGTTGAATTAACAGGGCAATCATTAAATATGAATCAAGAACCAAATACTGCTGGATTCTCGCAGACACAACACCTTCTCATCATTTGACTTCCTGCTTCTATCTGTCTCTCTATCTATCTATCTATTATGGTTTGTAATTATAATATGGAGACCTACCACAATATTATTCTCAGGACCAATATTCTGTAGAACATCACTTAGCAATGGCATGGGAAATCTGTCTGGGATTGTGTGATTATTTAGTTTACGGTAATCTACTACCGCACGCATTTCTCCATTTCTCTTGGGCACAAAGAAAAGGGGAGCGTTCCACGGAGAAACTTAAGGCTCAATAATTCCGAGCTTTAACATTTCATCGACATACTGATTTGCAAGTGTACGTTGGGAGTGTGGTATGCGATAAGCTGGTACGAAAATTGGTGGTGTTTCTGGGTGCACATTAATCATGTGATTAATCAAGTTAGTACACCCTAATTGTTCTCCGGGCAATGCTACGGTGTCCCTGTGTGTTTCCAGCAGGGTTAACAAATCATTTTCTTCGTCAAATTCACCTGAGTGAATTAAATTCTCTTTTATTCTTTCTCTATCCGTAGATTTTATCTCACTTGTTACTCCACCAATATTTATTTCCTTCACAGGGGCGAAACATTTTTCAATATTAACTATGCAAGTTCCCTTCTTCAACTGAACTTCCCCATTCATGTGATTAATAATGAATATCTGAGTTAGCCCTTCGTCGTTCGTATGACATAATGCGTTTTCTACTGACAATCCCTTTACTTTACATAATTCTTCTAAGACAAGAACAGTACTATTCCGTAATTTGCTCTTTATGGTAACCTTCATGTATGAATTAGGTGGTATAACCAAATCATTAGTGAGATGGGCTGGAAAAATTGATAAATCAGTACTGTTATCTGGGTCACTAATTCTGGAGGATGGGGTTGCTGGTGTAAGTGGATTTATACACTCATCTGTTTGTGTATGTTTGTTTAAGCCTTTAATATTACCAATTCTTTTTGGCTCTGTTCTACCAATCGGTGAGGGCTCTGAAAGTATTTCCTCTATGAATTCATTATCAAAGTATATTCCATTCATTTGTGGGAGTATAGTTATGTTCTCAGTTCTCATGGATCTTAAGCCCAGTAACATATGAGCTTTAATTGCTAAGTTTTCAACGATATAGAACAATGCAGAGAATGGTCTTGTAGTTTCTGTGAAACTGAGATTTAATCTTATCATACCTTTTACTGTAATCTCTTGACCATCTACTGTGTATAATTCTAAATCAGCTTCATCCAGAAAAGTTACTTTCTTTTTATTTTTAAGAATTCTGTTTAGTTCTTCATGTGTTATTAAGTTCACTGGAGAGCCTGTATCTAAAAATAAGGAAACGTTTTGATCCTCACATACAGCTGGTATCAAGATACACTCATTTCCCAACATGCCTCCTATGTGAAGTTTAGCCTTGTTCTTCTTTACGTTTGTTCGTTTTTTGTCATGACTTGGTCTTCCCCCGATTTGAACATAGACACAATTTTTTCTACTGTTTTGCAGTCACTAGTCCAGTGCCCTTGGTGTCTATGATGCCTACAGTAAGGACCAAATCCTTGTGTCTTTTGATTATCCTCTTTTGCCTTGATAAAGCATTCATACCTTGTGTGTCCTGGTTTTGCACAATAATGACACAGAATGGACCTATCCCTTGACTGTGACCTACGAGGTGATTTCCCATAAAAAGTGTTGTTTATGGCGCGAGACCTGCTCGGGCTGCGCGAAAACTTATGAAACTGCCTGTAGGAAGGCGTGTGGGAACGAGGTCTAGGCGTCTTTGTTTGTTTGGGCTGCCTCATTTCTGGTCGCGATCGATTTTGTTCTCTGTTTGGGGTCGGTATAGATGTTTTCACAGCTGATACTGTCTCAGGTACCCTGATTCTACCAGAATGTGCATGTGTGTCGACCACACCTGCTTTACTGCACTGCATCTCTACCTCGTTCATTAAGTCTAGTAAGCACATTCCTGGGGTGTACGCGATTTTTTGGCGATCTTAAGGGTTCTATCAGGTAATTTACACAAGGCAGCTACATAACCAATGATGTCCACGACGAGGTCTGGGGACATCTTTCCATCATCTGTTATCCACTTAGAATTCTCCAGAGTAGCTAATAGGGTTCTCTTGATTGTGGAGACATCAGCAGTTATTTCACTGAGCACATGGTTTGTAGTGTGCTCCCTTACAAGATCTACAATTTTATGTAATTCTGGAATTATACCTGGCAAGAAGTTCATACCTCCAGAAAATTTCTTCAGAAATTCAGTTTTAAATTCATCATATGTCCTAGCACGATGTAGCTTATCGGAGCGCAATAAATTGCTTGCTGGACATCTTTCCTGGCTTATGCAAGATGAAAAAATAGCAATTTTCTCTTGTTCATCTAGTATGTGGCGCTTGATGAACATTTGTTCGCACTGACTGATTAATGAAATGACATCAATGCGATCCTTGTCTGTGCCAGAGAATTTTGGTGCAGTCTTATCCTCGTGATACACAAAAACGTGAGGTGTGGTTTTTAGATCAAGGTAAAATGAATATAGTAGCTGACGCATTATCTAGGAACCCGAACACAATTCAGGTCGCGGCGTTAGATCTCAAAAGGAATATCCCAAACCACGAGGATATCGCAAAGGCACAAAGACTTGACCCAGTATGGTCAAAAGTAATATACAAGTTAGAAAGTGGAGATGACATACAATTACCCAAACTTCATGTCCCACTTGAACAATTCACAATGGTCAATAATACATTATACAAAATTAACTCTAAACAACCAAAACGCCAAAGAAATACTAACCAGTTGGTAGTACCTAATGACATGATACCCCAAGTATTACGAATGATACACGACAGCCCACATGCAGGACACCCTGGAAAGGATAAGACATTCAACCAAGCCCAGCTATTATATTACTGGCCTTCATTACGAAGAGATATAAACAATCATATAGACAGATCACGAATCATGTGCGAAACACAAAGGATACCCAATCACACCTGCACCGATGGGTAATTACCCAGTACCACATCAACCATGGGACGTTGTCGCTGTTGATTTACTCAAGATGCCATTATCATACAATAATAACCAATACCTATTCGTAGCAACGGATCATTTTTCCCGTTATGTCATTTTAGCTTCAATTAAAGATAAGACAGCAGAGACAGTAGCAAAGGCAATAACAGATAATGTAATATGTCGCTTTACTACCCCAAAGGTATTAATAAGTGATAATGGAGGAGAATTTAATTCTGAGATCTTACAAGAAATATGTAAACAATACAACATCAAAAAGGTTAACGTTTTGGCCTATCACCCAGCATCGAATGGGTTGGTAGAGAGAAAATAAATAGGTATTAGATGTGCTACGACACATTCTCAGTGAAAATTATGCAAGCTGGGATGATTGGATTCCCAGAGTAGAGGCCTCCATTAATGGGTCTATAAATAAATCCATTGGTGACACACCACATTTCATTATATATGGCACAGATAAAAAATTACCATATGAGCTCCTAGAAGGTGACAGCATGCCTATATACAATTACGATGATTACTCTAAACTCCGTTTACGTGAATTCCAGGACATTCACAAAAGAGTGAAAAAACAATTAACGATGTCCAAGGAAGAAATGACGGAGGCATTTAACAAGAAGGCAAAAGATTCACCTATCAGCTTAGGAGACATTGTTTACGGAGTCATTCATACGAGAGACAATAAATTATCTCCTAAATTTGAGGGCCCATACAGAGTAATTAACATACAAGCAAACAAAGTTTTAATTAGGTCACTTTCAAGTGGCGAGGAAAAACAAGTTCATATTGACCATTTAAAACGAGTTTCAAGGGAATTATCACATAATTATTCAGCCTCGGATACAACCGAACAAGTTTACATACCTCAAGAAACCAAGCAAGAACACAACAATGATTACAAAAAGAAATTAAGGTCATATACCAAACAATCGAACATAGGTGCAACTGTTCCAATAAAATCTACAGTACATCATTAACGAGAATTAAATATCGATTTAAACTCCTTCTATAAATGAAATAACAGCCAACCGTAACGCACACCATCACTATCATCAATCACAGCTTTATAGGAAATTAATAGATTTTTTTTTCGGTGAGGTTTGATGAAGGGACTTATGCTATGGATTCTCCTATACATAGTAAGAGTATATGCGCACCTAGACCCCAAGCATATAGTACGACAAGGATGCCTCATAGCTCCAACGGCCACGACTACAATCGTCAAGGACGTCATGAGTACTGAAATAAGTCTAGATTACTTGTATGACTTACCTACTTATGTAGAAAGACTTAGACGCTGATCTGAACTCTGGACTTCAAGATAGGGAATTATGTTTCACAAGCACATAACACCAAGGAAGTGGATGAAATGGTGAAGTTAGCAAAATGGAAACTAGAACAGGCGAAGTCAACTATGCTCGTCATGATCCAAGATCTCCCATCTTATGGAACGGAGGTACTGAGCGACAGGAACAATATCACACGTACTCGCCAAAAGCGCGGTTTGTTCGATCTGGGCGGCGCAATTCTTGGGAACATCTTTGGATTGGCTACAGAGGATGACCTTAAAAAAATAAACAACAAATTTAATAAGATAGCTCAGGTACTAACATACCAAGATAAATTCATCACAGGACAGAACTCGGCAATGAAGACAATTGTGAAAAATCTGAAACAAGCAGAAAACGTAGCTCTCGAGAGTATAGATAAAATAAATGACTTAGAGGGCAACGTTACTCTTTTCCAGCACTTCTCCATCATCACAGAACATATTGACACGATTCTACTACAATTAGAGAACACTAGAGATCATTTCAGGGCACTTATGCAAGGAATTTCGAATGCTGGTGATGGCAAGATCACAAATCTACTAACAAATGACAACTTAAATTGATTTTTCTCTAAGAAATGAAACTACTTTTTGATGGAACTCTAGATTTTTCAATCATTTAACATTTTATTTATTCACAGTACCGTGGGAATATAGGGCTTTCTCCGAGCACATCAGGCGAGGGAGTTTGCCTTGGGGACTTAGGGTACTCTCCGAGCTCACCTGGCACGGGAGAGCTCTAGGCCGTGCCCAGAAGAAACGTTACACCCGACTCCATCGATACACTATATACCAAAAGAAAAATCACGACTATTCTCCTTTCACAAGATAAATTCACTAAATAGTTACATAATCAAAAGAACTAATCACTGTGTTTTGTGTAAATGGTGAGTGCACAATGTAAATCCTAACGAACTTTGCTAGGGCAGTTACAATATGGCGGTTAGAGGGAGTTTTTGAGGTGGCGTTTTCACAGCATCTGTATGTGGCACGGAGACAAAACTGAGAGTGAGTCTCACTATAACTTAGGTCACAATGGCACACATAATATCACTGAACTTTCACAACGGCAGTATGAACAAGGGGGAAGGGAAGAAAACAGTAATGAAATTCACCTGTACGTGGCACTGAAACAAAACTGAGAGTGAGCCAGGAGCTGGCTAACACCCCCTCTGCTACTCTTCTACACGGGAAACTAAGCGACTTGGATGACGTGTAGGGTACTTTTGCTTTACCCCATATGAGGGTCACAATTCTAAACTGATTCTGAACGGATGCAGATATTAATTTTCTTTACTCTCAATCTGACAGGGAAAATTTATTTTAATTATCCCACACAAAGAGTCGTAAGTTGAATCAACAGCAGTTGCTAGCATCCTCTCGGCGGAGGAATACATTACCCAACTATTACGTCATGTCCTCGGGTACTAGCTAACTAATGGCTTTCCCCCTCTATACGATATTATTTCTTCTATAAGCATGTTAATCGACAACATTATGACTTTACTATGATTGCATCAGATCTGATTTAATAGAAAATGAGTACAGACAATACGCCACTCAAATACCCCACGTATTCCTCCAGCAAAGCTTCACCTACATCATGTACAATTATTCTTAAGGACTAGCACAGCATAAATGAGATTTATGATCTTACAGCTACAGAAATAATAATAAAAAGAACAGGTATTAACTACTAGGTACAAGCATGTTTCTATACCTTAAGCCTAGAATGGATTAGGGTAAACACTTACAAATGTATAGCTTATGTACTAAAGCCTTAACTTACATGACCTTCCCATGTTTTGACTCTTGTGGCATTACACGGCTCTCCCCCTCCGGAAACTAAATTTTCCCCTGTCCACTCCATAACACACAGCAGATTACTAACCAAGGGAGGTGTGCCAACGAGACAGATATTACTAGCCAAGCGCCATCACCTTTTACTCTGAATAGACTTTAATTTCTTCATAACACTCTCAACATGACAACTCTTTCATCCCCTCATAAGTGGCGCTCTTTCTGCCCACACGTAACACCAACAACATACCCCTGGGGGTTGTTTCACCTGTCACATCTCTCTCTTTCCACATATTTCTTATTGGTGAAGATATCAGCGCCCCAGCCAGCCTCCTGTCCGGGTCAAGTTTATCCACCCACCTGGGTTATGATTGGCACTCTCGATAGCAAGATAGTCCCAGGAGCGCTTCCACATTACTCTCTCAAACACACCTTCATTTATTCCTCACATTCATTCAACCATGTGTTTCCAGCCCTCCACTCGGCATACTGACTAGCGCTTGCTACGTCCTGAAGTGACCCCCCTTCACCACGAACCGTGCTGACTGTAAGTTGAGGGATGAGCTAGCTTTCCCCCTCGAATTAAAGCACTTGTCCCCACTTCAGCACTAGGTCTACTCTCTCTTTGACCTAACTCTGAGTTTGATATTTTTTCTTTCATATAACAGCTCTGGCAGTTGACTTTCACATGGTCTGGTTTCGCACACCAACCTTTGCTGTCTCGGAACACAACTTTCCACCACAATTCATCACTAACATTCTTCAATCAACTTCCGGGGAGGCCTCCTAGTTCGAACAGGTAGGTTCTCATCCTCGGGACACGGAGTAAACTCCTCCTCAAGAGGACCCAATAACCACTCCTCACTACCACTGTATGGCTTCACTTTGTCCGCTGCCCTTTGTACTTTGTTTCCAGTGAACACATTTTCAAACACATATCCTCCCCCGTCCAATAATACTTGCACTACTCGTTAAGGCCCATCCCATTTCACGTTCAACTTTCGACATGTCCCTCGGATAGGGGTCTCCCGTTTTATCCACACCAGACTGCGAACTCCTACTGACTGATTCTTATGCTGGCGGTTCGCCACACTTCTATACTTTCTGGTCATTTTCTCATGGGTCTGTTTAATTAGCTTGTGAGCAACAGCCAACTCATCCTCTTCACCATCAACACACGGCAAGGAAGAACTAACAATTCTAGACGGGTAGCGAGAGAAAAATTCGAAATAGGGTTGGTGTCCCGTAGAGGAGTGCCAGGCCTGATTCATCACGACTTGGGTTGGTTGCAGGAGCTCAGGCCAGCGGAGAGGATGCCCATTACTCAAACAGGTCAGCACACTCTTGAAGGTGCGGTGCATCCTTTCAACTATCCCATTACTCTGAGGATGATACGGCGTGATATACCAGATTGTAACATTCCGCCTCCTGCAGAACTCCTGGAACTCCCGACTGCAGAACTCTCCCCCATTGTCCACCATAATCCCTCTTGGAGTGCCATAGTCTGCCATAAACTGCCCTAGGTTGTGTACTATCGTCTGTGTATGTTTTGTTTTAAGTCGCCCCGTCCCAGAGACATGAATTCACGTCCTCACATGATGTGCACTCATTTCCCGGAGACGTAAATTAACGCGGCAACATTGCAAGGTCCCTAATTTGCACAATTTTCAATTTTTGTGAGTGATTTTGTGAGTGATTTTTGGCACGTATACACGGGACACCTTCCTCTATTCCTCTACAAGATGCCAAGCAGGGACAATGCCTTACGCCGCATAACCTCTCCCCTCCCCTGCACACCATTGTCTCGGCAATTCACCTGTTACCAGTGACCTGGCCAATAAAGACATTCAGGGCCAGAGTGATTCCCCAGTCGATGACAATGTGGAGGACAAAGTTTACTTAGCATTAGAGGAAAAAACAGTCAGAAATGATGATCAGGTAATGTGGGAAAAAAAGGTCATGAATGGTGATGAGTTAGTGAGTGAAACAATGCTTATCATGTCTATATTACTGTTTGAAAACCAATATACTCTTGTACTACATATAAATTCATACCAAGTAAATAAATACTGTTTATGAGTGGATAAAATAGTTACCCTCCCATAGAACTCGTTTTCTTTGGTGCTAGCCTGTTAGAAAACAGTCAGGTAAGGAGGTACTCGTACCTGGATCGAGTATTTTAAACCTCAGGTGAGTGATTTCTCTATGAATTTTCGATGTTTCTCACCAAAAGCGAATGTTTGAGCCTAAAAAAAAAAAGTCCAAAAATGTCGGGACTGGGGCATACCACTGCCCAGAAAACGTCGGGATGGGGCGGGGTAAGAGGATAGAATTTAACATGCCTGGAGTAGTGATCAATCAGTGTCATCACGTAGCGATAGCCCTGTACTCCAGCAGTCATATCTGTCAAATCTATACTGATTCTTTCAAGTGGTTTATCCACAGGTGGAAACTCTTTATACTGCTGTTGTAGTCCAGCTTCGACTTTGAATCGCTGACAGATTACACACTCTTTTACGTACTGACAAATATCTACTTTCAAATTAGGCCAGTAGAAGAGTTCCTGTGCCTTTTGGATCGTCTTCTGGCCCAAATGTCCAAATGTTTCATGAGCTAACTTCATTGCTTGACCAATCATGGTCTGTGGGACTACTAAACAATATTGGATAGTGCCATCTGACTTAACCCCTTAACCGCGGGGCGTCACTTTCGTGACGTTCGGCTACAATGGATCATACCGCGGGGTGTCACTTTTGTGATTCTGTGTTATTTTGAATTATCCCGGGCTCTCAAGTGGTGGCTTGTATCATCTATCAGTACTGCCAATGTCCAACACTAGTCAGCACTCCAAATCTCATCTGTACTCCCATCCATTGTTGACATTTTAGTGATTTTACCCCCTTCGTGACTCCCCTCCCTACCTGCCCTCCATTACCCTGTCCTCTCACCTCCCACGCCGCGCTGCGCTACGCAAATTTCCCCCAGATTTTTCCACAGATTTCATCCTTTGAAATAAGCCCTATGCCCTATATTTATACAAAATATTATATACCAAAAAAAAAATAAGATAAGTGATAGTGTTATACACCAGGAATTGGCTAATTATCACCTGACAACACCTCACGTGCATTCATTTGCTACATTACCACGGTAATTTCCCCTTTGAATTATGCCTTGTAATCGATGTCTGTAACAAAAATATATATCAGAAAGGAAGGGAGAAGCCTAAGTGACATTTACATTCACCTGGAACTACCAATTTCTTTATGTATTGCCGAGATTTTCTACCTATAAAAAATTAGCATGTAAGTTAGCAGCAGTCAGCCTCAGTGTCATTGTCAACCCTTGCCTTCTCAGATAAGCCGCGGCATTTAGTTCCTTGTCCTCCGCTGTAGTCAAACCATGTCGCACTCGCGCCCCGCCATTTCTGCCACTTCTGCGCCCATTGCAAAGGGCCCCGTGACCTCTACCCCCAAGAAAAGTAGTGAGGGAAGCAGGAAAGGACTTAGTGACTCTGCAGTGGCACGTGAACTAGCAGAATTGTCCATGGTGATGATGGATAGTGATTTTGACGATTCGGGTGAATCGTGTGATGAGCCGGGTGAGGTAATCGTGCCAGAAAGTGCTAGTACGAGTGCTTCAGTGTCGGAAGTAGTCTCTAGCTCCAAGGGAAAGGAGCCGTTAGTGCAGCAAGGCAAGGAATTTGAGAAGGGAGTGAAAAGGTGGCGTGTTAGCCCCAGAACAATGCCCCCGCATGACCCAGCCCACCATGAGTCCCGAGTTTATTCACCTCCCCGTTCCCCAAGCCCCACTTCACTCATTTCTTCCTCATCGTCGGCTGAGTTATCTCCGGAGTCTTCATCGTTGGAGTCACCACCAGCATCAACAGTAAAGGCAGGCCGTAGAGGAAGAGGTAAATCCAGGACTTGTAAAAGTTGAGTTGGTAGTAGGGTAAGGGCTGCTAGTGCTGTACAGCAACCCAGGGTCAGTGCGAGTGACCTTGAACCTGATAAATCTGCCCCACAGCCACCCACCACCACCACCCGCCCTACACCGCCACGACAGGGAATCCTGGACGCCTTCGCGTGGACGGAAGGGTCCGATTTTGTGCCTGTACATTTAGTGTTTGATGAGAGCTCCTCAGGAGTTCAGCCTGCCTTCACTATTGACGATAATGCTGAGTGTGTGAACTACCTTTTGGCCTTCCTAGATGACGAAGTCATGCAGCACATATGTGATGAGACCAACATGTATGAATCACAACATGCTGCAAGTGGTACAGGTGCAGCCAAGATGCAACAGTGGTCCATGCTGGGAGTGCAGGAGCTGTATGTGTTCTTTGCCCTCATGCTTGTCATGCCACACTCCAAGAAGCATGAGTTGGAAGAATACTGGTCCATGGACCTCTTACTACCCTCACCCACCTTCAATAAGTACATGGCCAGAGATCGCTTCCGGAACATCATGGGAAACCTGCACTTTGCCGACAACGATGTACCTTCCCAAACCGACCCACTCTGGAAGATCCGGGAGATTCTGAGCAGAATGAAGGATAAGTTTATGTCATTCTTCCACCCCTTTCAGAAGGCTGTCATTGACGAATCCTTGGTTTTGTTCAGAGGACGTCTTCGGTTTGTTCAGTACATTCCAAGCAAACGCCATCGCTTTGGAATTAAGTTATTTGTACTGTGCGACTGTAAGACGGGGTACATCCTTGACTTCGTCATTTATTCAGCCAGCAGTGTCGATCTGGATAAAACACACCCTCTTGGCTTCTCAGGCTGTGTAGTGACAGTGCTCCTTGAAAAGTATTTTGATCGGAATCATGTGCTGTATACAGACAACTACTATACAGCACCAAAACTTGCCAAATACCTTTCTGAGAACGGCATTGGCTCCTGCGGCACTGTCAAAAGTAATCGTGCACACTTCCCTAAAGTCACATAGGCAGGAACCTCGCAGCGAAGAGACGTGCACCTACGCAAGTCTGAGAAGATCCTGGCAATACGGTGGCATGACGAGAGGGTCGTGCACATGCTCACCACCGTACATAAGGGGGAGATGACAGACAGTGAGAAGGTCGACAGTAGGACAGGCGAACCTGTGATGAAACCTGATGCTGTGTTGGACTACAATATCAACATGTGGCTGGTGGACAAGTCCGACATGATGATTGGTGAAATCGACTGCCTCAGGAAGAATACTAGGTGGTATAGGAAAGTTTTTCTGCATCTCATAGATATGACGATGCTGAACGCCTTCATCCTGTACAAGATGAAGGTCAAGCCACCCCAGTCCTTCTCCCTGAGGTTGTTCGCCAGGACTTGTGTCCAGCAGCTGCTGGAAAGATATGGTAGGGTGACAGCAGCAACTCCAAGGCGCCATCCAGTAACTCTTCCCGACCGACTTGAGCAGAGGGCGTATATGGATCGGCACAGACTGGAGCTAATGCCTGCCACACGGAAAAGGAAGGCTGCAATTCACAGGTGTCAGGTGTGTGCACATACCACCCGCCGCACACCTGAGCACAAACGCACCTCTTAGCAGTGCGCTGAGTGCCAGGTTCCCCTCTGTGTTACCTGCTTCTTTGAATACTACAGTGCAAGTGTGAAAGGAGAATAATGTGTAAATAATGTGTAAATCATGTGTAAATAGCAAGTGAAAGCAATGGATGTTCAGTACATATGACTGAACAGTGTATTATAATTTTATCTAACTGAAAGTGACAGTGAATAACATAGTGTAAGTAAAATAGAAGGGAAAATATTGAAAATAGAATAGAAAATGTAATAAGTAATGTAAGTTATTAGTAATATAAGAATATGAGTACTAATACTTTATGTTATAACTGTGAAAGTGAATCCGTGTCTCTCTACGTATTTTACTGAATGAAAAATTGAATAACTTCAGTGACAATAAACTAATACTACTGAAGGAAACTTATGAAGAAAGACTCCAGATATATATAAGTGTGATATAGTAATAGAAATATAAAGTGTGAGGGGTTTTATGAATAATAATTGACAGAGTACCAAGAGCAAACTAGCGCAAGTGCGACGATCAGACGCGCTCGTAATTTCCATTGCTTTCACAGTGTTTTTTGGAGTATGGATCCCAAACTACTTGAAAATCATAGAGTAGTGTTTATAGTGTTAATATCTGGCTGTGGTATCATATTACGGGTTGTCAGGAAATGTAAAGTGGAGACTTCGTTACCCAACTTCAGAGGTCTCCACAAGTCCTACAGTAACGACGAAGGCTCAACAAACGTTCCAGGAGAAAGCTGAAGGTATGTGCCATAAGCATATGTAATTTTAATATTCTAGGACTAATAACTGATTTTTGGCAACTATTTTTTGAGAGTCTGTTGGAGCCCGAAGAACCCCGCGGGACACGCAAAACATTGGTAAACATGCCCACTGTGTAGGGGTTAACCCTGGTATAATATAACAATTCATTCTGAAGTGCAAATTGACTTAGAGTGGCTTTAGGTAGTCTTCTGGCTGGAAACCTTTCACCTCGCAAATATTGGATAAGTTCTTCCCACATTAGATCTTCTTTCTGCTTATCTCGCATCTGTTCCCTCGTCAGTCCCAACCAATCAGACTCTGATGAATGTACTATGACTCGAACAGGTCTAGATAACTGATCTGCTACATAATTATACTTGTCTTTGAAATATTGAATGTTGTAATTAAACTCTCGCATTTCAAGTATCCATCTATTCATACGGGGTGATTTAGTTTTGCTCTTGTATACATTGGTTAGCGGTTGGTGGTCTGTAACAATCGTAAAAATGTTCCCTCACAAATAATGTGAAAAATGGCGACACGTTAACACTACCGCAAGAGCTTCTTTGTCTGTCACTGAGTACCGGGTCTCACACGGTCCCAATTTCTTTGAAAAGTACCTGATCGGTCTATCTGTCCCATCTGGTTGGATCTGACTCAGAACGCCTCCAACATGAGTGTTACTAGCATCAGTGGTGACGATAAACGGTCGTTCTACACTCGCTCTGACCAGGATAGGTGCATTAATAAGGCATGATTTCAGATGTTCGAATGCCTCCTGGCACTGATCTGTCCATTCAAAATTCACTGTTGATTTGGTTAGATTGGTTAGGGGTGTGGCAACTTCAGCAAATGATGGAACGTGTTTCCTGCAGAAACCACACATACCCAAAAATCGGCCCACTTCTTTTACATTGGTCGGCCGCTTCATTTTGGAGACTGCCTCAATATTTTTAGGATCTGGTTTACTACCCTCGGCGGAGATCTTATGTCCAAGGAAAGTGACTTCTTTCATCCCGAATGTGCATTTACTCAAATTCAACTTCACACCATTACGGGTTAGCAATGCAAACAACTGACTCAGCCAGTCGAGTAGGGTCGGAAAATCATGGGCCCACAAAATGATGTCATCTAGGTAGTTTTTGATCCACCCTGTCGCGATAATGGTGCTAAGACGGCCTGCATACGACGTGAAAAAATAGCTGGCGAGCAATTTAGCCCAAACGGGAGCCTTCTGAACCTATACAAAGTTACTCCATCACTGAAGGTCGTGAGGTCTCTACTTTCTTCATCAAGCATGATTTGGAAATATGCCTCCCGCATGTCAAGAGTTACATAGTACTTATATCCCGCAGCTTGTTCGACTAATTCTTCGAGTCTGAGTAGTGGGTATATGTCCGTGGCAAGATGAGTGTTTACGTGCCGATAGTCCAGATACATACGCTTCCTTCCATCTGGTTTGTTAACAAGTACTATGGGAGAGAGCCAGGCCGCGGTCGACCTCTCAAGGATCTCCCTATCTTCCATGTCCTGTAACATATCGGTGATGATTTGCTTCGCCTGTTCTGGATAACGATAGGTCGGCCCGCGACTCGGTTGAGGATCAGCTACCTTAATGTGTGCGGGAGGACCAGCAATAGTACCCAACTCTCTCTTATCTAGAATGAATAAAGAATCATGCTGGAGGATTACCTTGGCTAACTCGTCCCTTTGTTTCTGCATGAGATGGCTCCATGATTGCTTGTTGATCAGCTTGTTCGGCCTTTGTACACGCGTACCACTCTCATCTACTTCATCATTATTGGGTAGCAAATCATTATGGATGTGAGTTACACTTTGGATTTTACCTGGTGACTGGTCCGGCATTCTTTCGTATGAACCCAATATTGTACCTCTCTTGAATGTCTTATCTACCTTAGATACTTTATTAAGGGGCAGATGTATTTGTCCCTCTGAGTTCACTTTCACTAATTATGTATGACTGTTTTCGCTGAACCTAGCTTGTGGGTGTACGATTAGCGTTGTTTCAGGTACTTCGGTGACAGGTACGGCTACGAATTTGGTCTGATAAGGACTAAATTTTTCTGCTTGCAATAGATTTATCTGTGTCAAGTCACTCTGCATAGTTATCGATGCGATTGGATCAGTTTTGACTCTCTGAACTTTGTTGCGTTGTCTCGGGATGTGATTGACTGTGTAGGGGGCTCCACCCCACATCAACGCCCTTTGTGCTCCATTCCAGATTAGTGGTGCCTGTCCAGTTATGTCGCACCTCAAAAGCATTTCAGTCCCAAGATATGAATTTGGTACCACTGGGCACCATTGATTATATACTTTATCATCACCTATGCCGATGTTGACCTTGATCATGCCCAGGATTCTCAACGGGGCACCCGTGACACCTTGCAAGTTAGGAGGGTTTCGCCGTGTATTTATTTCCCCGCCAAGTCTGCGAGAGGCCTTTTCCATGATCAGCGTACGACCACTCCCAGTGTCTACTACTGCTTCTAAGATTCTACCATTAACGTTCACACTTATGGTAGGCGAAGTTAAGCCTCTGGTTAGTCATATCTGCGTTTTCGTATTCTGGGTTCGTTGTGCATTTGTGACTGGCTCGTTCTGTCCAGCAGTCGGAGTCGGGGTAGCCTGCACGTTCACAGCCGACTGAGCCTGCCCCACTCGTCTGGGACAACCTTTACTTCCACATCTACACCCGGGTTGCCTGCAGTCGAAACAATGACCCGGAGGTGGTTTTTGCCAGCACTCTCTCAAATCATGTGAGGAAGCTAAGCAATGAGGACGGTTCTTCTGTCTGGTTACTGGTTTAGTCTGAACTGCTGTTTTATTTAATTTAGATCAGCCTTCAATTCTCTTATTTGGTCTCCTAGCTCTTTCATCATGTCATTCGCGGCTACTGCAGCGATATCTGTCTTTACTGTCACAGGGGGTTGGGAAATGGACTGAGAAACATTAAGAGACCCTTACAAACCATTAGCTGATGTATTAACTCTCCCAGCATATCTCTCTTCTAACAATTGTCTCTCTTGCTCTAGTCTGTCTATGAATTTCCTCAGAGGGTATGAGTCGTCTAGGAAGCCCTCCAGCTTCTCACGGGAATCTGTTGGCAACCCATACCATAGCTTACGCTTCAACCTTCGATCTCGACATGGGAATTTCTCGTGAGGGAATCTCGATTCCACCACTGCATGTTGACAAATGTAACGGTGTACGAACGATTGTGGGGGCTCTTCCCAAATATATGTCATACCATCCAGCTCTTGCCAGGCTCAGTCTGTCGTCACTCTACGGCAAACTCATCTCTAAGGTATTGTTTGAGTTCTGGCCAGGTGAGTACATGTTGTCCCTTCTGATAATTATGTATGAACACGGCCAGTTCCTGTCCCATTCGTCCCTTAGCTACCTGTATTCGGATTCGTCGCTCTCATCTACCTGCTCTACTAACTCGAAAAACATGTCCAATCGTGCGGTAGCCTCTAATCCTTGTTATGTGGTTAACTCCAATATAGGTATGTCTCGCGGCTTGGTAAGAGATTTCCTAGGGACCATTGTCCGTGAGTTAGGGGTTGAGTGGATTGGACCTGGGTTAGTACTGGGGCTATTAAAAAGAATTGGAGGGGGGACCAAGTCATTCATGATGTTACTATCTTGCGTCTGGGCTTCAATATCACGAATTTCTCTGACAAGCCTTTCCATGGTTTCTACTACTGATTGCTCTGCTTCAGGTCTGGATAAAAATAACTGCCCTGGTCTAGACATTTTAAACATTCAATACCATTACTCTTTCACACCTCTTCTCGTTCTTCTACTGATACTCTTCAATTACCCTCATGAGTTTCACGTCCACCCACTCCCTAGCTTCATCATTCCAATGGACCCCGTCCACCAGATTTTGCTCAAAGAATTTAGTGTTGAATTGGAGAATTTTATGTTTCCTCAGAAACTGTTTAATCCTTCTATTAACTGCTACTTGAATGCTCTTATATCTGGCTGATGTTGTGGGAGCTGCTTCCTCAGTATATTTCCAGGGTTCTATCTGACACACACATATAGCTGCCTTACACTTCCTTTCTAACTCTTTCACTACTTCTCTGATATCCAAAAACACTTTCACAGGGGTGCATTCCCCGTCAATGTCATTGCTCCCTAGCCATAAAAGGACTAGGTTGTATTCCCACTCTAAGACAACATTCAGCCGTTGATCATGAAAAAAATTCCTAGCTCTGGCCCCCTGGCCCTCTGAAAATCCGCAGCTCAACATCCCTCACCTCCAACCGTCTCGGGATCTGGCTGTGTCCCACCAAAGCAACCTTTAACATTGTCTCTTTCTCTCGGCTTCTCACAAGCCTGTAACCTTAGGGTAATGACTGGGAATTTATCGCACTATGCTGCCACCATTATGTGATGCCCGATCCCTTTTATTGGATGTTGTTGTTTGAGGCTGACTTACAACGAGCACCACAATTGTATCCCTAGGGTTCGTTCGACCCTTATCCTGATATTGTTGGACTAACTGTGGAATCAGTTGGGATCCGAGATTATTCAAAATTAATTTCTCTTTATCAAATATCATACACAAGGAAAATTGGCCGTTCTGAATAATTACTAATAGGAAAGAAATTTGGTAGTTTGATCATGAGTAGCGTAACAATAAGAGAATTTTTAGGTAGCGTAACAATAACAACTTTGGGTAGCGTGACAATGCAATAACAGAACTTTATACTCCCAAAACCGATTCAGCACAGGGGTCGAAAACAATTCCCACCAAGGCACGAGGGTTATGAGAAGTTATACAGGATTTGAGAGATATAAGAGAGGAATGACAGTGAAACTCAATAAACTTTTCAAAATGCTGAATTTACTAATATCTCTCCTTTCTTTAAATCACATTACATTATACTATTCAATCAACTAATAAATGACAACTTAAATTGATTTTTCTCTAAGAAATGAAACTTTACTTTTTGATAGATTTTTCAATCATTTAACATTTTATTTATTCACAGTACCGTGGGCATATAGGGCTTTCTCCGAGCACATCAGGCGTGGGAGTTTGCTTTGGGGACTTAGGGTACTCTCCGAGCTCACCTGGCACGGGAGAGCTCTAGGCCGTGCCCAGAAGAAACGTTACACCCGACTCCATCGATATACTATATACCAAAAGAAAAATCACGACTATTCTCCTTTCACAAGATAAATTCACTAAACAATTACATAATCAAAAGAACTAATCACTGTGTTTTGTGTAAATGGTGAGTGCACAATGTAAATCCTAACGAACTTTGCTAGGGCAGTTACAATATGGCGGTTAGAGAAAGTTTTTGAGGTGGCGTTTTCACAGCATCAGTACGTGGCACGGAGACAAAACTGAGAGTGAGTCTCACTACAACTTAGGTCACAATGGCACACATATCACTGAACTTTCACAACGCCAGTATGACCAAGGGGGAAGGGAAGAAAACAGAGTAATGAAATTCACCTGTACGTGGCACTGAGACAAAACTGAGAGTGAGCCAGGAGCTGGCTAACACCCCCTCTGCTACTCTTCTACACGTGAAACTAAGCGACTTGGATGACGTGTAGGGTACTTTTGCTTTACCCCATATGAGGGTCACAATTCTAAACTTCTGATTCTGAATGGATGCAGATATTAATTTTCTTTACTCTCAATCTGACAGGGAAAATTTAGTTATTCTAATTATACCACACAAAGAGTCGTAAGTTGAATCAACAGCGGTCGCTAACATCCTCTCGGCAGAGGAATACATTACCCATCTATTACGTCATGTCCTCGGGTACTAGCTAACTAAAATTTTTAACGGCTTTCCCCCTCTGTACTATATTATTTCTTCTATAAGCATGTTACTCGACAACATTATGACTTTACTATGAGTGCATCAGACCTGATTTAATAGAAAATGAGTACAGACGATACGCCACTCAAATACCCCACGTAAGCCTCCAGCAAAGCTTCACCTACAACATGTACAAATATTCATAAGGACTAGCACAGCATAAATGAGATTTATGATCTTACAGCTACAGAAATAATAATAAAAAGAACATGTATTAACTACTAGGTACAAGCATGTTTCCATACCTTAAGCCTAGAATGGATTAGGGTAAACACTTACAAATGTATAGCTTACATTTTGACTCTTGTGGCATTACAGCTTTACTGGCCAGGTCACTGATAACAGGTGAATTGCTAAGACAATGGCATGCAGGGGGGGGGAGGTCATGCTGGGTAAGGCATTGTCCCTGCCTGGCATCTTGTATAGGAAGGTGTCCCGTGTATACGTACCAAAAAACACTCGCGAAAATTGAAAATTGTGCAAATTAGGAACCTTGCAATTGATTCGCGTTTATGTACATTGACGGGACTGGCAGTGACAAAACGTGTGGACGTTAATTCACATTGACGGGATGCCGCAGGTTAAATGAAGCTCGGATATTACACTGTATCGGTATATTTTCCTCAGAACGTATCGCACATGGACCATCTATGTCTAACTATCCGTTTCTTGTTGCCGGAGGGGTCAGTAGAGAGTTTCTTTACGTTCGTTCCCTTACTGTATCATTCTGGAGGAGAGATTGCAGAAGTAGTGTTGGATTTTCTGCAAACGAACAAAATTCTGATCTCTGACTGTAGCGATTAGTTATGCGCCAGCACCAGCAATATGTCTGAAAAATACTGTGGTACCCAGGCACACATAATTTGCCGAGTTTATTCCTTGCATGGCTCATTCTCTGAACCTTGTCGGGATGTGTGGAACTGAGTGCTGCACTGCTTCTGTGTCTATGTTCGGTATGATTCAACAGCTGTATGTTTATCTTGTAAAGTCAACCTAGCGTTGGCAAAAACATAGAGTTGCACTGAAACACCTGCCAGTTGTCAAATTCTTGTCAGATAAATAGTGGTCGACCTGAACGGATGCTGTAGAAGCACTAACCAAGGTTTCCAGCAGAATATCATGACACAAGACAATTTAAGAATGGACAAACATTTAAAAGCAGAGGCTAAATGTCAGGTATCTGCTATTATGAAGGAACTGGTGAACCTTGAAACGGTGATTCCACTAGTATCATGGAAGGAAATTCTAAAGTGGTTCAACGTGACAATTCAACAGTTAAAGAAATCGTGCCTCGATCTGAACACAGCAGTGAAGCTACTCGAGTCACTGAAAGAGTTCGTACTGGATCTACGACAGTTCGGCGATTATAAACAGACTGCCTTTGAAAAAAAATTTGGTCATAACGAGTACGAAGACGATCGGCAACGTGTTCGAAGGAGGAAGCGACATCATGATGATGCAGACAGTGCATATGACACTCAACTACCACCCATAGAGAGATTCAGGACCACATCATACTCACCCATTTATTGTTCAGCTAATGACATTACTAGGAGATCACCTCAGAGCTGATGAAACACTCCAGCAACAACTCGCTTTCCTGTCAGAGATGATGATCATGCAGACAGACAAGCTTTGGGACTCCGCTGCGCATCTGGTCAATGATTATCCAAATGACCTGGAACCATGTCTGCTTTCGGAAATTGTATATTTCAAGGCGTTTCTGAAGACGATGCAGACAGAAGACTCTGAAAAATGGACAGAAACGAGTATATTTTCCACAGTTCACAGCTATGGTATGGTGGCGGCGTTTGCTAATATGGAGATAGCTCTGTGTACAATATATACATGTCAATGTTTGTGACGAATTGCACTAGCAATAGACTGTTCTCGAAACTGAAAAGGATCAAAGACTCTCTTCGTAGTACCATTGGCCAAAATCGCTTGGGATAGCTGGCCATACTGAGTGCTGAACACGAAATATACAGATGAGTCAGCACACGAATAGTAAACGAGGACTTTGCGCTACTCAAAGCCAGGAGAAAAATTAAAGTTTTCAATGTCTCCCAATTTCAGAGTGTGCAGTAATTCAGTCAAGTTTGTGTTTATTTTCTGTATGCCATTGATTTATCTCATGGTAATGTAATATTCTACTATTATCAAAGTAATATTCTCAGAAAGGAATGTTTTATGACGCATAAACCATTGTTTTGCTTTTACTTGCCTAGTTAGGTGCATATATATGCGGATAATTGTATTAGTATACATGCCTGCAAGAATGGCGCAATGTGCTGCAGCCTTGACAGGGTCTGACGTACGTCTAAAGCCCAGGGCCTCACAACATATAAATCCGGCCCTGTCTGTGACCATGATTATATTTATGTGTAGATATTATGATATGTATGAGCCAAAACTTGAAGAGAAATTAGCGTACCAGCCTCTCCGTGTCAAGAGTGTTCTTTTAACAATGAGCCCCTTCTTCATGTCATACACTCGACTAGTGTGGTTGCATTATTGGTGCTACCTCAGCTAAAGTTAAGATTAAACAGTTTTTGGCTCACGAGACAGGCAAAATCTCTATGAGAAATATGACAAACTTTATTTCTAAATGCATACCAAATTATCTGAATTTTACTGTTCTTTTTTTTAAGTGTTTTGTTTTTAGAAACTGATATAAAACCAGTAAAATATCATTTAGACCCTCATTACAACCATCAATAATCCCTTCAGTGAGCTTGATGAAAGCCTTTCGAGATAAGAACTTTTGTGCTTGTACCGTACGGTGTATTTTCATTGCATGAAAGCTGAAATAGTATCACAATAAAAACTTTGTATAGACTTACCAATATTTCTCTAAGAAGATGATTGGACGGGCTGGTAAGCTATTCAGCAATACTTTGATTGCAAGAAGCACTCTTTATAATATTTAAGCACCTCATTTCAGATTTGCTAATAAGTTTCTAGTTTCAGGTGTAACCCTTATTGCACATAATACATACAGTATTATATTGTCTCTCTTTAGCATACATTTTTTTGTTTTAATAACAGAGCAGAGGAAGGAAAAACAAATTAACACAAAAAACAATTCATACACCAGATTACTGGTGTCCTCTGTTCATAAAATATCTGTAACAGACTTGAACAGCTATAGATTGAAGTTTGGAGGGAAACAACTCTGGGGAAACGAGTTCCAGAGAGATGCAGTACGGGGAATGAAAGAATTCTGATAGGCAGAAGTTCTGCAATATGGATGAGTAACATTCCAGTCATGAGCGCTACCAGATGCCAGTGTAGCATGAGGGAAAGCATGGAGAGGTGGCACCATGGACGCAACTTCGCCTAAGCATTTGCCATAAAAATATCTGTAAAAAATGCAAGGGAGGCAACATTCCTTCTTACATGCAGCTGTTCTTGATCTTTTACTTGTTGCTCCTTAATTTAAGAAGTCATATTTTACCAGCCTGCCTTAATGCTGGGTTACCTTGTAATGTGACATTGCTGCTGACAAAAATACTGCACCAGTCATTGTGTTGCACAGGAACACTCTTAAAAGTACCACATGAATATGTTTATCGAGGCAGTTCTCTTCAAGGTATTCGGTTTTCGTGAACTAAAAAGTACCGTACAAGCACATACAGCTTACTCAGACAACCAGTTTGCATGATAAAAAGACGATCTAATAATCAACCCTCAATTTTGACCGCAAACTTTTAAAAATTCTCTATGATTCCAGTGGAGTACAGATATGATTCCTTAGTGCATAGCTAAATGTACAGAGGTAAAACATATAAAACTGTGACCTTTAGGAGGTTTGGAGCAATGAATAATTGGGAAAAATCTCACGTTCATAGACATAACAGCACGAAAGATGGATCATGCAGGTGTTTGTCACTAGCCTCGAGTCCCAAAAATCAATGACGTCGTCATCTGATATTTATGTAGCTCCTCTGACCAGCAGATGACCCCATAACTGATCATAAAGTTGACACTCGGTATCAAACACATCACTATGGGATGACCTGAGTTATGTGGCCTAGATAGCATGCATGCCCTCGTGTAGGTCAAGCGTGACTCCAGTCATTGCAGCATATGTCGTTCCCTAATCAGGGTAGAAGCACATGCAAAGGATTGTGGAAGCATCACGGCGGCCTGATACCATTATGAGAGTGATCTGAGATGTTCCTCAGCCTGGACAAAATAAGAACTCGTATGATCTGGTACAGGATTGTGAAGTGACATGCAATTTCCTCTAGAGTGTGGTTCATGGTTCCTCTTTTTCAGTCAAGTAAGTGAAATCTGTACGTGCTAATCCCGCGTATCCTACAGCAGAACAGTACCACAATAACTGGCCTTGACATTGACGTAACCTGCAGCAGAAAATAGGAAATACCCACCTCCAGTTTTTTCAGAAGTTTTATAAATTATCTGAGCACACAGAAAATATCTAAATCGACCATAGGTCGTGAAAATCAGATTAAAATTATGATTAGCTGTTACATTATTATTATCATCATCATTATTATTATTATTGTTATTATTATTATTATTATTATTATTATTGTTATTATTATTATTATTATTATTATTATTATTATTTTCATCATCATTACTATTATATTATCATTATTAATGATATTATTATTATTATTATTATTATTATCATCATTATTATTACTATCATTACCATTACCATTATTATTAATGAGAAATATTGGCATATGCCCTATCAGACCGCTTAGCACGTGCCTAATCAACAGTTTATGATCAACGCAGGAGCAAGTGCTTCACGGCCCTGAAACGCAGCATTTCCGGCAAAATGTAACACAAATGGGCATAATTATTAGAGGCTGAAACACCTTTTTCAAAATTCAATTGACATGAAACTGAAACATCTGTAACGCAGCTCCAACCATCCATCCAAGTTTCGCTGAAATTCTTTTTCCAGTTTCTGCTGCACTACACACACACACACACACACACACACACACACACACACCAATGCACGTTCAGAATTATAGTATGTTAGATTCAGCCTGGCTGCCAGTAACCCCAACACCCGAGAGGAACGCAAAGAAGTGGGATACTTTGAACATCATTTATCAATAAATCTTATCCAAAATGTATTACACAAAGAAAAAATTAATGTAATGTACTATAATCCTGTGTGTGTGTGTGTGTGTGTGTGTGTGTGTGTGTGTGTGTGTGTGTGTGTGTGTGTGTGTGTGTGTGTGTGTGTGTGTGTGTGTGTGTGTGTGTGTGTGTGTGTGTGTGTTCTTACCTAATTGTATCTTTACAGGAATGAGTGAAGCTCGTACTGTCCCGTGTCTTAAACAATATTTATCGTACATATCCTTAAATTTGTGAATTGTTTAAGCACACACTATTTCATTCGGTAGTGCATTCCACTGATCAATTGCTCTGTTTGGGAAACTGAATTTCGTTAGGTCTTTATCACCTCTCTTCTTATGTAGTTTTTTGCAGTGTCCTCTTGCTGATGCTTCCCCATAGGCTAAGTAATCATTTATGTCTATTTTCTCCTTCCCTGATATGCACTTATATAGCATTATCATGTCACCTCTTTTCCTCCTCTCCTGTAGTGTTGGTAGATTCAGTTTATTTAGTCTTTCTTCGTAACTTAGATCCCTTAAGATTGGAATCCATCTTGTAGCGGCCTTTTGAACTTTTTCAATCTTGTCTATGTGTTTTTTGAGATGAGGACTCCAGACTACTGATGCATATTCCAGGGTTGGTCTGATGAATGATGTTATTATCCTTCTTAGCATGTCTTCATTTATGTATGTGAATGCTATTCTCATATCTGCAAGCAGTGTATACATGTTCCGTACCTTCTCACTGATGTGGTCAGCTGGAGATAGTCTGTTATTGATAATCACACCTAAGTCCTTCTCTCTTTCTGATGTGTGTAGGGTGTTATTTCCTAACGTATGATCCCAATCAGGTCTTTTTCCACTTTTACCAAACTTGATTACATGACACTTGTCCACATTGAATTCCATTTGTCATGTGTTACTCCATTCATGAAGTTTGTTTAATTCTTCTTGTAGCTCTTTACAAGATTCTGTGTTAGTAATTCTCCTTTGTATTTTTGCATCATCTGCAAACATATTCAGATAGCTTTCATTTCCAGTGTTACTGTCTATATCATTTATATGCACTAAAAACATGATTGGTGCCAGCACTGAGCCCTGTGGTACTCCACTAGACACTTCTTTCCATGATGAGTAATTTCTCCTTAGTACTGTTCTCATCTCTCTTTTTATGAGAAAATCTTGCATCCAACAAAACAGTTTGCCTCGAATTCCTCCTTGATGGTACAGTTTCCATAAAAATCTTTGGTGTGGTACTGTGTCAAATGCTTTCTTGAAATCTAAATAGATACTGTCCACCTATCCTTCTCTTTCCTGTATTGTGTCTGTTACTCTGTCCTAGTAGCTCAACAGATTAGTATCACATGATTTTCCTTTTCTGAAACCAAACTGTCTTTCTGTTATCATATTGTGTTCTTCTAGATGATTTACCCAAGCTTTTCTTATAAGCTTTTCTAATACCTTGCTTACAACACTGGTCAGTGATATTGGTCGGTAGTTGAGTGGATTTTGTCTATTCCCTTTCTTGAATAAGGGGACAATGTTTGCTTTCTTCCAAATATTAGGTAGTTTACCTTGACTCAAGGATTTCTTGAAAATTAAAAATAATGGTTTACTTAACTCCTTTGCACATTCTCGTAGCACCCAACATGAAATTTCATCAGGACCATTTGCTTTACCTCTGTCTAATTTACTTAACTCCTCCTGTATTACTTTTTCTGATATTTCTATATCTGGTAGTATGTGTGGGCATGCATGTTCAACAAAGTCCCTCTCAAAATTTTTTTCTTCTGTAAAAACTGATTGGAAATTCTTATTTAGTGCTTCGCAAATATCCTTCTCTTGTGTATAGGTGATTCCCTCGTCCGTAATGGATTGTATTTTATCTTTTACTTTGGTTTTGCTTCTGATGTAGCTGTAAAATAGCTTCGGTTGATCACTACTATTATTTATGATATCCTCCTCAAACTGTTTTTGAGCTTCCCTCCTTATTCTTGTATAATCGTTTCTTGCCTGATTGTAATTATTATATGCCCTTTCACTATTGTCTCTTCTGTATTTATTCCACAACAAATCTCTTCTTTCTTTTGATTTTTTACATTCTATATTGAACCATTTCTTTATTTTCTTTTCTGCTTCTTTGTGCTGTGGGATGTACTTCTGGACTCCCATTTGATAAAATTAACAGAATTTTTTTATATACAGCATTTAAATCTTGTCCTCTAAGCTCCTTTCCCCAATCAGTTTCTAAGAAATACTTCTTTAGGTCATGATAATTTCCCTTTTTATAGTTTAGGCTCTTTTTGTAACTTTCATTGCTGTTAACTATGTCATATGCTATCCTGAAGTTGCAATTTAGTACTGCATGGTCGCTTTTGCCGAGTGGAGGGTGATATATTAAATTGTCAATATCATTTTCTTGCCTAGTATATATAAGATCTAGCATTGAGGGTACATCGAGTCCTCTTTTTCTGGTGGTTTCTCTCACATGTTGCGTTAGGAAAAACTCTTGCACGAGATCCAGGAGCTTTTGGTCCCAACAGCTTTCTTGGCTTTTTATATCTAGAGTATTCCAATTTATATTTGTATTAAAATCTCCAGTTAGTATAATTCTTTCCGATTTCTCCTCCATTTTATGTAGTAATGCTCTTAAACTCTGAATTGTACTCTCTGCCAGGTCCTCATATTCGTCTCTTTCTCGAGTGTTTGATCAGGGTGGCATGTACAAATAGGCTGCAATTACTTTCCCTTCAGATGTATTGATCTCTACTGCAATCAGTTTTACTTGTGAGGGTATATCTAGTTCTGTTTCTTTGACTTTTAGATTTTTCTTAGTTAATATTATAATTCCTCCTTTTTTTGAGTTCCTATCCCTTCTCCATATATTATATTCCTCTAAGTTTAGTATGTCATTTGATATCCTTGGTGTTAATTTTGTTTCAGTTAGGCATATTATATGTGGTTTATTTTCTCTGACATAATCATTCATCTCAAATAATTTAGATACCATTCCATCCACATTTGAGTACATCAACTTAATCATCTTGTTTATATACTTGTCATGACATGGTTCTACTACCTTCCTCCTTTTTATTCCCTCCTGTTTATAACCACTTTCGTACCTGCAATCCTATTACTTTGTAAAAAAAAAAATGTATTCTTCTCCTCTTCTGATCTTCCCTCATTTTTTGTTTTTGCTTCCTCCTTCTTCTCTTTCAGTAATTCCAGTTCCTCTTGTGTTAGGCATCTTTTTATCCATACATTTTTGAACTCCTCTTTTTCCATATGATTCTTTGCATTTTTTAGTATCTCCTCCACGGTGTTTACACTCTGGAAGGTTGCCTTTAGGGGTCTTGACTTGCTTTTCTCGTATTTCCCTAACCTTTTGTGTTCCTCTATGTCTTTACTACAGATTTCCTCTGATACTTCTTTCAATAAGCTCATTACATTTGCCAGCTCGTTTTTGTCTCTTGAGAGCTTGTTTTTTACTTCTTCCTTTTCTATACCATAGATTTGTTGATATCTACTGAATCTCTGACTAACTTTGGATTGTTTTGGATTATTCTTTTCACTTCCTTTTTAATGCTTTTTTCTTCCACCCTTGTTTCCAAGTCTTTCTTTACTTTCACCATTTCGGCATACGTGGTTTCCACATCATTTTTGTAGCTTTGCACACCTTCATTCCCCTGTGTTATCTTCTCAATATCACTGCTCTGGTCTATCAGACTGCTTACTTGCCTAATTGTCTCTGTATCATTTTTGAACTCTTCCATAATACTCTCGTGGTTGACTACTGTACTTGCCATTTCACTCATTTTCCTCCTAAGTGTACTCACTTCCACTGTTAGTTCATCTATAGTTGTGTCTTTCTTGTTGACCTCCCTTCCTAGTTTTTCTCTTTCTTCCTTTTGCAAGTCCATCTGCTTCTTTATTTCATCAATCTCATTCTGAAAAGCCATTTCCAGTCTGTGTACACGCTCCACCAGTTTATTGTGAGTCTCCATTTCAACCAGCTCTTGGTAGAAATAATCATCCTGCTTTCTACCTTTATCCATTTTATTTTCCAAGTTTGCTTTACTGAAATATGTGGCCATTTTGCAATACTAAAAGCACAGAGTACTTACATTCCCTGGGGCAGTTGTAGTCTGTGTGTGTGTGTGTGTGTGTGTGTGTGTGTGTGTGTGTGTGTGTGTGTGTATCTCAGCCAAAACTGTAAAAATAACCTTGATGAAACTTGTCATGGTGGTTAGAATTGGGTCCCAGATGGGCCAGTTTCAGTTATAGGTCGATTTTAATTTTCTGGAGAGGTGTTTTGGGCTCTATAAATTGCCCCCATTGGTGTTACAATAATGTCCCCGTGGAAGAGGCGGTGAAGCATTTCCGTGGAGTTTCATATGTCTTTGAAGAGAGAGAGAGAGAGAGAGGTAGTACTGTACATCTACAGTCCGATGTCTATTACTTAACCGCCGATTTGAACAGACGATTTTATTCAGCAAAAATGGTGGTAGCTATGGTGGTGGTGGTGGTGGTGATGGTGGTGGTTATGGTAGCTGTGATGGTGGTGTTGGTAGTGGTAGCTGTGATGGTGGTGGTGGTAGTGGTAGCTGTGATGGTGGTGGTGGTAGTGGTAGCTGTGATGGTGGTGGTATCTGCTGTGGTGGTAACTGTGATGATGGTGGTGGTTTAGCTGTGATGGTGATGGTGGTAGCTGTGATGGTGATGATGGTGGTGGATATTCAAAAACTGCTTTGATGTGGGCAAGTGCTTTGCTGCCTGGCAGGGCCATAAAACAGTTGCTCGAAAGCTGAGTGGCCCAATTGGGCCGCGAGGTTCTTGTACCACACTAAATATCCCGGCATAGCTTCAGAGATAAGCACATCGACAAGTGCCTCATGGCGTTAGTTCCAACTTTTGTTTCACTCTCTACCACCAGACTAATTTTGTTTCAACTTAGGAGGGATTAGATGCAAGCTTCAGTACTCCAATAAGTTTAGGGAGCTCTTACCAGCTGAATTATTAATAGTTGCTCAGTTAAACAAACAATAAAATAACCACAATGAATGTGTTAAAGTAACTTTCTTCAGAAGAGATGTGGACGTGAAGTAAACGAAAAGATAAAGTTATACTAGTAAACAGAATCGCAAGGTTTGAGTTACGGAGACTGATGTAAAAATCATTAATTAAACACTATGACGTTGATGGGCTAAACAGAGTGAATGGAAACGAAGAGACTAAGGATCGTGTTCTCGTCAACATTGGAGGCTGTTTGCACCAAGCCCTTATTAGTTAATTTCTTCATAGGGGACAATAAACATATCCTGAATGTCATATTTTTAAATTATATCCTTAAGTAAGTAACAATGTAACATCGACAGAAAAGACGTGCATTATGCACAGTACTTTGGTAAATGTCATTTTTTTTTTTTTTTTTCGAGGAAATCGAAGCCCCTCAAGTATCTAGTAAATATGAAAATCTGTCAGTAAAGCCACGAGACCTGAAAAAAAAAAAAAAATCATACAAAGGTTAGCTGTTCACCTGATACAATTTAACAACTTCGTAAAGCTGCAAATCGCACAGGATTCAAACAAGAAGAGGTGGAGTGTTTTGAAAGTAGTAGGTGCGTCTTCTAATCTTGATGCAGGTACAGTTTGTTACACATTTTCTTCAGTCACGAAATTTGCCTAATATAATTTCTCTCTTGTTTTGTCCTTACTGCGAATTATGTTTATATATTAAAGACATATAATGAACACGACTGACAACATTGAGGAACATTAAATAAAATTAATCGTTAAAAACGAAATGATACGAAGACTACTATGCCAGCCCTACTCGATTTGTTCGAAGACCCTCCACAACGTGAGTGAGGAATAAGATAAAAAGGAGAAAATGAGATAGGTGGGGAATGATGGAGAGAGAGAGAGAGGAAGTAGGTAAGGTGGACGAGAAAGGAGATACGAGAGGGAGGAAATAACGAAAGAAAAGCAATGTAACTTGTTAGGACAGTAAAGGAGGGTAGGAGTTCGATTAATACCGAATCTATCAGACTGAGGTGGGCGGAGGTGAAGTCGGTGAGGTTGTTCCAGTAAAGAAAGCAGAGGTTGAAGTCAAGTGTAGCTGTGAACGATATGTGATATTAGGGATTAGCAGAGTGAACTAGGGGTATGGTAAGGCAACATTAGGGTGTCTGTATGGGAAGAGAGACTTTATCACAAAGACAAAGGAGATGATGCAAGAGAAACAAATGACGCTTGGGTTGAAGCAGAATGGCAGGGAGTAAAGTAATTATATCCTCTAACACAGTCCCTTCTAATTTCATTCATAGGAAGTAGTCTTTTTAATGTTCCACATTCATCCTGGCATATAAGTCCAGGTGTAATATCTTCCCTACTATCCTTTGCATAAGAACCCGTCTACTTTTCCTAATATCAACATTCAGACAGTCGATGGAGCCACCGAAATATAAAACAAACTAAACCCAAACCTTTCTACCCACTCCATTACCGTACCGTTTTGTTATTCCTGCCATATAAGTCGTTGAACTGAATCTTCCTATACCGTTCTGTTACCATGGCTGTCTCCGTCTCCAGCATAATTAAATCAGCTTTCCTTTCCATCAGCTGATAGCGCAACTCTCTCTGCCCAGCCAGCATCACATAACTAATTATTCTTGGTTTCACAACGCTAACTCTTTTGAGTTTCAGCTGAAGTGTCTTCTTTATGTAGTCATATTTATCTCATCATTGTATAAATTCTGCACACTGCTGTATAAAGTAAATTTTCCTAGTTCCTAAGGTAATCATCATTATTATCCGCCTCTTTTTCTCACCCACAGTTGGAGTGAGGTAGGATGCACAAGGCAAGGAAAAACAGTAAGTTCGAGAACAAACCAACAGCACACCAAATGAAGTGGTTCTTTTTTTTTATGCAAGGAAGAAGGAACCAAAGGCCATGAGCCCGCAATAACAGTTCCCTTCAAGAGAAAAACAAAATACACTTATTCACTCACCACTGAAGCCCCTGGCATCCTGGGTCCACCTCACAGTTCCGCCTTCCACACATAGCTTCCTAATTACTCATCAAATAGAGTCAGTAAGATGACTGCCAGTCTGAAAAGTGATATCACACCCTTGCCGTGCATTTCGCTTTACAAAATTCGTCTGATCAGCGCGATCCCTTGTCAGAACCCTAGCCTTATTCACCTACGTACCTTTCTTTCTCACACACTCATTTACTACAGTTATCCCCTGTCTTCAACCACATTCACTTATGCCTTTTCACTACTGAATGCAAACCCAGTGTCCAGAATGACCACAGCACCTAAACTAGCCCTCCTCTTGTCTATTGTCTACAAGCGTCTGTATTCCACATCATTCACCAACCACATGATTCCTTAGCTTATCCAGTCTTTGCATTCCACACATATTTCTCAGTAATATCATCTCCACTGCTCTAACACTCGACCTTTAGTTTTCATGTCACAGCAAACCCTCATCTGGGTGTTAGCATGGAAATTAATACTTCATTCAATCCTCCTGTAGCTGCCACAGTCTGACCCATTTTTCATATCAGGACTTTCATGACACCAACCCCTTTCTTTACTTGGGCCACTCCAATTTCCACTTCCTTATGCACATTTAGCGTTCCTTGTCATCACTACACCCAAGTAATTAACCCATCGCGTCCAGCTGACATGTGGATATGTCACCACGTTTTGCCACGGTGATGCCCATTGGTGTATCCATACGTTTTGCAATTGCAAGGTCTGTCATTTGCACATTTTTCAAATTTCGCGCGTGATTTTTGGTACGCATTTGCGGGACACCTTCCTTAACCCGTCGCCAGGTGAAGACACTCCCCTACCCCACGTGACCTGCACATGGCCTTGTCTCGGTCACTCACCTGTTAACAGGGCAAAATTCAAGCTGCCCTTGATGCCTTCACAGGTGACAGAGATCCCCAATCATTGACGATGTGGAGGACGAGGATTACGTGCTGCCTGAAGACGAAACAAGCAGCAATGATGAGAAGGTAGCGTCGCCAAGGAAGCGGCGGTATACGATGTACCGTAAGGCTAGAGAAGGCCAGCCTGGACCCCAACCTTGAGTATGCACCTCTCTCCATCCCCTAGAGAAAGGGTCTGATGAGGACGAGGACGAAGACGAGGACGGAGCCGTGGGACGTGATGTTGCCTCATGGCTCGGGAAGGAAATGATTTCGCCATGGGGAGCTGTAGGGGCAGCGAGGAGGAAAATAAGGTTTGGGGTTTGTGCTTTGTATGAGGAAGACGCGAGTGGTGTGGCAGGAGTAAGCAGTGAAAGTGAAAGTGGTGGTGGCAGGGAGGCAGCACCCGGCCGAGCACGTGGTGCACCTGGGCAGCAGGCAAGTGAGAAGCAGCCGTGCTCTAACACCTCTTTCTCCCTGCAAGATTCCTGCGCTTCCTCCCCACAGCCCCATGATGTGGGGAAAGGAAGGAAAGGGAAGGGAAAGAGGAAGAGAAAAAGGAGAGGGAAGAGGAGTGCAAGTGGGGAAGGGCGCCTCTCTCCACCTCCCCAGCCACTCCCCACCACCCTCTCTTCCACATCCTGACGAAGCCGATGATGGAGACGAGGCTGAACACGGCAGTGTGTTGTGGAACTGGGAGGATGGGAGTGCCTTCATGCCAATCATTCACCAGTTCACAGAGGAGTGGCGGTCTGGCTGTACTGCTCCTGGACTCCATGCAGGCTCTGGCAGGGTGGATTTCTTCCACCTATACTTTTGTGAGGACTTTGTGGAGTGAATTATGGAGCAAACCAACACATTTGCAAGCATCCAGTGCCCTGAAAGCAGGTGTGAAGGTACGACAAGCACTCCCAGCAGTATGACTACCCCGTTACTAATGGTGAGATGTTTATCTTTTTTGCCCCAGTTCTTTTGATGGGTGATGTATGGAAAAGACAAATTCCCGGATACTGGTCTACGGACCCTATGACCAGCACACCTTCCTTTGGGAAGGCAACGGGCCTGAAAAGATTTCAGCAAATTCTGAGCAGCCTCCACCATTACGATGCCGATGATCTGCTAATGCAAATAACACGGAGAGGATGAGGAGAATAAGGATGGTATTTGATCACTTGCAGCAAAAGATTCGGTCACCCTTCTATCCTTACAGAGACCTTGTCATTGAAGTGAGTCTCGTGTTGTCGAGAGGCAATTTTTTTTTTTTTTTTGGGGGGGGGCCAGTACATACCCAGCAAGAGACACCATTTTGGGTTCAACATCTTTGTTATGTGTGATTATAAAACTGGTTATGTGCAAGACATAGTCTTGTACACTGGAGCACAGACAGACATAACAGAAGATCGAAGTACTGGACTCTCTGGGGCCGTGGTAAAGTCAATGATAGAGGAGTACTTTCATCGTGGTCACGTCCTGTACCTGGACAACTGGTATACTAGCCCCCTTCTCACTTGGTACCTCCACCTTCACAACACCAGAGTCTGTGGCATTGTAAAGAAAAACCGTCACCATATGGTCAAGGTTGGGAGGAACTTGACAAGAATGAGGTGGTTTTTTCAAGGCAGATAACATCCATGCCACCGTATGGAACCACAACAGAGAAGTTTTCCTCCTGTCGACGGTACACCACCCCTTGATGCACCACACCAACTCCATGGATCACCGCAGCGAGAGGAGGCCCCATGTTTGGAAACCGGAGTCGGTAGCCTACTGGACTACAATGTAAAGCAAGTAGATCAGTCTGACTCCATGATTTCCAGTGTGGAATGTGCCAGGACCACGATAAAGTGGTACAAAAAGCTCTTCTTCCATTTGCTCGATATCATAGTCCTGAATGCCCACTACCTCCATGCCATGACTATGGGAACCTCTGAGACCTTCGAGGGGTTTGTGAGGGGGATGTCTTGGGAATTCATCGTGAAATATGCAGAGGACAGGCCCCACCACCTCACCTACCCCGCCAATGCCACCCAGACTCCCCTAGACCTCACTGGACACCACTTCCCCACCACCATCTCTCCTCAACCGAACAACCCTAGACCCCAGTTCTTCTGTCACGTATGCTGTCACTCAAAAGTAAGACCAACCGCTCAAAGAAAAGACACGAGGTACGAGTGTGTGGATTGCAACATTGGATTGCATGTTGAGCCTTGTTTCAAAGAATACCACACCTTAGTGCATTACTGATACCGTGTATGCTTGCAATATGACGCTCACGATAATACTAAGTGCTGTAAATATGCGGTAATATGATAGGCTACTCACTATAATACTAAGTGCTGTAAATATGCGGTAATATGATGCTCTCTATAATACTAAGTGCTGTAAATATCCAGTAATATGACACTCACTATAATAGTAAGGCCTGTAAATATGTGACAACAGTTATATAAAGTGGAAACTGGTATAATGTTAGTGGAAAAGTATAATGTAAGTGGAAAAATAGAATGTAAGTTGAAACAACAGTCATAGTGGGTCATATGTGCAAGAATTGGGCAATTTTCAGGTGATCGCTATATGGAACAGAGCTTATATTGCCTATATTATTGTTTGAAAACTAATATATCCTTGCACTACATGTTATTTTGTACCATATTGATAAATATCTACCTACTCTGAATGGTTTCCCATACTAATTCCTACCATAGAAAATGTGACAGCAGCAGTGTGCCTCCAGAGAACAAGGTATCAGGTGTGCAGAGGGTCACCTGTTTAGACAACTTCTAGGCCCAGTTGATCACTTTCTCTGTGATTTTCCATTCTTTCTCACAAAAAGCTGAGTTTGAGCAAAAAAAAAAAAAAATCAGCCGGGATTGGTGGGGGTCAGTGGTGAACAATCTGCCCTAACGTTGCGGGTTAAACTCATCAGTTCAAGTCTTCATTTACTATAGCATCACACTGGGAATAAGCTGTTCTTGCAACAGGCATCACTTAATTCTTACATACATTTACTAGTACTATCAAGGCAGTACTATACAGGAACGAAACTATTTACCAATCGGCTAAATTCTGGTTTATTTTTGGTAACTAGTACAGCACCACCAAAATATATTACATTTGAAACACTGTGCCTTTCACCAGTCATTATTACCCTCCTCCCACTCCCCATAACTCGTTGTCTTACTTACCTTAATCTCTATCTATCTATCTATCTATCTATATCTGTCTGTCTATCTATCTCTATTATATAGATAGATAGATAGATAGATAGATATATGTATATATATTCTTGGAGGCATACGAGGTTGAAGGCTATGGCACATTCTCCTTTATTGGTTTTCTTATGTATGGTTTCTATTCAAAAGATCAACACCATCCTCAATGACACTTCTAAGTTCAGAGAGTTAACTCAAAACCTCACCGACTCCATCAAGAAGCGAGTTAATGCCACCACCTCCACCATCAACGCCACCATCAATAGCCTACTTCCTCAGAAGCTAACCAGCTAGTACTCACCTGGCTATAACTACGGCAATGTCAAGACACACAAGCCTGGTAACCCTGTATTCCCGATCATCAACGAGATACCCACCACCATCTACACCATAGCCATGAAACTCAACTAACTCCTGACACCATCCTATCTTCTGATTCAGACTTCCTTGAAGTCCTTCATGACGCCCCTCCCGCTGATGACCACATCAACGCCTCCCTCGATGTCGATATCCTCTTTACCAACGTTCCTGTGGACAAGACGATTTGACTTCATACTCGACTGTGTATATCGTTGTGAAGACACCAAGCCCCTCGATATCCCAGAGAAGGCCCTGAAGACTCTTCTGGAGCTGTGCATGAAAGAAGTTCCTTTCCCTTATCTGAGCGGTCAGATGTATCAGCAGATCAACGATGTGGCGATGGGCAACCCCCTCAGAGTCCTGTTTGTTGACTTCTACATGGAGACCATTGAACTGAAACTCCTAGCTACTAGTCACTCCTTCCTATACTGCTGCTATCCTTCGTTCATATCAAGACCTTCAGGAGCTGCAGGACCTCAGACAGTGCTGCATTGGTGCCTCTGGGCTTAACTTCACCTATGAAGAACCCAACAATGGATGCATCCCCTTCTTGGACATACTAGTCATTGCACACAATGTAGGATTCAAGACTACAGTATTCACTAAGCCCATGAACAAAGGATTCTGCCTGAATGGAGATAGTGAGTGCTCATGACCTTATTTGTGCTTCACCATCAGCACCTACATCAGAAGAGCCCTCTCCCACAGCTCCACTTGGAAACATGCCCATCAGGAACTACAATGCATGAATCAAGTCCTCATTAACGGTAGCTACACTAACACCAACGTATCTAACGTAATTAAGAGACTCATGGACACATGGCACCTCGCCAAAAACTTTTCAAACAACTATACCCCATCATCCTTCCCTCCTCTTTTCCACTATGATGGCTCTGTAGCTATTTCTTCTACTAATAAAGCAAAACTCTTTGTTCAGGTTTTCGCTTCCAGTTCCATGTCAGATAATTCTGATGTTCGTCCTCCATCATTTCCTCTGGCTTCCTCATGGGTGACATTCAAATTTCTTCAATTGATGTATTTTATGCAATATCTGGTCTCAAATCTAACAAGGCATATGGTCCTGATGGTGTCCCTCCTATTGTTCTCAAAAACTGTGCTTCTGTGCTTACACCCTGCTTAGGTTAACTCTTTCGCCATTGTCAACTTGTACCTTTCCTTCTTGCTGGAAGTTTGCCCTCATTCTCTTGTACCAAAGAAGGGTGACCATTCCCATCCCTCTAACTATCGCCCAATTGCTTTAACATCCTGCGTTTCAAAAGTCTTCGAATCTATTCTCATCAAAAAATAAAAATAAAAATAAAATAATTAAATAAATAAATCATCTTTACTATCACAACTTTCTGATCGTCAGTATGGGTTCTGTCAGGGATGCTCCACCGACGATCTTCTCACCTACTTTTCAGACTCCTGGTCATCCTCCTTTCGGGACTTTGGCGAAAGCTTTGCCATTGCTCTTGATATCTCAAAGGCACTCAATCGAGTCTGGCATAAATCTTTAATTTCCAAACTGCCCGCTTACAGTTTTCTATCCTTCTATCTGTGCCTTCGGACTTGCATTCTAGTCATTCTATAGCTGCTCTTGTAGACAGCCATCGTTCTTCTCCTAGGGCTATCGATTGCTATGTTCCTCAGGCTCTGTCCTATCACCAACTCTCTTCCTTTTCTCATCAATGACCTTCTAAGCTGTAAGTCTAACTCTATCCACTCATACTGGTACGCTAATGACTCCACCCTCCACTTTCCATTTACTTCCTGCTGTGCCCATCTCAGCAATTCCTTCAACAAAAATGGGGTGAGGCTATGGCATACCTAATATTTGACTTGGCAGATATCTCTGATTGGGGTAAAAACAATCTTATTCTTAGTGTATCAGAAACTCTGCTCTTATGTATCAACACGACAAAATCTTCCACAGAGTACCCTGTAATTTTTAACAATATTCAGCTCAATCCTGCATCATCTTTAATCATACTTGGGGATTCATTCACTCGAGATTTATCTTGGAAAGAACATATTACCTATCTTGTAAAATCTGCTTCCAAGAGATTGAGTGAGCTAAGCCAGCTGCGTGCTTTCTTTACCCTTGCACAGTTGTTGACTTTATACATGGGTTATATTCGCCTCTGTGTAGCGTACATCTCTCACGTGTGGGGAAGCTTCACACATGCAGCTCTTGTCAACAAGGTAGAGTCAAAGACTTTTGTCTCATTAACTCTCCTGCTCTTGCTAGGTCCCTTCAACCACTGTCTGTTCACTGCATTGTTGTATCCTTATCTCTTTTCTATCGCTTCTTCAGTGGTCACTTCTCCTCTGAACTGTATGCTTGCATCCCTCCACCACAATGTCTGGTGCCCTGCACCATCTAGCAACAGACTATCATCCCATTTCTGTCCAATGCTCTAATGCAACAGTTAACTGTTACTCCCAGTCCTTCATGTATGCAACAGGACAACTCTGGAACTGTCTCCCTCTGTCGGTATTTCCTTCTGCCTATGATATCCAGTCTTTCAAACACAGTGTTTCCAAGCATCTCAATATGAACATATCTTGAATTTGGCTCTCTGTTATCTTGTTTTTGTTTTGTTTTTCTTGAAGGGAACAATTTGCTGGCTCCTGGCCTTTGGTTTCTTCTTGTTTGCATTTAAAAAAAGTGGCATACCCACCAACGCACCACTACACCCACAACTGGAGAGCATATCAAGGTATAATACAGAAACCACATGTCCACAGACAATAATACAGATGAGAAGATCATCAAGGACATGGTATAAAAAAATGTACGCCCTTCAGACCTGGAACACATTTCTCTCATCATCTACTACAAAACAAAGAAAACAGTCCACCATCTACTTCATAACCGACCTGCCATGACCAAGATGCCCCTTCAGGTGGACCATGTCATTTACCAGCGTACTGTAACTACAATAGTGAGGAGTGGTGACCTCACTCATACACTGGAATGACATGGACCAACCTATCAAGGAGCCTCACCTGTCATCTACATAATAGGGTGATCATGAACCACTGCGCCACCCTACAACTCCCACCTGACATGACAAGAGCTAGATGACAACACTAAAATAACTGACACAGAACAGGATCCTTACTGTCTCTTGTTTCTAGAGGCAATCTACTTAATCACAACACAACCTACAATAAATACACAAGTCAATGATTTTCAAATCCTACTGTCATCGAAACGCCACATAGGCCTATCCAACGAATTAGTCAATGAGCGATCAGCTTAGCTGATTATCCCCACCTGCCTGTCTCCACCTGATTCATCTGAGTCGTATGTGAGCAGCCACCTATGTCAGAACCCGTGGCAACATCTCTCCTTTACAGTGATGCCTTCCCCGCCTGCCTTGGCCTTTGATCCATCGAGGGGAGCCACCACAGGCTCAGAGGTGTCGCCACAAGTGCAGACCATCTCAGGAACAGTGAAATGGTGCGGCATGAACGTGGGTTGTGGATTCATCAGGTGCCAGAACACTGGCGCTGATGTATTTGTACACCGTCTGGGGATCACTGCATCCACTTCACGGCGCCTCGGGCACTCGTTGGGCAAGGGCAAGATGGTTGAATTCCAACTCCACCAGACCCCGAAGGATCCTGAGGCTAGGGACATCATTGGGCTGAGGGGCGTGGCTGTGCAAGGCTCTGTCTATGCTCGGCAGTGCCCCACATCCCGGGAGTGCCAGCCTAGGGGGTGTCGATGTACTGGTGGAGTGGATACAATCATCGCCATGTGCATTGCAACAGTGAAGGCATTCTGTAACAATGACAAGGCTGCATTGCTTGTTCTTCTCCCCCAGATATTTGAGAAGAATGGGTTGCCGTGCCTTGTTATTCCACAGGACTTTGACCATGGTGAACAGCCAGCCCCTCGTCAGGAGCGTTATGCCCTTACGCTGCAGCCTCCCAGACCCCGCACAACACTGTGGAAAAGGCTGCAGTTTGACGCTTCTTTAAACAGAGCGACTGCTTCCTCCACCAACATCCATGCCACACCCATGAACAGCAACAACAATGACATCGCAGCTGTTCACCACCTGCTGCCAGCAATCGAGGTGATGGCTGTTTCTCCTATCCCTTCCATCCACCAGGACGAAGCATACCCTCCTCCCCCAGTCATCACCTCCTGCTGACGATGAGTGGCTCGATCTTCCCCAAGACGACAACCTCCAGCCCACTGAAGAGGCACGTACTTTTCCCTGGCATCCAGTGCCAAAGAAGAAGAAGAACAAGAAGGGGAAGAAGAAATCAAGACCACAACCTCCTGATGAGATGGAGACTGAAGAACCTGCTCCCTCCACTGACTACAACCTTGATCTGCCTATGCCCTCCACTCCCACTGCCAACCTGCTCCCTCCACTGACTACAACCTTGATCTGCCTAAGCCCTCCACTCCCACTGCCAACAACGAGACAGCTATCGACACCAGCAGCCCTCTCGAATTCCTATCAAGGGTCGAGTTCAATGAGTGCATGTGGAAACCCTGTGAAAGCCTAAGCACACAACACATCAACTTACTTAATTTACCCCAGCAAGATCCCTAACATCTCAGTAAGATCTACCCTGGCATGCCCATAGGCCTGGTCCTCATATGGGAAGTAAATCTAAAACAATAACAACAACAGGCAGAACCATCAGATCCAGCCTGAAGATGGAACAAGATAGTTCCAACATGTTGCTGCCCTTTGGGGAACTCCTGAAGAAACTCCAAGAAGACCACCAAAAAATTATATGCAAATAGTAACTGCACATAAGAAAATCAGTAAAGGAAAATGTATCATGGCTTTCAACCTCGAATGCCTCCAAAAAAATATCCTACCTGGTTATACCAACATTATATATATATATATATATATATATATATATATATATATAGAGGTGGAGTAGACTGTAGCACCAGTCGAGCAGGGCAGTACTCCCAAGGTGGATGGAAAGATGATGACAGGGAGAGCTGAAGCTCCCGTTTCATCAGCCATCAGGACTAGTTCCTGACCATCCCCCCTTCCTGAACTTTGTCAGTGCTTCAGTAACACAGAGAGTAGGCCAGCATGCTCTCCAATACATGTTTCTCTAACTGTCTACACCAAACTACATGCACAGTACACACTACAAGTCTTTTTCAAAATTAAAAAAAGAAACATGGCTGCAACAAATCAGGCCTCAGAGTCTCCAGGAGGGGGGATCATAAATGACCCCCACCATCTGACCCTCTCCCATTGACGACTCTTTGAGCTGCTTGGATCCACTGTCTGACTCTCTTCTTCTTCATTTCTGCATCATTCGCGGCCTTTCCTCTAACTTTCTATCTGTCGTACACCACCGCTCCTCCTCTGAACCTTACTTTTTCTGACTGAGACTCAGCTGTTTGAGACAACTGACAGCAAACCCTTTCTGTATCCTCTTACTTTCTCTATACTCATTTCAAAGCCAAAGGTGGATGTTGCATATATGTATACAATTACCTATCTTGTTCTTGTGTTCCTAAACTTGATTCCTCTGAATTCTCTACTCTTTGGCTTCGGCATTCCTGTCATTCTCTGACTAAATATATCTGTGCTGTTCATTTATCTCCTAATTCTACTGACTATGAAAAATTCTTTGGCTATCTTACTTTTACGATGGAACACATTCTATCCATTTTGCCTTTCTATGAAATCTCTATTCTTGGAGATTTCAATGATCACTACCACCATTGGCTCTCCTCTCCTTTCACTGATCCACCTGGTGAACAAGCCATCATCTTTTCTATCTTAAACGACCTACAGCAGCTCTTACAGCACCTACCCATATCCCTGACCGCCTTGGAGAGAGCTCCAACACACTTGACCTCTTCCTTACAACTAATCCGTCAGCTTACACTATTAATCTTTTCTGTCCGTTGGGCTCCTCCGATCATAACCTTGTTACCTTAACCTGTCCTATCACTCTGGTACAGCCTGTGGACCCTCCAAAGAGATGTTGTCGTGGCACTTTGGAGCTGTGGATTGGGAGGCCCTCAGGCAGTACTTCTTTGATTTTCCATGGAACGGTTATTGCTTCCATGGCCGGGAGCCATCTGAGTGTGCCTCGCGCATTACGGAGGTTATTCTCTCGGACATGGAAGCATACATTCCTTTCTCATATCCTTTGACTAATGCAAGAAAGCCTTGGTTTAATCATGCTTGTTCTAATGCTATCCGCAACAAGGAGAGGGCCTATAAAAGTTACCGGAGCCAATCCACCCCTGAATCACATCTATTTCATGTTTCTGCCCAGAATCGTACTAAGTCTGTTCTTCGCTCCGCTAAAACTAATTTCATCCATACTCAATGCTCTCAACTCTCCAACTTGAATTCTTCCCACTCCTTCTGGCACCTTGCCAAAAACCTTTCTAACAACTTTACCTCATCATCCTTTCCTCCTCTTTTCTATTCTGATGACTCTGTAGCTATTTCTTCTACTGATAAAGCAGATCTGTTTGCTCAGACTTTCTTCTTCAATTCCACCTTAGACGATTCCGGTGCTGTTCCTCCATCACTTCCCCCCTCTGACTTCCTCATGACTGTCAGTAAAATTTCTTCACCTGATGTATTTTCTGCAATTACTGGCCTCAATACTAACAAGGCATATGGGCCGGATGGAGTCCCTCCTGTTGTCTTCAAGAACTGTCCTTCTGTGCTTCTACCCTGCCTAGGCAAATTCTTTCGCCTTTGTCTTTCAACTTGTACCATTCCTTCTTGCTGGAAGTTTGCTCTCATTCAGTCAGTCCCAAAGAAGGGTGACCATTTCAAACCCTCTAACCATCGTCCAATTGCTTTAACACCCTGTGTCTCAAAAGTTTTTGAGTCGATTCTTAACAGAAAAAATTTAAAGCATCTTTCCTATCACAACCTTCTTGCTGATCATCAGTATGGGTTCCATCAGGGATGCTCCACTGGTGATCTTCTCACCTACCTTTCAGACTCCTGGTCATCCTCCTTTCGGGACTTTGGCGAAAGCTTTGCCATTCCACTTGAAATCTCAAAGGCTTTCGATCGAGTCTGGCATAAATCTTTAATTTCCAAACTGCCCTCTTACAGTTTCTATCCCTCTATCTGTGCCTTTATCTCTAGCTTCCTTTCTGGTCGTTCTGTAGCTGCTGTTGTAGACGGCCATCGTTCTTCTCCTAGATCTATCAACAGTGGTGTTCCTTAGGGCTCTGTCCTATCTCCAACTCATTTCCTTTTATTCATCAATGATCTTCTAAGCTGTACATCTAATCTTATCCACTCGTATGCTGATGATTCCACCCTTCACCTTTCCATTCGGTGTCTACAACGTCCAGCTCAGCAGTTACTTAAACAAATAAGGGATGAGGCTCTGGCACACATAATGTCTGACTTGTCTCGTATCTCTGACTGGGGTAAAATTAATCTTGTTGTTTTTAATGCGTCAAAGACTCAGTTTTTACACCTATCAACCCAACAAAATCTTCCACAGGAGTAGCCACTAATGTTTAATAATATCCAGCTCAATCCTGCATCATCCTTGAACATGTTTGGGGTTTCATTCACTTGGAACTTATCTTGGAAAGATCATATTGCATCTCTTATAAAATCTGCATCCATGAGATTAGATGTGCTAAGCCGACTCCATGCCTTCTTTACCCCTGCACAGTTGCTGACTTTATACACGAGTTTTATTCGTCCCTGTTTAGAGTACAACTCTCATGTGTGGGGAGGCTCCCCACATACAGTTCTTCTCAACGGGGTGGAGTCAAAGGCTATTCGTCTTATCAACTCTCCTCCTCTTACTGGCTCCTTTCAACCTCTGTCTCTTCACTGCACTGTTGCCTCTTTATCTCTTTTCTATTGCTACTTCAGATGTCACTGTTTCTCTGAACTGTCTGCTTGCATCCCTCCACCTCTACGACGGGCACGTAGCACCCGTCCAGCATCAAACTCTCATCCCTTTTCTGTCCAACTCTCTCATGCAAGAGTTAACCGTTACTCCCAGTCTTTCATTTATGAAACAGGTCAACTCTGGAACTGTCTCCCTCTGTCTGTATTTCCTACTTCCTATGATCTCCAGTCTTTCAAACTCAGTGAGTCCAGGCATCTCGAAATGAATGGATCTTGAATTTGGCTCTCCTTTGTATTTTTTTTTTTTTCTTGGAAGGAGCATTCATGGTGGCTCAGCCTTTGATTTCTTCTTCCTCGCGTATATATACATACATATATATATATATATATATATATATATATATATATATATATATATATATCCCTAAGCTGCTTCCACCAAAGAGAGGGAGGTAGCCAAGACGAGAGGACCCGCTTCCAATTTACTCATCCACACACAAACACATTTATTTGTATCTTAGCACCATGAGGAGAAGGGAAGGATTCTCACTGCACTACACCACACGAGGGTCAACTGTGCAGTGCAATCAGCGACATCTGCAGCTGGGCCCGACAGCAGAGCTGGTTTACCACTGCCACATCATAATGGAGCCATCTCCTTACCCACACCTGACCTCATCAGCTGATCAGACCAAATCCAGGAGAATATCCCCTCAGGTCCGCGTCACCATTTATTCATTCACAATTTTTCTCAAGTCACTCTTATCTTGCGCAGCCACTCTTCCTTACTCAACAGACATCCCTCTCACATCTCACTTTTCACACTGTACAATACATCCATCCTTTTTCTGATCCTCCTCTCAGCCTTACACCTCTCACATCCGATCTAGTTATCTTTTTCACCAATCGCTCTTCATCCATTCTCTCCATATTCCCAAACCATCGCAACACACTCTGCTCAATTCGATCAGCCATTTCCCACATAACTCCAGTTCTCCTTTGCACTTCATCATTTCTCAATCAATCCATACACGTCACTTCACTCATACTTCTCAGGCACCTCATCTCCATTACATTCAAACTTTTCCTCTCTGCTACACTCATATTCCATGTTTCAGCCCCATATAATGTATTCGGTACCACTACACCCTCATACATCCTTCTCTTTACGTAAATTCTAAACGAAAGACATCTGAATACTTTTTTTTTTTTTTATTCCTCCCAGCACCTTTCCTACTTCATTCATTCTAAACTGCGCCTCTACATCTATTCTTCCATGCGCAGCAACTTGTGACCCTAAATACTTGAAACACTCTACCTCTCAAGCAACCCACCTTTCAATACTATATTATATATTCATCCTTCTACCATCTACCAACCTAGTACGCTTTATCACTTTACTCTTATTCTGATTGACTCTCAATTTTCTCCTCCACACACCCTCCCAAACTCCTTTACCAACTGTCTCAATCTATAATCCGACAGCCATAAGTACAGTATCATCCGCAAAAAGCAGCTGATTCGGATTCCACTCTCTACCATCAACATTCACCAGACTCAGACCTCCACCAAACACTCTCGCATTCATCTCCCTTCCAACACCATCCATATACAGTACATATAAAAACAACCAAGGCAACATCACACATCCCTTCCCCAGCCCTGCTCTCACGGGAAACCAATCACTCACAATATTTCCCACTTTTACACATGCTTTACTATTTACATAACAACTTTCCACTCCTTTTAACAACCTACCATCAAGTCCATACAGTCTCAAAACAGTCCATAAATCCTCCCTATCAATTCCATCGTATGCTTTCTACCTTAAACGCGGCCGTGAACAGTCGCCCCCCCCCCCCCGAGTGGCGGGGTCGTATCGCGGTCTGAGTACCTGTAGGAAAATATTAGCCAAAAATCAGAGATTAATCCTAGAACATTATACTTGGTATGGCAGATAGTACTTACATTCAGCTTTCTCCAGAGACAGGTGTTGAGCCTTCATGGACTACCCAAGGACTTGTGGAGACTTGCAAATTTGGGTAACCAAATCTTCACTTTCACACCTCTAGCAACCCGGTTTCCCCTCTACCACAGCCTCATTCTGTCACAGTAAACTTTATACTACAACGTAAAGGTAGATTGGAATCCGTATTTGTACAATAAGCACTGAAAATAAGGCTAAAATCAATGGAGCGTACGGCCGACATGCAGCGCGGCGGCGGTCTTCCCGTCACTCAACAAACATTTCCATTTTCACAGCTAAAAACATGTATACTACATTATTTTCAATCATATTACTTCCCAAAAGATCACCGCAGCGCGCTATTTATTCTGCCTTACGCCCGTCACTTTATTCTCGTTCCTGTCAGCCGCTTGCACTGACTCGGAAGAGCTAAAACTCGCCATAATGTCACTTTGAAAGCCTGCGGTAAACTGACGCTAAACAGGGGCAAACCGTGAGTGTTACAACTGGGCAAACAAGCGTTTCCTATTAGCATAAACTGCTTGTGAGAGGAGAGCGCAGATTTACAGTTCTGAGCACTCAGAGCGCTGCCATGTATCACAGCCAGGCTGGCCGGGGCCGTGGTGGGGGGGGGGACGGGGGAAAAACGCGATACTTGGCAACAACGGAGGTCAGTAGTACAAAGGTAAAGTATGCTAATTGTAGCTAAAGGGTGGTGGTACTGATAGACAATACCAGCTGGAGCCTGCCTGCCCGCGGTTATTCAAAATTTACTAGAATCGCAAACGCGACGCTCCGCCGTTATGTCCTTTTCCCCGAGCGTCGCAAACGCGACGATCCGCGTTTAAAGGGTGATCGCCCAAAACACATCCTTCCCTTTCACTAAATACTTTTCAACCACACATTGTCTCACAGCAAACACCTGATCCACGCATCTCCTTCAGCTCCTAAACCCACACTGCTCATCACCAATCACTCCCTGTGTACCCTCTCTCTCTTAATTAACACTCTACCATACACCTTACCTATAACACTCAAAGACTTATACCCCAAAAGAGAGTACATTCGCACTCATCTTCCTTACATTTTTCAGCAGAACCACACAAACATTTTCCCAGTCAATCGGAACTCTACCACTCACAAAACACACATTCAGCAATCTTACTAACCACTCAGCAATAGTCGCTTCACCACCTTTCACGCATTCCACAGCATACACATCCATACCTGCAGCTTTTCCTGCTTTCATCTCCTTTACTGCCTCCCGCACTTCCTCCATAGTGATCAAAGAATCATTCAACTCTTCCAACATATTTATCCATTCCACCCTTCCATTTGCCATAATCTCAGCCTTCCTTTCCTTCCCTACATTTAACAATCTTTCAAAAAACTCCGCCCACCTCTTCCGCTCATATCTTCCTTACTGCATCCATCTCAGTTACCATCCTTCCATCCTCTGCTTTTACTCGCTCTTCCTTCCCACACTCTTCCTTTCACACTCTTTTCACTTTCTTCCAAAACATTTTCTTATTTTGTTGAAAATTCTGTCAACCGCCTACCCCACCTCGTATCTGCTGCCATATTAGCATCATCCACAGCCATTCTCGCCCTATTCCTCTTTTCCTTATAGCTCTCATAAGATACCTCATCCTTCCTCTGCAGCGCCATAACCATACTTACTTCCTCTTACCACCAATCACTTCCCTTCGTTACACCACCACCCACTCGTCTCACGCAACACACCTCCTCCGCATGCCCCACCACAGCACTCTTAAACAACTGCCATTCCTCCTTCACACTGCTATTTTCCTGATCTTTCACTCCGTTTCACTCATCTTTCAACTTCTCCTGATACCCTATCATTTTTTCTCTTTTATCCAACTCATTCTCTTCCAAAAACCTCCCTGCCACACCTAACTCTTCTAGCTCTCACCCACCCCATACCTACTCTCAACTTTCCCTCCACCAGGTAGTGGTCAGACATACCTCCACCCTCTCCTCTCAAAACTATCACATCCAACAATCTTCCTCTTATATTGTTTGACACAACCACATGGTCCAATAATGCACTATCAACAACCCTTCCATCCTCCTGTCTTATGCATGTATACTTATATATAACTTTCTTCTTAAACAAGGTATTTCCAATCACCATCTCTCGCTCAACACACATCCGTATCATTGGTTCCCCATTTTCATTTCTTCCATGCACACCATGCATACCAACTACACTTTCAACTGCTACAATTCCCACTTCGCATTCAGATCTCCCATCATTACCACATTCACATTTGCTCTAAAACTCCGCAGACTATCATCAATACCATTCCAGAGAGACTCCTTCTCTTCTGTATCCCTCTCACTACCAGGCCCATGTGCTCTCACAAATATCCACAACTCACGTCCAAATTTTGCTTTCACCCACACCAATTTCGATGACGTCTCCTTCCATTCAGTCACACACTGGTGCACTTCTGCGCTCACTAACAAGGGCACAAATTCTCTCACCTTTCCACACCTGACATACTGCCATTCACACTTCCAAACTTAGACTCATCTTTCCCTTTCGTCTTTGTTTCAATCAAAGCTAACATATCCAGCTTTCTTCTCACATTCTCCCAATCTCTTCCCTTTTAGCCTCATTTGTACTACATCCAAGCACATTCATAGACCCAATCTTCAGGGTACAGGGATAACTTGTGGCGTGTTTTTGTCGTCCAAGCTGGAGCTTGGGATTCGAAGCGCGTCTTGGGGCGCTTGGTTTTTGTCCGCAAAAACAGTCCAGGAAATGTAAAACCGAAAAATTACGTGCCAGTCGCAAAGTAAACAGAGGGGTTCGCCGAAGACGAACTTCTGACGAATATGCAACTTACATGTAGCCGTTATTTGTGCTGAACTGGCTCTATATGTCGTTAATATTAGCCACCTGCACCCTAATTTTATGTACATAATGCTAATTTCAGGATATTTATTTTATGTGTCCTTTCTGGCCAATCTCACTCTCCCCAAGCTACACCAAGACTGCTCCCGACCACGCTTGGGTGGGATACGAAGACGGTCTTGGTTTTGATGACAAACGCTTGGGCCGGCTTCGTATCACTTTGGCCGACAAAAACAGCGCAGCTTGGTTTTACCGAAGATGGCTTCGAATCCAATCCCTCAGCTTGGACGACAAAAACGCGGCTTTGGTCCCCCATCCCTTTATATGCCCTGTCTCACTGTTGGAACGAAAAAACAGAGGAGGGGGTCCCTTGTCCCCTCATCCCCTTTTTAGTCGCCTTTTACGACACACACGGAATTTGGTGGTAGAATTCTTCTTAACACAACCCGGCAGCATAATGTTAGTACCACCCCATAGTGCGGCAAGATTGTGTCTCCCACGCCACAGAGGTTAAATTATATATATATATATATGCATTGGAGAGAAACACAAACACGTGTGTACTTTTTTTTATATTTTAAGTAAATGAGAATAAGAGTAAAATGATGAAGTGTACGAGGTTGGTAGATGCTAGGGGGATGAATATAGTTTTGAATGGTGAGTTGCTTGAGGAGGTAGAGTGTTTTTAATATTTAGGGTCACAGATTGCTGTGGATGGAAGAATAGATGCAGAAGTGAAGTTTAGAATGAATGAAAGAGGAAAGGTGCTGGAAGGAATGAAAAAGGTGTTTAGATGTCGTTCGCTTAAAATGGATGTAAAGAGAAGGCTGCATGAGGGTGTTGTGGTACCGACTGCGTTATATGGGGCTGAAACATGGAATATGGGTGTAGCAGAGAGGAAAAGTTTGAATGTAATGGAGATGAGGTGCCTGAGGAGTATGTGTGGAGTGACGCGTATGGATCGAGTTCGAAATGATGAAGTGCGAAGGAGAACAAGTTGTTCGGGAGATGGCTGACTGAGTTGAGTTGAGCAGAGGGTGTTGCGATGGTTTGGGCATATGGAGAGAATGGATAATGAGCAATTGGTGAAAAAGATAATATATCTGATGTGAGAGGTGTACGGCTGAGAGGGAGACCACGAATAGGATGGATGAACAGTGTGAAGAGAGCGCTGGATGTGAAAGGGATGTGTGTTGAACAGGGAAGAGTGGCTGTGGGTGACAGAAATAAATGGAGAGAAATTGTGAATGAATCCAAGGGGTGATTGGGGTTTATTGCTCACGTAATGCCACTCAGGGATGAGTGAGGTTGGTCACTCTCATCTTAAATGTCAGGACCAACTGCCTAGCCCCGGGCATCTGTGCTCCTCATGGGGCAACGTAGGATTGGATGATGGTTGGATGGATGGATAAATGATGATGCAGCCCTGAGGGGATATTCTCCCGCATTTGGTCTGATCAGCTAATCAGGTCAGGTGCGGGTAAGGGGATGGATCTATTATGATGTGGCAGGGGTAAACCAGCTCTTCTGTCGGGCCCTGCTGTGGATGTCACTGATTGCACTGCGCAGTTGACCCTTGTGCGGTGTGGTGCGGTGAGGATCTGCTCCTTCTCCCCTCTGGGGCTCAGATGCGAATGAATGTACTTGAATGGATGAGTAAATGGGGAATGTGTCGTCCTGTCTCGGCTACCTCCCTTTCATTGGGGGAAGCAGCCTAGGTATATAGACAGATAGATTTTTTTTTTTTTTTTACTTTCGTGACCGGGAATCGAACCCAAGACTTCTAGACATAGGTCAGGCACAGATACCTCTACACCATGGCGTCTTAAAAGCTGAACAACCTGAATTTTTTGACGAACTAGGTAAATCCATTATGGGAGGATATATTTTAATCACAATACATTAGGATTATTGGTCAGTCATACACAACTCGGCATGTGACAGAACAGTTTTAACCTATCCCAGACACAACACGATCATCTTTATATATTGGAGAGACACACATTACACGCGTGTGTACAATCCTTTTTACACTCCTGACTGGGAATTGAACCCGAGACTTCTAGACAGAAGTCAGGCACTGATACCACTACACCACGGCGTGATAAAAGCTGAGCCAACTGAATTTTTTGGTGAACCAGGTAAATCCATTAAAGTTTCAGTCACAACATAGGATTATAGCTCAGCCTCACGCAACTCGGCAAGTAGCTTACTCAATTTAGTGCTGTTCTGGGTGTCTGTCCTTTTCTCTCTTCCTTCCTTCCTCTTCTGTCTTTCCTTCATTCTTGCCTCTCCCTTATGCCTACAGGTGACTCTTCACCCCCTCTTCTGTCTTTTTTTTTTTCCTTTGCTGTTTCCTGTTCCTTTTGCCTATGGGTGCCTGGTCACTGAGTGACAAGCCAAATGGTTTTCTGTACACCAGGAAACCATTTACTATGTTGAGCGGTAACTTTATAACCACATTAAGACGCCAAGTGGTTTAGTGGGTAATTAAGGTGCTCCAATCAGATTCAGCCTGTGTAGGTTTATATCCAAGGAGAGGTTGGAGCTTATTGATCACATAATGCTACTCAGGGATGAGTGAGGCTGGTCACTTTCATCTTGAATGTCAGGACCGACTTGCCTAGCTCCTGGCTCCTAGGCTTCACATGGGGCAACAAAGGCTTTGATGATGGATGGATGGATGGATTATATATATATATATATATATATATATATATATATATATATATATATATATATATATATATATATATATATATATATATATATGTAACAATCGTGGTTCAACGCACATTATCCTTTTGCTTTAAGATCGATATCAAACCACTCTCTTTGACAACCACCTAGTCTTATACAAGTTTCACTATTACCATAAATATTCATAACAGCATTCAACAACTTTCCATCAACGCCATACTAGTGGAAAGCCATCAGTAATATATAACATTTACCTTGTTATGCACTTTTCGGATTCATAAAAGGATCAAATACCTTACAGTCCTTTTCACAATTTTTTCGACTACCTGTCTCTGCAAGTATATGATCCACACAACCACTACCTGCGCTCAAAATGCGGGAAAAAGAGGGGGTTATGAGACTTGTCCCCTCAAATATACTTTAGAACCACAGAAACAGACTTTCTATAGGACTCACCCTGGATTCTAAAATATCTCTTCAAATTAACTTGTGTTCCTCATTATTACGAAAGCAATAGTTATTTTAAATAGGGTAATTCAGAAAAAATATATAAAAATGTCAAATACAAATTCCGAAAATTTTAAAGGAGACACTGAGTCCTTCACAATCTATTAATGCACTATGGCTTGTATCTTCGACAAATTACTCTCATAATCGAATAACAACATTCTTCCCTAACCCTTAACCTTTCCAATAACGTTTATTCAAATCACATCAGATCTGTGTGAGTTAACTTTGTCCAGCAACCTTTAGTTTTTTATTGCCCTTTGGCCTTTACCTTTGATTATTTTCAAAGTCGCATCTCTTAATCCTTGTTTTAACTTGAACCCTTCCCTAATGGTTGCTCTACATCGGACAAAAATTGTTTACGTTGATATTGTCGTTGAACTTTACATTTGACCTACTATCCACGAATACAATAGGTCAACCTCTTGGATGATCCTCATATCATCCACCAAGTATGATCCGGATCAGATGAAAACTGTCATAGTTTTATTGTTCCCACTCAGACACATGGATCAAATATGACCTTGAACAGTGACAATGATCCTTAACACTTCCACAAAGTCTGGATCAAATCAGATAAAAATTATTTGAGTTGACCTTCCCTTATGACCCTGGTATTTGACCTTTCCCTGTGACCTTGAGCCTTGATTGTTCTCAAAATCAAATGCATTTTTTCTTTCCACTACCTTTGTCCGATTGGTCTACGATTTGAATGACAAGTTTCTTGGCTTACCTTCAACCAAAAATTTTGGTCTGAATCGGGAAAACTCTGCTCAAGTTGATGTTGTTGGGTCACAGTCTGACCTGGCCCTTAGACCATTACGTTGGACCTACTGTTATAAAAAAAACCTTGTGTTACTCACTGGCTACTTCTCAACCCTTCCAGCAAGCATGGTTAAAATCCCTCAAATATAACACTCGTTCTTGCTCCGCAGGCGCAAGTGTAATTACAATTTCAAACCAAACCAACTTAGCCTAAGACAGATCTAACCTGGACTAGATTTGGTACTAGATGGAAATTCAGTAGGTAGCATGATGTGTAATCTTAAGAATAAATTCACCATTAGGTGTACTAATTCCCATGAAGCCTTGTTAGTGTTCACTAGCAGTGAGAACATACAGCATAGCCCTGCCACCAATGATCCATTGTAATACAGGCTTACTCATGATTCCTAGTATCACAATGTAACGCTGTGATTAGCTACAATCCAGTCAGTGGTAGGTAAGACTCAGTACATAGTAAAATTTCGATAATATGTAATATATGACGGACTGGCCATAGGTGAAACTAGTAAATGGATTGCTAAAACTACCTGTGACAAGGGTATAATTAGCAGAATTCAGAAATCATCCCAGGCGAGTATGAATTATTCCTTTTTTCCGTGTACAATAGTCCAATACACCTAACAGAAGCCAGATATGCTTTTATTGTCCTCTGAATTCTATATTCCTCTACCCTTACCTCAAAAAACAATTCCTTTCCCAATTATCTCCCGCTCATTAGTATCCTCCTAGATTACCTTAACCTAATATTCTTTTCACAAAGAGTGACACCGAGCAATTTCCCCTCAGTTGATACATTGCATTAAATCCGATAAATTACCAACATGGTAAGCTTGGTTAGGAAGGTATGGAGCTCACCACGTAGTTAGTGATGTTCATTCTAATAATGCTCTACTTACTGGTTGGAACACCTAGCAACATAACTACCAAAGGAGTCCGTGGAAGCCAAAGCTGAGGACAAGAAAAAATCATAGGCTATCAGCCAAAAGCAGCAAATGTGGAAGTTTTGTGCTATCATCCATACTATTAAATGTGATGCCACAAATGTAGCAGGTGAAGCCACCAGGGAGCATGTTTTTTATTTTCCCTTCAGGTACACTAGTCATCCAATCATATTGTTACCGTTGGAAAGAGTTCAGCTGGAGCCGAGTCGGCAACGTTGCACCTTCGCTCGGCAGTAGATAAAACAATTCGGCTAATCAAAGCATAAATCCATCAGAAAAACTGTGTTTTGACATTAAACCAACCGATACATAAGCAGTTTAGGCCTAACCTAAAGTTAACCTACTATAATACTTATTGTGTCTGGATACCGAGTCTTTTCTCGAGGCACTCGATCACACGTTCCCAATATGATTGAATGACTAAGTGTACTTAAAAAAAAAAAAAAAAAAAAATGCTGCCGGGTACGGAGCTAAGACTGATGTGGGGGGACACAACTGGGTGACATCAGGTCCTCAGTGGCGCCTACCTCCCACTCAATACATCCACCCTCACCCAGCTCTCAGAGGACATTATTACACTCATCACTAACTTTGAAAAGTCAGGGTCAGTCAGTATCTTGTTTATTATTCAACCACTCCTCCCTGCTGACGGCCTGATGATCCAGCCCTCTTCTTTTAACTGCTCGGTAATTCCCTCCTCCTTAGTGTCTATAAGTCCTGCCTCATTTCTTTCTTTCTTTTTTTCTTAGTGACTGCTAACTCCCTCCTGCTAACTCAGTAACTGAGTCCTGCTGACTTCCTGTTAACATGTTTCTATTGAGTCCCTAACAACTCCCACAGGTTGACTCTGTAAACACGCTTCTGCTGGCTCAGGGGTAACTCTGCTCGCTGATTACCTGAAAACTATTATTTATCCTTTAAGTTCTGTTTCCTAAACGTGCTCAAAATTCACTTTTTTTTATATTTTACGCTGGTAGCGGGGGTAGGGGTTGGGATTCCTCTATTTATTAGGTAATACTAATAACTTCTTGGACAATCAGATTGGAATGTTAACAAAATGGTAAAGCCCTTTGTAATACCAATAACTTATGGAATATCAGACTGGAATTTTGACAGAAGTGGTGTAACGCTTTGATATTCCTTCATAGTACTTTGTTAGGCTGGAAAAGAGGTTAGGTTGGGTAGGGGTTATTCGAGTATACTTTGTAAAAATTGGTATTAAAATGATTTAAAATTTGGCACATAAGGATTGGGGAGGTTGATAGCTGTTCCACTGGATTCTGTTGTTCGGAAGGGAAGGTACAAATAAGATAACATGAAGTGATGTAAATTATTGCTTGGAATATATATTCAGCTATGATTGTTCAACGTGCATTGACCACTATGTGCTTTAACTAAGAATACAGAAGATTACCTTTGAGGATTCGACACGTAAGCTTATTTATGAGATTTGTTACTTCGGAGAAGTGATCAACATGCAGAGAGGTGCAGAAGCTAGCTCAACTGAGTGAGCAGCAAATAGTTGAAAGAATTTGAAGTTGTCCATTTTGACAAAGATCCGCCCACCTCTCTCTCTCTCTCTCTCTCTCTCTGTGCATATATATATATATATATATATATATATATATATATATTGATAGATATTGATAGATAGATATAGATGTAGATATAAAGCAAGCGTGATGCTCTCTGGAAGGGAAACCTGAGCAGTAAAGGAAGATGTACGGTACATATTTCAAATTATGTCTGATGTTCTCTGGTACTGAAATTTGAGATGTCGATACGATGGGTATATGCAGATTTAAGATTTATGAAAATAGAATGAGGAAATGAAATGTGAAGCATATAGGTAGAATCGTGTAGGCTGTAAATGTGGAATGAATTAATGAGAATATCTGGGTAAAGAAGGGTACAGATCTGACTGTAGAATGGGGAACCTTCCCAAGCAGATCAATGAGAACATGGAATGATGTCCAGAGAGAGGCTTAAGGGTCTGAGGCTAGATGGGAACGTTGTAAAAGATTGTGAGGCTTAACAAAAAATATATAAATAAAATAGCAAACTTACTAACTAAATAAAACTATGTATAATGAATGAATGAATGAAAATGTGACATGGCGGCACAACAGCAGAAGTCATATGCCGCCAAACACAAACAAACAATAAAAGATCAATATATATATATATATATATATATATATATATATATATATATATATATATATATATTGTTACGGAACAGAGAGAAATAAGGAACACTTCAAGTGAGAATACTAAAATCACTACTGTCCCGCAAAGTTCCAGGTTCAAAACAAAAGAGTTAGGTAAAATTACAAGTTAAAGTTTAATGCTTAAATTAACAACAAAACATTCAGGACTCATAAGGATAAGGTAATGGCAAAAAACAGGTTAAATATATGGTTAACTGCAATAGCCTCTATTAACACGAAATTAGCAAGAGTAAATTTATCTAAGTCAGCCCTAATAAAATGAGAAAACCGGACAATGCTCAGTTAATGCAAGATATATTATTACAGATACAAAATATTATTAATAATGGCTGACACAAAAAACTCCACATGAATCACAAAACCTTACCAGGCCTACGATTTAACACCCCATGCTACACAGTACAAGAAAAAAATGTAACAACATCCATACTCAAATTACACAGCAGCTAGATGGTTGGAGACTTCCTGAGCACTCACAAAAATAATAACAGCTGTACAGGGGAGGACAGAGATGTGAACAAAATGAGGAGTAGATCTAAGTGGCAATAATGCAGAGACTGAGCTCATTATATAAGGGCCGGCAGAGCTTGATACAACTTGTAAGAAGGACGCGCAAATGAAGCCACAGGGGACAAAGAGTTGACACTCCTGCTCTGAACAACAGAAAGAACGACTTACTCTACTAAAAGGGAGGAGAAGGGGGGAGTGAGGTAGAACACGGAAGCTTGGTCACTATGGAAGCCACGAGGCGAATCGTGATCAAACATGCAGCATACTGTACGTTAGAATTATACAAAGGATGATGAAATCATAAGCTATGTAACAATACATATATATATATATATATATATATATATATATATATATATAAACAAACATAAAAAGCAAAGAGAAAAACGATGCATAAAACAAACCAACAGTATAAAAGAAACAACCAAAATTTAAATATGGTGGAAAGATAGAAGTAAAACTAGAACATTATCATTCACCCGCCACATCCCGGCAAACTTTTCACCAATGACCCCCCCCCCCAGTCCAGGCAGTTTTTCGTTTTTTTTTGGGGGGAAGGGCTAAAACCTCCGATTTTTTTTTTTTTAACACATTGAAAAACACCAAAAATTTGCTCATCTGAACTCGGAAATGATTTAAACAGGTGATCCTTTAAATACCTGGTACTATGTTCTCCGGAGTTGCCCTGTGACTGTCGCATTTTCTATGGTAGTGGTAATTATTGCGAACCACTAAGAATAGGGAGATATTTGTTCATTTGGTACGAATTTATATGTAGTACAAGAATATATTGGTTTTCACATAAAAATATAGGCAATATAAGCGTTGTTTCACTAAACACGTCAACATACCGCATCATTCTAGGTGATGTTACCTCCTCATCACCTCTGCTCATTTCTTCCTCTGGCATCACGTAATCTTTGTCTTCCACATCGTCATCGATTGGGGAATCACTCTTTTCTTGAATTTCGTACATACCGTGGCGTGACATATCTTTACTTGCCAGGTCACTGCTAACAGATGAGTTGCCGAGATAATGGCGTGCAGGGGGGCGGGGTCACGTGGGGTAAGTAGAGGAAGGTCTCCCACGTATGCCTACCAAAAATCACACGTGAATCCTGAAAAATTGCAAATGATGGATCTCACAACTGCAAAACACATGGGTACATTAGTGGGACTCAGTGTGACAAAACGTTATAAAGTACCCATATGTTAATGGGACGCAGTGGATTAAAACACAAACTAAAATATGGTAAAGCCCTACAGCTTGTGGAGCAGGCCACAAAGGAGAATGTGCCTCCCCCTATAACACAAGCCTCTTCCCCAAGCACCAAGGAGAGAAAGTAAAATCCATTACTGGCTCGGCACCCAGAAAGGTACTGCTGACAAAAGTCCCCAGGACTGGGGCATTCGACAAGAAGATGCTGCACAATCAAAGGAACCAGACATTCATCACAACATGGAGGGGGGCGCCCTCTCCACTAAAAAACAATGAGTCAACCTAGTGTGGCCAATCTGGAGAAGGGCCAAAGCTGTTTCCCATTGTCGGGACAGTCCCACATACCCCCCATCGCCCAGGTTCCAACAAAGGCTGGGGAGTTTGTTCACCCCTGCTGCATCCCACCTCCTCTTCCAGCAGAAATGGAGAGCCTCAACAATGGCTGCATATAAATCCTCAGATGGGACACGGTAATGAGGAGAGGAAGGGCGAGAGGCAGCAGCTCTAGCTAAAGATTCAGCACGCTCATTGCCCATGATCCCCACATGTGCAGGGACCCAATACAGTTGTACAGAGTATCCTCACCTACATAATAAAAAGAGCCACTCCAAGACAGACCGGACTGCAGGATGTAATGGGAAGCCATGGGACGAAGCTTGTAGGACACTGGCTGAGTCATTAAAAAGGGTAAAAGAAGCTGGAGGAAAACTTAAAATCAATTCAACTGCAACTAAAATTGCAGTAAGTTCAATGATAAAAACAGATGCAGAAGGAGGAACCCTCCCACCACGGCTAAAATAATGAAAAATGATACCAAAGCCTGTCCCCACACAGGATTTAGAGCCATCAATATATTACAGGGATCGAGTCATGGTAAGCAGAGACATATTCTAAAAAATAAGACAGAGCTGCCTGTGAGGAAAGACAGGCCTACCTCTCAAGGAAGTAATCACATGGTCGTACCTCTGGGAAAAGCCAAGGAGCCACTTGGGGGACCATGGGAGCCCTCACCCTGTACCCAAACGGGTGTGGATAGTGAGAGTGGGTGTTATAAAAGGGGAGAATAGCGACCTTGGAGACAGCCTTACAACTCAGTGAGGCTGGAAGATGGTGAAGGCAGTGCCAACACTGCACCATTAAGGACTGCCAGTGGAGATCCAGTGGCAGTTTGTTCACATCGACCAATAGACTTTCAATCGGGGAAGACTGGTAAGCCCTGTTGACAGACGAATCCCAGCATGATGGACCGAATTTAGTGGCCACAGCCGTGCCTCAGTAGAAGAGTATGCCACACACCCATAGATAAATTTGCTCCTTACTAAGGCATGGTAAAGTCAGAGCAGGATGGTTCTGTCAGTGCCCAAATACAAGTGAGATAGGGTCCATAAGAGAGACAGGGCATGGAGGCATGATAGTCGTAATGAACGGATATGAGGTAACCATGTAAGTCTTCTTTAAAAAACAAGTCTAAGAAACCTTGTCTTGTCCAGACATCGCACCCTGTGGACATATACTGTAACTGGAGATCTGGGTCAGGGTGAATACCTCTCAAGTGGCAGAAATGCAAGGCCACCGTCTTTGTTGGGGAGAAACAGAAGTAGTGCATGGTGGCCTCTTGAGAGACCCTGTCCAGAGCGAGCTGCATGCCATGTTCAGCCATGGACATTCGGGAAGCAGCATACCACAGAGCCAAATCATCGACATACAGTGAGATGGACACCCCTTCTGGAACAGAGGACACATTACCATCCAATGCTATAGCAAAAAGGGGTCACAGTGAGGACACTTCCTTGAGGCACCCCTTCCTCCTGAGAGTACAAAGGAGATAGGGTGACACCAACCCTAACTCTGAATGAATGATCAAGCAGAAAATTTAATATAAATAGGGGTACCCTGCCACGGAAACCAAAAGAATAGAGTTGTTGGAAGACACCAAACCACCGTGTAGTATATCATATGCCTTTTCTAGGTCCCCCCCCCAAAAAAAAATGCACACCAGATGCTGCTGTCTAGCAAAAGCATCAAATGCTGCAGCTTCAAGACGTACAAGTGCATCCTTTGTTGAGTGACATTTTGAAAAACCAGACTGACACTGAGATATTTTTATTCCTTTCTAGGAAACAAATTAGGCTCATGTTGACCATTTTCTCAAATAATCTGCACAAGCAGGATGTTAAGGCAAGTGGTCAATACTCCAGGGGACTGTAATCTGCCTTCCCTGGCTTCTAGAATGGCAGGACAATAGCCTCATGCAAAGAGGTGGGAAGAGAATATTCTCTCCAGATTCTATTAAAAAGGCTGAGGAGAAAAGACAGTGCATCATCATCCAGGTGTCAAAGCATCGTTTAGGGAATATCATCCGGCCTTGGTGAAGTATCATGACAAAGGGAAAGGGCAGATTGGGGTTCGCGATAAGAGAAAAGGAGGTTGTAGGACTCCACATTCCCTGAACAAAAGTCCAACATCCTTGCTTCCTCTATCTCCCATTGCCTGGTCTGGCAAAAATTGGTAAGCTAGTATCTCTGTGATTGAGCGCCGCAAAGGCAGATGCAAAAATATCTGCCACAGCTGCAGGGTCACCAACAGGCTCACCATTAGACATCAGCATGGGGGACCTGCCTTGAGTAAATTTTCCTGTAATCTTTTGCACCCTCTTCCACACCTGAGACACTGGTGTCTTTGAGTTTACAGATGACACATAAACCATCCAAGAGTCCTGCCTGGCTTTTTTCAGTACCCGATGAGCCTTACCCCCCTCCCTTCTGAACTCAACAAGATAATGCTCTGTCCTGCATCTACAATAACAGAAGAAAACTAACTTCCTATCACGTACAGCAACAATGCAATCCTCATGCCACCACGGGACAGGTCGATAGCGATACATGCCAGAGGTTTTAGGAACAACATGAAGTGCAGCAGAATGCAGAACGGAGCTAAAGAACGAAACAGCCTCATCAATATGCAGAATCTTCAACTGAGACATCAACAGTAATCAGAGAAGAGAAAAGGAACCAGTCTGCCTTATCTAATCTCCACCTCAGTAGACGGGAACAGGGACTAAATATTGCTGTAGTAAGGAGGATGGGAAGGTGATCACTTCCATGGAGATCTTCCATTACCTCCCAGGTAAAGTCCAGGAGACAGTCAGGAGAGCAGACAGAGAGGTCAGTTGCATTAAATGAACCCATATGGGGATGAAAATGTGTAAACGCCCCAGTATTGAGTAAAGCAAGATCCTCATCCTCCAATAAGGATGCCAACAAACTCCCACATTGGTTAACAAGACAGTCACCCCACAAAGGATAGTGACCAATAACCCCTAAAAGACAGGTGTTTACATATGCTGCCCGTGAGTAATAAGACCAAAAAGATTGGTGTCCGCATGTGAGGTCACACCACCCCCATCTTCCTACCATCACACCTGTACACCAACCCCACCACCTCTACCCTCACTCCCCCATCACCACTCCCCACCCCCCAACCTCACACCCACCCATCGCTGACACCCCACCCCCCTATCACCATACCCACACACCACCCCCACCCCCCTACCACCACATACACACACACACACCACCAAACCTCCCCCTCACCCACCTGTGCCCCCACCCCCCATCACCACACCCACACACCTCCCCCACCCCCATACCACCACACACACACACACACACACACACACACACACACACACACACACACACTGCCCCATCCACCCCCCCATCCACCCACACCACTCCCACCCACTACCCCCCATCCCACCACCCAACACCCCCCCACCGCCCAAAACCCACAGGCACACCCACACCCCCTCACACCCCGACCACCCCACCCCCACCCCCCACCATATCGCACCCGCTGATTATGCCCGTCCTGAGTGTGTCACGCCATTCTGATCCCCGTCTTTAAGGGGTTAAAATCCCCCAAGAGAAGAAAGGGCGTAGGTAACTGGTTAAGAAGCTTCTCAAGTTCCACCCTACCGACTGCTATGTTGGACGGTAAATAAATGGAAGAAACTGTATCCCAGTGGTGAGCATATAACCGCACAGCAACACACTGGAGGTCAGACTAGAGGTGGACTGGCCGATGAAGGATGTCAGCTCTCACCAAAACAGCACCACCTCCAGCAGGACCCCGGGTTGGCACTGAGTCAAAAGCATTGTACACAGATGGGGCATGAGGAGTGGCAAACTCTACAAGAGTTTCGTGGAAACACACACACAAAGGGGAACAAGTCAGGAGGGTCCACAGCTCCTCCCAATTACCACGCAGCCCTCGACAATTCCATTGTAGTATACTGGCTGAGAATGCCATAATACCCACAATGAAGGAAAAATCAGGATAATGGGCGAGACAACCTTGGCCCCAACAAACAACCAAATTTAGATTGTTGGTTAGAACTGCCCTTAGAATAGGACTGCCTGGCATCATTATGATGCACAGTGTGCCACCCAGCTGAAGATAATCTGGAAGAAGAATAAGAGGGTTGGACAATGGTCTTCTTCCATGATGGAACAAGAGATGGCTTGGCAGGGGGGGCCGCAAGCTGCCCTAGCCAGAATAAAGCAGGCAGTGCCACGACGAGAAGGAGCACGATCAGTAGCGCATGCCACAGTACTGAAGACCTGAGAGGGCAAGGCCTTATGCAGCTGAGCAGGTGCATCAATGACCTGGGTACCATCACTTTCTGGTGGTGGCTGGGCCATCAGCAAAACGCCATCCTCAGCCTGCACACGCCCCGACTCCTGAGCATCCCAAGTAGGAGGAGTAGTGGGATCCACTGCAAAGGTCTTTGGTAGCTGCTGTGCATCAACCTCTGAGCACTTTGAGGAGCCAAGGCGACATTTACCATGCACAGGAGGGACATCAATAGTTTTGAATGTTTCAAAGCAAGGGGTAGCATCGACAAAGGTGTTTGCCACAGGAGGAACTGGAAGAACTGGGATGGGGGAGGCACTCCCAGATGCAGGAAGCACCACTCTAGAGGGGACACCCCCAGAGACAGGAGACACCTCCCCAGAGGAAGCACATCCACTTCCAGGCTGCATTCCCTCAGTGGAGCCCCCCAGCTGAGAAGGCCGGGAAGCAGAACCCCGAGAATTTGATGGGGCATTGTATGATGGCAGGGGCACCTGCCGGATAGCTCTTGGGCGAGACAAGGCGGCAGCAAATGTAACCGCTGGGCGAATGAACCTCTCCCTTACCCTGGCCTTTGCCTCAGAAAAGGAAAGTTTCTCCTTCATTCAGACAGAAATAATCTCATACTCAAACTCGTATACATCACAATCCCTTGAGGAGGCTGCATGCGCTCCTCCACAGTTCAAACATTTAGAGGGTTGAGAACAATCAACCATACCATGGGAAACACCATCACAATTTCCACAGACCTCAGGAAGGCCAGATACTTCCTGCTGGCAAAAACAGTGAACATGACCAAATCTTTGACAATAATATCACCTTCTAGATCGGGGAACATAAAGTTTAACCTTAAGCTTCCACCATGCAGCAGTGACAACCTCTGGCAAAGTAACGTGATCAAACATAAGAGTGGGCATGGGTGTTTAACCTGTACAATCCTGCCGTCGGCAGTACAAAACGTCTCGATTAATCCCAGCAACGTGATGGTGCTGACAGCAAAATTCGAGTGCTGTAGCACGTCTCAAACTGCTTTAATCTAGCTTATTTTTTGCTAAGGAGTAGCTTAATGTATTGGCAACACTGTGTCCGAGCAGTTGTAGTCCTGAGTTTGGTTCTGGTGGGTGGGTAACATCAGTTTGCCGCTGTCCGTCAGAGCGTCAGGATGTCGCGAAAATCACGCCATTTATCCGCCTCATTGGGCTGGAGCAGGCTGTCGAAACTGTCACATGGACTCTTCTGTCCCTTCATTTAGTGATTATTCAGAAGAGAAAGACCTGGATAACTATTCTGGGGAAGAATATGAGCCAGTGGAGGACACTGAGAAAGGGAAATCCACCTTTCTCCTCCCCTGTCCTCTCTCATCCCGACCAGGTGGGTGAGAAAACATTGCTCACGGCTTGGGAAACTGGGCTAAAAACACATTGGACGGCCATCTCGGTCTTATTTCTCCTATAAGGAGTACTTTTTTTTGCTTTTCCTTGATTTATATGTCCTTTTGGATTGTTTTATGCAATAAAAATTTTTTCTGTTTTTGGTCCAGGATTGGGTGGGTATAAACTTGCAAAAATGCCTGGGATGATGCGGGTTAAACCACATCAACTTTCTTCATAATTCTCTGTACTGCTACAACTCCCTGAGGACCCAGCCCCTCCAGGAGGGAAGAATCAGAATAAGAGATCAAGTCATGAGAATACACAACCCCATGGGACTGATTTAGAACCAAATGACGAGAGGCAGATACTGGATAACCGACAATCATAGTGAGACTGGATGCGTGAATTCTCTTCATTCCTGGCCTCTAGCAACAGAGAACCATTGCCCTGTAAGGAGACCTTGGGGGTAAATCCACATGCTGTTACTAAAACAGTTCAGGTTCTGGAAGGAAGTGCCATCAACCGTTTTGAGTACAGTAATCCCTGTACTATCCGGATGCCCATTATCCGCACTCCCTATTTACCGGACATTTTGGGCCCAGGCCTTTGGAATCCAAAAATGGCCAAAAAACGTAAAAAAAAAAAAAAATCCTACATTTTTTCAACCGTACTTTGAAATTGGTGCACAGCACTGAACTGCTGTGTTTACGTTCACTGCCTGCTTCCCCCATCCCTTCCTAGTTACCATCTAACTACTGTCCTGGCTAGACACTCATCCAATGGATGCCACACGTGCTCATTTTGTGAATAGACAGTGAATAAACTGCAATACCTCGCCACTAAACCACATGGGAATTTACAGTGTTGTGTAATGTTATGAAATTAGAATTCAGAGTGCAAAGATTACCATAAGTACAAAGTATAAACTGGCGGTTGAAACTGGTATGGTGCAATAAAGAACAGAATGTGCAGTGTTAAACAACTATAACTCATAGTGCGAAGGATTAAGTGCAGCACAACACTGGATTACTGTATGTGCTTCAAGAGCATTTTCACCACTGCCAGAGCCTTAGTGGAGGCGGGTTAACCTTCGTAATGAAGGGCCACTGACGTGTTGTAAGTACCCTGTACACTGCAAAAAATGTTCCATACTTACTTCCAATTCTTCATTCCCTGGTTCCTTTTCATTTTTTTCATACTTACTGTCCCTTACTTGTGTGAGTTGGGTCTTCAATAGGTGCTATGCATGTCTGGTAGAGAGTTATGTAGGTGGTTTTCTGAGTTAAGCTGGGTTAGGGTCCATAAGTACCAGTCCAGGAGGCAGGGGCCTACTGTCCAGACAGACCCACTTCCCGGATATGCCTTTGGCTCTATTACATCGGACAGTGGAGGGATTACTGTACTATATATTTTGTATAATAGTGTTTCACAAAGACACCAGGTAACAGCTCAATAGAAGGGACATCTGAATTTCCAGTTTTGCCAGATGACCTGGAGGGTACAGGGTCATCGGCCAGAGAGTGACCAGGTGATAGTGACTCATGCAGTTGGTCACCGACCACACGAGTGGATGAAGAAGTGTTTAATGTATCCATATGTACAATAGTGAGAGATAAAATGGCACCAGGAGCCAAGGGAAACCACCTACCAAGGAAAGAGGGAACCAAGTGTAGTCTGATGGGAGCCCAGTACCTCGTCCCCAGAGGGTGATCCAAAAAAGACACCTGTGATGTGAAAGTTCACTCCCACCAGTGAAAAGGCCCCTTTCCCCAACACCCCACAACCCAGACACCCAACCAACCAACAAAGGAGCGCACCAAGGCGACCCCTCTACAGAACAACACTGATGACCCATGTATTTTTTTTTTTAATGTGAGGAAGAAGGAACCAAAGGCAATGAGCCCGCAGAATTGTTCCTTCCAAGACAAAAACAAAATACAAGAGAAAGCCAAATTCAAGATCCATTCATTTCGAGATGCACTGTGTTTGAAAGACCGGAGATCGTAGGAAGCAGGAAATACAGCCAGAGAGAGACAGTTCCAGACTTGACCTGTTGCATAAATGAAGGACTGAGAGTAACTGTTAACTCTTGCATTAGAGAGTTGGACAGAAAAAGGGTGAGAGTTTGCTGCTAGACAGGTGTTACACGCCCGTCGTACAGGTGGAGGAATGCATGAAGACAATTCAGAGGAACAGTGACCATTGAAGTAGCGATAAAAAAGAGATAAAGATGCAACAGTGTGGCGAAGAGACAGAGGTTGAAGGAAGTCAGTAAGAGGGGGAGAGTTAATGAGACAAAAAGACTGACTCCACCCTATTGAGAAGAGCTGTATGTGGGGACCCTCCCCACACATGAGAGTTGTACTCCACACAGGGTCAGATAAAACCCCGCATAGAGTCAACAATTGTGCAGGGGTAAAGAAGGCACAGAGTTGGCTTAGCACACCCAATCTCTTGGAAGCAGATTTTACAAGAGATGTAATATGATCTTTCCAAGATAAGTCCGAAGTATATGAAACCCCAAGCATGTTCAAGAGTGATGCAGGATTAAGCTGAATATTATTAAACGTTAGTGGGTATACCCGTGGAAGATTTTGTCGGGGTGATAGGTGCAAAAACTGAGTCTTTGATGCATTAAAAACTATCAGACTATTTTTACCCCAGTCAGAGATATGAGCCAAGTCAGACATTATGTGTGCCATAGCCTCATCCCTTGTTTGCTGAAGTAACTGCTGAGATGGATGTTGTGGGAATCGAATGGAAAGGTGAAGAGTGGAGTCATCAGCGTATGAGTGGATAGGGTTAGTTGTACAGCTTAGAAGGTCATTGATGAATAAAAGGAAGAGTTGCTGATAGGACAGAGCCCTGAGGAACACCACTGTTAATAGATCTAAGAGAAGAATGATGGCCGTCTACAACAGCGGCTATACGAGTAGAATGACCAGAAAGGAAGCTAGAGATGAAGGCACAGATAGGATAGAAACCGTAGGAGGGCACCTTGGAAATTAAAGATTTATGCCAGACTCGATCGAAAGCCTGTGAGATGTCAAGTGGAATGGCAAAGCTTTCGCCAAAGTCCCGAGAGGAGGATGACCAGGAGTCTGAAAGGTAGGTGAGAAGATCGCCTGTGGAGCGTACCTAACAGAACCCATACTGACGATCAGAAAAAAGGTTGTGATAGGAAAGATGCTTTAAAATTTTTCTATTAAGAATTGACTCAAAAACTTTTCAGATACAGGATGTTAATGCAATTGGACGATAGTTAGAGGGTTGGGAATGGTCACCCTTCTTTGGGACCAGCTGAATAAGAGCAAACTTCCAGCAAGAAGGAAAGGTACAAGTTGATAGACAAAGGTGAAAGAGTTTGCCTAGGCAAGATGTAAGTACAAAAGCACAGTTCTTGAGAACAACAGGAGGAACTCCATCAGGCCCATATGCCTTATTAGTATTGAGGCCTGTGATGGCAGAAAATACATCAGCTGAAGAAATTTTAATGTCAGCCATGAGGAAGTCAGAGGAGAGAAGTGGTGGAGGAACAGCACCGGAATTGTCTAAAGTGGAATTGGAGGAGAAAGTCTGAGCGAAGAGATCTGCTTTATCAGTAGAAGAAATAGCTACAGAGCCATTAGAATAGAAATGAAGAGGGAAGGATGATAAGGTAAAGTTGTTAGAAAGGTTTTTGGCAAAGTGCCAGAAAGAGCGGGAAGAATTCGAGTTAGAGAGTTGAGAGCATTTTGTACAGATGAAATTATCTTTAGCAGAGCGAAGAACAGACTTAGCACAATTCTGGGCAGAAACGTATAAAAGATGTGATTCAGGGGTGGGTTGGCTCCGGTACCTTTTATAGGCCCTCTCCTTGTTGCAAACAGCATTAAAAGAAGCATGATTATACCAAGGCTTTCGTGCATTAGTAAAAGGATATGAGAAAGGAGTGTATGCTTCTATGCCCGAGAGAATAACCTCCATAATGCGCAGGGCACACCCAGATGGCTCCTGACCATGGAAGCAATAATCATTTCAGGGAAAATCAAAGTACTGCCTGAGGGCCTCCCAATTCGCAGCTCCAAAGTGCCACAGTCAACGTTTCTTTTGAGGGTCCACATGCCATACCAGGGCGATAGGACAGGTTAAGGTGATAAGGTTGTGATCAGAGGAGCTAAACGGAGAGAAAAGATTAACAGTGTAAGCAGAAGGATTAGTTGTAAGGAAGAGGTCAATTACGATGGAGCTCTCTCCATGGTAGTCAGGGATATAGGTAGGGTGCTGTACAAGCTGCTCTAGGTCATTAAGGATAGAAAAGATGTAGGCTTGTTCACCAGGTGGATCAGTGAAAGGAGAGGAGAGCCAAAGGTGGTGGTGAACATTGAAATCTCCAAGAATGGAGATTTCAGAGAAAGGAGAAATGGATAGAATGTGTTCCATTGTAGAAGTAAGATAATCAAAGAATTTTTGATAGTCAGTAGAATTAGGAGATAAGTAAACAGCACAGATATATTTAGTCAGAGAATGACAGGAAAGCTGAAGCCAGAGTGTAGAGAAATCAGAAGAATCAAGTTCAGGAACACGAGAGCAAGATAAGCTGTTGCGTATATATACACAACAGCCACCTTTGGCTTTGAAATGAGTATAGAGAAAGTAGGAGGATACAGAAAAGGGTCTGCTGTCAGTTGCCTCAGACAGCTGAGTCTCGGTTAGAAAAAGAAGGTAAGGCTTAGAGAAAGAGAGGTGGTGCTCAACAGAGCGAAACTTAGAGGAAATGCCACGAATGTTGCAGAAATGAAGAAGAAGAGAATCAGACAGTGGTTCCAGGCATCTTGAGTCGTCACTGGGAGAGGGGCAGATGGTGGGTGCATTTATGGTCCCCCCCCTCCAGGGACTCCGAGGCTACATTATTCGACGCCATTTTTTTTTAAATTTGAAAGGGAAGTGTGGTCTGTACTGTGCATGTAGTTTGGTGTTGATAGTTAGATAAACTTGTATTGGAGAGCATGCTGGCCTACTCTCTGTGTTACTGAGACACTGAAAAAGTTCAGCAAAGGGGGATGGTCGGGACCTAGTCCCGAGGGCTGATGAAACGGGAGCTCCAGCTCTCCCTGTCATCAGCTTTCCATCCACCCTGGGAGTACTGTCCTGCTCGACTGGTGCTACAGTTTACTTCTCACATATGGGTAACCTACGTTTCAGGCAGCACTTAGTCAGACCCCTTACCCACAACCCTACCCTCATGCCCTATGTTGTTACATCTGCGGGCCAGCTTGTAGGATCACACGGGCACGGAAGCCCTCCCCGCCCCCCCACAACAAGGTGGCTGCCCTCAGGGAAGAACTACCGGTATGTAGAACAAAACATGTACCTTGTAAACGATGTTGAGTATTGCAAGCATACTCGTATACTGCTACTGTTCAAAATTTGTTAGTGTCCACGAACAGCATAGGTAAATAATGCAGTTTCTTAGCCTTCTTGAAGTAAATTTCTGTTGAAATCATGTGCCTGCAGAATGATTATGAGGAAGAAAAAAGGTAACAGTTGAGAAATGATTATCTAATATGATGTGAAATAATAGTATCTCTCCTTTTCCCAAGAAGGAAGTATAGAGTGTCAGATGGAAGGTAAATAGACGGCCCAAATTTCCACCCACTTACTACCTTCCTCATGTAGGTGCATAATTTGTTCAAGTCTATCCCTAGTCACGAAGGAGAGGATGCAGGAGAAAGACAGAAACCTTTATGTGATACTTTCCATGAGGACACGAAAACTCCAGAGGAGTAAAACTTTGTGCCATTTTCAAGCCTTCTTCAACTCCCATTGACTGCTTCAACCCGAGGACGTAAATTACACTATATTCATGCTGGTACAATCTTTTTTTTTTCTTTTTTCAATTTATTTGAGCCTTGATGAAGTGACGAACATAAATGAAACCTAGGTAACATTGTTCGACAGCAGCAAAAATGACAGAGAAAATTAATTGAATTGTGGGATTACCCTCTTCAATCCAAGTTTTCCCTCATTAATTCAAGCAATATTCTTCCTTTTTTTCCCATTTTTAGTCTGGAGGGGGGAGGTCTAGCCTCCATTAACATCTTTGCCACAAGCTAATATAACTGTCAAGCAGCTCCATGAATATTTAAAGAAAACTTCTCGGGGTGTAGGGGTTACCGTCTCACACCTATTGTTTTCACTCTACATAGTCTGTTGTGTAATCTTTCCTTTCACCTCTTTTGTTTTCCTCACCTAATGTTCTGTTGAAAGACACCTATTATACGATTTTCTGTTAAATATTTAATGCCTATTCATTAACCTCCTTGTACACCATAAGTTTTCAATAAGTTCTGATTCCACGCACAGAACCAAAACCTTGCTCAGGCTAGCTCTGCTTGTGCGGCAAGGGAAAAATGTCTATGGCTCAATTTACCCTCAGAAAGGGCTTATATTGTTATAAATCGCTTCCCATCGTCCTCATTGATGTTCATGCTATCAGATAAGAAAAAAAAAATTAAAACAGATGAATAAATGTACAGAAATGAAGCCTGAATAAATCTTATTGATGTGAAAACTAGCTTCTCACAACTTCCCAATATCACAGTGAACATTTTTTCCGCGACACGCAGTTGCAAAGGACATGTCTATATGCAGAATTTCACGATCATTCATCTGTGAAAGTTTCAAGTTGATACGTCTAAAAGTTTTCGAGTGAATCGAAAAAAAAAAAAAAAACGAAAATTGCCTAAAAACGTCTGATTTCTTAATTATTTCGTATGTTGTTACTGACACTGTAACAAACATATGTAAATATTATCCAGTTTTGTAGCCCAAAGGTTAAGGAAGCCCATGATATAATTCACATTGTTATAACCCTTATTTTTATGGAGAAAATGAATTTTGAAAAGTTACGATGGGTTGCGCACAGGGACAGCACCTACGCTCTTGCCCATAGGCTGGATGTGTTCATCTTTCATAACTTTTCCCCAGTTATTTTCACACATAGGTTACTCTGCTTTACAATAAAAGGATGCACAAGAAATCATCACCTTGATCAAGCTTTCTTCAGATAATTGATTCGACTTATACTTTACGAGTTTAATGAATGAGAGAATAGCAATGAAATCCACCACATTTTCCCTATGAGAAATATATTCTAAACACACATTTTAGACCTTACAATACGATAGTATAAAAACTAAACAAATAACTAGTTACTCAAGTCCTCTAGCAGTGTTGTAGTGTTTCTTGAGAGGAGATGGAGTTGCAAAGACGAGGACTGGTACGATCACAGCGTGCATATGTGTGTGTGTGTGTGTGTGTGTGTGTGTGTGTGTGTGTGTGTGTGTGTGTGTGAGTATTTGTGATGTGTGAGTGTGTATGTGTGTGTGTGTATGTGTGTGTGTGTGTGTGTGTGTGTGTGTGTGTGTGTGTGTGTGGAGTGATGGCAATGGTGTCAGTTGTCATACTAGCGATGACAGTGGTGTCAGTTGTCAAAGGAGTGATGGCAGTGGTGTCAGATGTCATAGGACTGATGGCAGTGGTGTCAGTTGTCATAGGAGTGATGACAGTGGTGTCAGCTGTCATGTACTCTTTCTCTGATAAGCCCTTGCGAGACATTGTTGGTTTAGTGTTAAATAGGAGGGGAACGGTAAAAATCGGTTAGGAATTTTCAAATCTGGCTTTCTCTGAAAATATGTAAGAAACACTTATACTCGTACACCTTCTTCACAAGCACACTGCTTTATATATAACACAATATCACTATAATACACGTAAGGTATGGCCAGTGCAGTAGTAGGAAATGCGGGCTTAAATGGCCGGCCGCACGCTCACACACCCTTTGAGCCTGACTGCCAGGAGAATATTGAGCTAAATATAGGCCGCTTGCCCCTCCGATAAGCTCCTGGGTGTTGCCATATATTTCCCTTAGATGTGGCTACCCTCAGCTTTGACTCAACTAAATTTGATGCAAATCCATCCACAAGAAAAGTTTCTATGACCATTTATAGGGAAGTTGCATCATGTTGCATCATCGGTTACCCCTCAGATTGCAAGGATTATGACTCGCATTGCGTCATCATGTGCGAAGGAGTTAATTAATAGCATGCATATCATCTTACCTCTTCACCAGTTATGAACACCCCACTCATTACAGTAATTCTTATAGACCTTACACACAGAGTTTTTGATGGCATCATTTCAGCTAGGCCACCACACAAAACACTCCTAATCACGCTAGACATTAGCAAAGCTTTTGATGCCATCCCCGCCACAACCTAACAAACAAAATATTCAACACAAACATGCACAATAACACAAGAAGATGGCTGACAAATTATTTAGTAGGCAGATGTGCTCATGTCATGTAGAGGTGTATGATGTGTAGGAGGACTACTGGGCCTTGGGAGCAGGCTGTGAAGCCAATGCCCAGAGTTAAGCACATAAACAAAAAAATGTAACATTTGCTGGTCAGTCAACGAACATCAGTCAGTCACTTAAAGACAACACACAGCTGCATGCATGATCTGATATCCACCCTTCTTAATCCTACCCCACACGTGAGGGCAGGATCCACCTGGCCAGGCTGAGATGTAGGCATCATCTAGCCCTCTTGAGTTATCAGAAGAGGCCGGATGACTCCATCACTGACGCCTGTCCAGGATGCAACACAGCACCCCATGCTATTAAGCACATTATGGAAGACTGCATTGCACACAATCACCTGCACCAACAACACAACACACACTCCTTGAGAGCTGTGTGCGAAAGCCCGGTCTCGGCTATGGCCTTCCTTAGGAACTCTGGGCTGTTCGGCCAGACTGCTTAGGGAACAACAGCAACAACAACAACAACAACAACAACAACAACAACTACTACTACTACTACCACTACTACCCCATTCAATTAGCAGTGAGAATTCGTTTTTTTCAGATTACACTGACAGAGATATCTCTTTTACATGTTATATTCAATTCTCTATTCTCAGCAGCTTCACAGTATCGAATGAAAATTGGTTAGGTTCAAATTTCACTTAAACTGCACGAGGAGTGTCTTAATGTTACCAGTACAGGTATCAGATGTTGTCTTGCATCATTCGTTCATATTTCTACAATCATTCATTACTTTTTTCCTTGCGCATCATTACCCTACCATTCCTGGACACATGTCTGTCGTGTCTTATTTACCGTTCACTATATCTTACTGTTTATTGAAACTGATTATTTTCGAAAGTTTTTCGTAAGTCTACCACTAAAGCTCCTACTCTTCTTGTATTTCTTACTATTCTCACCCACTTCGACTTTTCATAATTTTCAACTCCTCCAGCTACCCTCACCATTAACAGCAGCCCTTCATCACCTTTATGTGATGGTAATTTGCTTATACCACGATGCAAAAACTCCCTCTAGCAATTTCAAGCAAGATGGTCCTACTCACCTTTTACGGCCCTTGATGAGAAGACGACGCCGGAGGGCTGCCAGAATCCAGATAGTATACAATATGACTAGACCAAGGGAGATGGAGTTGCCTAGTTGGGTAGCCAAAATTACAAACTTAAGGAGAAGGACATGATTTACATAATATTAATAGGATTTCTGAACCTGGAGGAAAGAATAAAAAAGCTGGAAAATAATATTTCACAAAAAAACATTTCAGGCTAAACGTTTCGAGAAATTAAACAAAGGGGAAAAAAGAATACAGCATGTGCAGTCCTAGAATATCTGGATAAAAAAATAACACACACACACACACACACACACACACACACACACACACACAGCATTACACTCTAGCTTATGCTAATTTCTGTAGTATATGGGCATTCAACGAGGGTCAGGTTCACAGGACTGAATCATCCCTTGATCCAGATAATCAAAACATGCCAAAATTTCTTTGTTGACAGTAACGAGTCATTTCTAAGGCGACTGGCGTTTCTGTGGTAAGTCGGTGTAGGCTACTGTCCTCCCTCTTGAAAGCCAACAGAAACTCGGAGTGTTCTGAGGGGAGTGGGGTTAGCAAGGGAGAGTGGGTTGTACCACGTAAACACAGACTACAAAAACATCGTGCTGGACATTTAGCTTTTAGTAAATTAACTCAAGATCAGTCCTCGAGCAATGTGTTATGTGCAGTAAAGCTGTCCAAATACTGAATATCCAACTCGGAATAAAAAAATAAAAAAATGCAGTCGTACCATATTTGGTCATGATGTATAATGTATGGTGTAAGGTCCAAGTAACGACTGACACCGAGATGGTGAATTTTGTATGTCCTTTGCACTCTATCGATTGAATAATGAAATACTGTATACCAACTATGGTGCACCTAAACAACACTCCCTTCGTCCATCGCTGGCATTGGGATGGGATATTTGGCTACCACATTCCTCTCCAGGAGAAGGGCCGGTCCTACAATGGGTTTATATCTCGGCCTACTTAGTGTACTTCATATCTGTAGAGTATTTCATATCTCACTCCACCTACGTCTTGGATGATATAGGGAACAGAAAACCAGGAGAAGACTTTCTGCAGCTACCTCACTCCACCTGCTGTGGGGAAAATAGACAGGAGGATGATGATAATTTAACTGACGCTTCCAGTACATCCATTCTTTGTCTGAGGGTCTCATATGAAATGTTATAGTCATAGGTAATGTGACGGCATGCCTTTTCAAGAAAGAACCGTCAACAGTCGTAGAACCTAACCCTTTCCTATCATGTACTAACTTCTGAACACTGCAGGTCACTCTCAAATTAGTATATTTCATTCATATCCCACCATCAGTACAAAAAAATCAACCAATCCCTACCTAACTAATCAGGATCGTAGAGGCCAGGGGCGAGGTTGATCAGTCCGTGACCAGCCTCACTCGCCGCCGAGTGACACTGTAGTAAGAAATCAACGCCAGCCTCTCCACGAATGAAAACCCTTGCGGGCCCCACGCAGGTGGAACGCTTTATCCCACTCAACTACCAGGTATACTTTAGACATATCGTTACCAGCCTACGTGGTAAAGTGTATCATGGAACTGTAACTGATTTTAGAGTCACTTATTGGCAGCAATACATCGAATGAGAGGATAGTGGGTGCCCCCACTTTCCACAAAAACTTTGACAAACATAATTAGCCACTTACAAAATGGAGGTAATATTTCGATTTAAGTAATTTTCGATTTTTAAGTGTCAATACGCTGATACCTAGGAACACAAGTAATTTAGCCGACGTGTTTTACAAGATATCTGCAGGAAAATAACCCTGGATAACTAACTTATAATCTTGACAATATCCCTTACTCGCAGGAGTGGAACTCCAACGTGCTGGAGTCAGTTACAGCCTTTGTAATCAAAGAATGATAACGTAAATACATACTTGGCTATACAGTGATAGAAGAGACTCCAGGACTTGTAATGTGGTCTGTGCAATACACACTCTTCGTAGACACAAATCCGACTCTTCCCCCTCATTATGCATAAATGCCTACATATTCTCAATCCGTTTTACTACCTCGTTTAGATGTCAGAGCTTATTACCAGGGAAGGGGACACGTCCGGGGTTAATGCAAGCCTGTGACGGGACGGTGGCAGATAGATCTTGGGTAAAAATGCATTAGCACTACAAAATATACTCGATAATGAGGGAAAGAGGACACGAAAAATATTAAGTATAATCACGATGAACACACACACACACACACACACACACACATATATATATATATATATATATATATATATATATATATATATATATATATATATCCATCATTCAATCTTACGTTGCCCCATGAGGAGTGAAGGAGCCTGGGGATAGGCAACTAAGTCCTGACATTTAAGATGTGAGTGACCAGCTTCACTCATCCCTGAGTGGCATTACATGGATATATACCTTCATCGGCTCAATCCTATTGGAGCTCCATGATTACCCGCTAAACCACCAGGCGCCAAAATTTGGCTATATGGTTACCACCCAACGTAGTAAATGGTTTCCGGGTGTACAGGAAACCATTTGGTTTGTCATTCAGTGTAGAGTCACCCACAGGCAGAATAAAGAGGAAAGAATGATGGAAAGAGAGAAGAGGGCAGAAGGATGGAGAAAGAATGAAGGAAAGAAAGACAGAAGAGGACGGAAGGAAAGCAGGATGGAGGAGGAGAAGAAAGGGCAGAGACCCAAGAGCAGCACTGCATCGAGTGAGTGGATGGTGAGTGCCCCCATCTACCACATATATATATATATATATATATATATATATATATATATATATATATATATATATATATATATATGTGTGTGTGTGTGTGTGTGTGTGTGTGTGTGTGTGTATGCATGTACTCCCGCTTAACAAAGTTCACCGCAGCCACAGCTTTAGGCTTATCATCACACTTTTGTTTAGGTTTAAGTCTGTTCTTCCTGCAGATTACTTCCCAACTGTGCCATCATTTACTTATTATTAATACTAGTTCAAATAAATTTACTTTTATTAACTTCCCTAGGATCATTAATGCAGATAACCACTATCGCAGGGGTGATTATGTGATTTCCACCTCTCATCCATATAATATTCTTATATCTCTCTTTGAAGTTAGTCTGTGTCACGGAGGATGCAAAAAGTTATTGTCATAGATTATTCTAAAGTAGTGTGTGATTGAATGGAAGGAGGTGTCATCGAGACTGATGTGGGTGAAAGCGAAATTTGAACGGGAGTTGTGAGTGTTTGTGAGTGCATATGGGCCTGGTAGTGAAAGGGATGAAGAAGAGAAGGAGTCTTTCTGGAATGATGTTGATGAGTGTCTGCAGAGTTTTGGAGCGAATGTGAATGTGGTAATGATGGAAAATCTGAATGCTAGAGTGGGAAATGTAGCAGTTGAAGACGTAGTTGGCATGCATGGTGTGCTTGGAAGAAATGAAAATGGGGAACGAATGATAGGGATTTGTGTTGAGCGAGAGATGGTCATTGGAAATACGCTGTTTGAGAAGAAAGATATTTATAAGTATACATGGGTGAGACAGGAGGGTGGAAGGGTTGTTGAAAGAGCTTTGATGGACTATGTGGTTGTGTCTAGGAATGTAATAGGAAGATTGTTGGATAAGTTCTGAGAGGGGAGGGTGGAGGTATGTCTGACCACTACCTGGTGGAGGGAAAGTTAAGAGTAGGTATGAGATGGGTGAGAGCTAGGAGGGTTAGGTGTGGCAGGGAGGTTTTGAAAGTGAGTTGGATAAAAGAGAGAAAATGATAGAGTATCAGGCGAAATTGAAAGATGAGTGGAACTCAGTGAAAGATCAGGAAAATGGCAGTGTGGAGGAGGAATGGCAGTTGTTTAAGAGTACTGTGGTGGGGTATGCAGAAGAGGAGTGTGGTGTGAGACGTGTGGGTGGTGGTGTAAGAAAAGGAAGTGAATGGTGGTGCGAGAAAGTAAGTATGGCTGTGGCAGAGAAGAGATGTGCATATGAAATGTGGCTGCAGAGGAAGGATGAGGTGTCATATGAGAGGTATAAGGAAAGGAGGAATAGGGCGAGAAGAGCTGTGCGTGATGCTAAAGTGGCAGCAGATGAGAGGTGGGGCAGGCGGCTGACTGAGAATTTTCAACAGAATATGAAAATGTTTTGGAAGGAGGTGAAAAAGGTGCGAAAGGGAGAGTCGGGGAAGGAAGACCGAATAAAACCAGAGGATGGAAGGATGTTAATTGAGACTGATGCAGTAAGGAAGAGATGGGCAGAGTATTTTGAAAGATTGTTAAATGTAGAGGAGGAAAGGGTAGCTGAGATTGTGGGAGATGGAAGGGTGCAAGGAATAAACGTGTTGGGAGAGTTGAATGATTCTTTGATCACAAAGGAGGAAGTGGAGAAGGCAGTACAGGAGATGAAAACAGGGAAAGCTGCAGGTATGGATGGGTGTGCTGTGGAATGCCTGAAGAGTGTTGGAGTGGCTATTGTTGACTGGTTAGTAAGATTGTTGAATGTGTGCTTTGTGAAAGATATGGTGCCAATTGACTGGGCAAGTGCTTGTGTGGTCCCGTTGTATAAAGGCAAGGTTGATAAGTATAAATGTACTAGCTTTAGGGGTATAAGTCTGTTAAGTGTTGTAGGTAAGGTGTATGGTAGTGTTAATTATGAGAGTTAGAGACTGTACAGAGGGAGTAATTGGTGATGAGCAGTGTGGCTTTAGGAGAGGGAGGGGATGCGTGGATCAGGTGTTTGCTGTGAGACAAGTGTGTGAAAAGTATTTAGCAAAAGGCAAGGATGTGTTTTGGGCATTCATGGATTTAGAGAAAGCGTATGACAGAATTGATAGGGAGGCTTTGTGGACTGTTTTAAGATTGTATGGACTTGATGGTAGGTTACTAAAAGGGGTGAAAAGTTTTTATCTAAATAGTAGAGCGTGTGTAAGAGTGGGAAATGCTGTGAGTGATTGGTTTCCTGTGAGAGTGGGGCTGCGACAGGGATGTGTGATGTCGCCTTGGTTGTTTAATATTTATATGGATGGTGTTGTAAGAGAGGTGAATGCAAGTGTTTTAGGTGGAGGTCTGAGTCTGGTCAATGTCGATGATGGAGAGTGGAATCTTAAGCAGCTGCTGTTTGCAGATGATACTGCACTGGTGGCTGATTCAGAGGAGAGATTGAGACAGTTGGTAGAGGAGTTTGGAAGGGTGTGTGAAAGGAGGAAATTGAAAGTAAATGAGAATAAGAGTAAAGTAATGAAGTGTACGAGGTTGGGAGATGGTAGGGGGATGAATATAGTTTTGAATGGTGAGTTGCTTGAGGAGTTGGAGTGTTTTTAATATTTAGGGTCGCATGTTGCTATGGATGGAAGAATAGATGCAGAAGTGAAGTTTAGAATAATTGAAGTAGGAATGGTGCTGGGAGGAATGAAAAAAGTGTTTAGATGTCGTTCGCTTAGAATGGATGTAAAGAGAAGGCTGTATGAGGGTATTGTGGTACCGACTGCGTTATATGGGGCTGAAACATGGAATATGAGTGTAGCAGAGAGGAAAAGTTTGAATGTAATGGAGATGAGGTGTCTGAAGAGTATGTGTGGAGTGACGCGTATGGATCGAGTGCGAAATGATGAAGTGCGAAGGAGAACTGAAGTTGTTCAGGAGATGGCTGGTAGAGTTGAGCAGAGGGTGTTGCGATGGTTTGGGCATATGGAGAGAATGGATAATGAGCGATTGGTGAAAAAGATAACTAGATCTGATGTGAGAGGTGTAAGGCTGAGAGGGAGACCACGAATAGGATGGATGGGCAGCATGAAGAGAGCGCTGGATGCGAGAGGGATGTCTGTTGAGCAAGGAAGAGTGGCTGTGCATGACAGAAATAAATGGAGAGAAATTGTGAATGAATAAATGATGACACAGCCCTGAGGGGATATTCTCCCGCATTTGGTCTGATTAGCTAGTCAGGTCAGGTGCGAGTAAGGGGATGGGTCTATTATGATGTGGCAGGGGTAAACCAGCTCTACTGTCGGGCCCTGCTGCGGATGTCACTGATTGCACTGCGCAGATGACCCATGTGTGGTGTGGTGCGGTGAGGATCTGTCTCTTCTCCCCTTTGGAGCTAAGAAGCGATTGACTGTGTTTGAATGGATGAGTAAATGGGGAGTGTGTTGTCCTGTCTCGGCTACCTCCCTTTCCATGGGGGAAGCAGCCTAGGTATATAGATAGATAGATAGATAGATAGTATCTTTGCTACAGACAAATAATAATATTGATTTTTTTGTCACACACAACACTGAATATCCTTTTTCGCTAAAGTTATCTACCCAAAATTAAATAAAACAGTCCGGAATAAGGAAAAATTAAATAGAAATAAACGTGATCATATTGGGTGGAGTAACCGTAACCTGAATTGCTACATCTTGCTAACACTCTGAGCCTGCTAAGGCTCACTTTCTTCAAAATATAATGGCCTGACGTTAGCCAAATAAGTCGATTCGTCCATGAGATTGTTGATAGTGACAATATTAATAATCGAAGATTCCTATGATTATCTCTGAGCTAACTATGATGGTCAGTCGTTAGCTGGAATAAAATACAAGTGTTGTCCCTGCCAGTGAAGAATTTAATTACGACAGAAAGCAGTGACAAAAGTTAGTTAACCTGATAAGATATATAAGGAAATGAATGTGGCCCTGGTGAGAAAAATATGAACACCTGCCAAGCCTTGCATGAGGCGTGGAAAATAATTTAATTTCTCGGAAGCCTGACACAAAGAGAGAGAGGAGAGAGAGAGAGAGAGAGAGAGAGAGAGAGAGAGAGAGAGAGAGAGAATAAAATATGCAATGAAATATTTACACAACAACTGGTAGTGTTATAAAATTTGTGTCTTAATTTCAATGTAATGATTAATTTTCTTCACATGAAAGAATCATCCCGTTTTTTCCCTGTCACGAATTCGCGCGAGCATATTTATAAATTCGTGACATTGTACTTTAATGAGGAAACCACGAACTCTAGTGGAATTCCCACTGAGCATCACTCAGTTCAACCGTCCTCGTATTCACTCGATCAGGATGGTTTTCAGAACATTTGTCACTGTTTCACAAGTGATCATTCTTATCCACGACATTAGTGCTTTCACTGAGTGATTTATTGTGAGTCTATATCGCTCACTTTCTTTCCGTTGACCTTGAAGTTAGGCTACGCCCTATTTCCGGCGAACACGGCCATCTCTCGCCCTCTTTCATAGCTTAAAGTCGCCTCGAGGGTAGGACCGTTTGTGCCCAGTGTAGAGCAGCACCTCTGTTGTACAGCGAGTTCCTGAATCTCCACCTAGACGGTGAATTGGCGAAGCGGGCTTAGCGAATTGCAATGTTTGATGTTCATCACGGGCGCCCAGTCTTTTCGTTCGGCTCCCCTCCACTGTATTTCTGTTTGTTTTTCTAGGCTTAAGTGTGTTTAGCTTTTGAATGAGCGAGTGAGTGTATTCTCCTTGTTATTTTGATTTCATTTATGAGATTCATATAACATAAATTTATTTTATTGTAATCAATAAATGTACAGTTCTTTTCTTTGAGCTTAACGTAATTAGAATCGTGTTTTATTTCTCCACATTAAGCTTATTTTAGTTGCTGCTCCAGTTTGTACAAACTCCTTACATTATCCTTAACTGGTACTTAGGCCAGTTCTTTTGTATCAAACTTAAATCCACTGTGCCAGCCAGGAGTTTGCATCAGCAAGAACCTGTGTATTATTATTAGCATTAGTTATTGTTTGTCAGGGGTGGAGTTACTTTCTCGAGAGGCTAACAGTACTACAAACAGCACTCGTGAGTATTAGTCTCTGCTGTGTACTGTTGAGAAAGTTTATAAATTCTTGTCTTTAGAGAATTGGCGAAGTAAGCTGGCATAAAGTAAACTTACTGCTTGATTTTCACAAGTCATTTCTTTGTCTCTATTTTCAAGTAACATCTAACATTATTAATTCATAAATTCACATCCTCCCGTGACATCTGCCGACCTCATTCCAGGATATTAACTCCTAGCTTTAAAGTTATTAACAAGATAGTACTCACTCACTCACACCTAGGTATTTATCATTAATGTCTATAGGCACTATCTTACTGGTGGTTATTGATTCATTTCTATTAATTTTACATAATAGTTTTCCCAGTTAGTTTTTTTTTTTTTTAATTTTCTTTCTTTACCAGTTTAACTAGATAAAACTGATAACCACCAACCTGTGCCTATATTCTTTACTTTTGATTATTGGCATTTCTCTGCAAAATAGCAGTCAGTACTTAGTCTTTGGTCTATTCAGTCTTAATTGAGTTAGCATTATGGCTACTAATATATATGTACAAGAAGCCAAAGATATGGGGCTTAGAGACCCCGAACAAATACAGGAGTATGTGCTCTCACGGTTTAGTTACGAGCAGCAACGTGAAAATGATACCCATGAAGAGTGTAGAATTCAATGTGAATACGAAAGAGAACAACGCGAACATGAGCGAGAACGGCGCGAGGAACGTGAGAGAGAACGTGAACATGAGCGAAAACAATGTGAACAATGCAAGAGAGAACGCGAACACGAGCGAGAACAATGCAAAAGAGAACATGAACACGAGCTAGAACAACGTGAAAGAGAACGTGAATACAAGCGAGAACAATGCGAAAGAGAACATGAATACAAGCGAGAACAACAAGAACATGAACGTGCCGAGCGCGAAGCACGTGAGAAACATGAACTTGAGAAGCTGAAGCTCAAGTGAGACTCCTTGGCTTCAGACACATCTGGTGCAGCTAACCCAAGCTCCACGAGCGCTCTCCCTGCACATGTTCTGGCGACCCCACACATCCAGCTTCCTCCATACAAGGAAGGCGAGCGAATGCAGCCATTCATAGCTTGTTTCGAAGACATGGCTCAGCTGTACCAGCTGGATGAGGGAGCTAAGCGGCTCCAATTTCTTGGCTTGTTTGAGGGCCCTGCCCTCGATATTCTGCACAGAATTCGTGGAGACAATCTCACACATGAGATGATGAAGGCAGCATTCATCAAAGCATATGGTCTCACAGTTGATGATGCCAGGAGTCAGTTTATGAGGGCGCCTCTACAAGAAAAGGACACTGCTGTTCAGTTTCTTGACTGGCTTACTGCCTACTTAGATGAGTGGATGGAGAAAGATGAAACTCCTCTCACACAAGAGGAGATAATTGACCTTATGCTGCACACGCAGCTAGAAAAGTCGTGGCCTGCTGAGCTTATGACTCAGCTTAAGATCTGCCAGGTAAGGGATGCCAGCCAAATGGTGGAGAAGGCTGATGCATTCTTCACTGCGTACGAGTATCAAGCTCGTAACCAACACGCCTGGAATAGGAAGGCTGACAAATCTAGGAAACCGTCTCAGACTGAACCCCAGCATCAAGGCTGTTCTCAGAATAATGGCCAAGGTCCAAACAAACCGCAGAAGAAGGACCAGGGGCAAAATACCCAGAAACCTGAGTGGAAGCGGTACGACAAGCAGAATCCTAACCAGCAGCAATATCAGCAATGCAATCAAAGGTCGGGACAATCCTTTTCAGCACCAGCCCCAGTGCATCAGAGGCAGGAAGCAAACACAGCCTTCATTCCTCAACAGCAGCACGGTGGTGTCGTCCCTAGCAGTACGGGTACTTCCCCACAGTTCACTAGTCCCCCAGCAACAGTGAACCCTCCACCACAGGTGGTCAACGCTCCATCTCCCCACACAGTGAGTACGACCCCTCAGGTATCTAGTTCTCAGGGCACCATGTTTGCCACATCATTCATTCAGCAGCCTCATCAGTGGCTGGCTGCTTCCTCCACAGGCCCTCCCACAGGCAACAGTGCCTTCTTTGTTCAGCCAGGGTTTGTGGGAGGCATTCCTGTGAAGGTCCTAAGAGACAATGGTTCCTCAGGTTGCTCTGTCAGACAGAGTCTAGTTCGGCCTGAGAAGTATACAGGTCGACAGATCCAAGCTCAGCTTATTGATGGATCAGTGAGATTGTTCCCTGAGGCATGTATCCAGGTGGCATCTCCATTTTACACTGGTACAACAGTCGCAGTTGTCATGCCAGAACCTTTGTTTGACCTTATCATAGGCAACATACAAGGTGCCAAGTATAGTTGCACCGTAGATGACGCTACTCAGACTTCGGCTGCAGTAACACGAGCCATAGCTGAGGCTCGAAACTGTATCACCCCGGTGACCATTGCATCGCCGCAAGATCTGATTTGTAGCCAAGATGTTGTCCAAGAACAACAGTCTGACCCAACACTTGCTACCGCGCAGAAGAAACAGAAGAGTAGAGTGATTAAGTAATCACAGGGAGGTCAAGCCAAGTTCCTTCGTAAACAAGGGCGGCTGTACCATGAGTCACAAACACCCCAGGGCGAGGTTTGACTGCAGTTTGTCGTTCCCACTAAGTATCGCCAAGCAGTGTTAGAATGGGGTCATTGTTCAGGCTCAGGAGGTCACATGGGCAAAAGGAAAATCCAGGGCCATATCCGTGCTGACTTTTTCTGGCCAGGGATGGGAGAGGAAATAGATAGCTTTGTGCGTTCCTGCAATGTGTGTCAATGTACCACCAATCAGGGACATGTCCTTCCTGTGCCGTTTGAATCCACACCCATAATCTCAGAGTCAGTTGAGAGACAGGGCAGTGGTGATGTGGGTGAAGACCTGACGTCTCACCCGTTGATCCCACAGGACACATTACGTCCACGACCTGTATATACATGTATACCGTAGGTTAAGGGGAAGTTCAAGACCCCTGTAAGGACAATCTGAGGCTGTTTGAATTACCTTGTGATGTCTCGAGCTGTGGGCCTCTCTGAGGATGCCCAGAGAATGCACATTATCCACATGAGTGTTCACACCCACAGTGGGTGTTAAAATGTGACCTGCCCGAGATTGCAAAGGGATTCTCAGCTTGCTAATGTTAATAGTAAGTGTAGAGCAGGGTTTAACCAGTAAACTATAAGTGTCCTTTGAGATTCTGTCCTGGGACCACGTTTCCTGGTTAATAATAATGTAGGTTTAGGGTTTAACCAGTAAACTGTAAGAGTCCTTTGAGATTCTGTCCTGGGACCACATTTCCTGGTTAATAATGTATCGAATACAAAAATAATGACGACCTCGAATGTACAATGTTTGGCTGTCACTTAATATTTTCAGCTAGGGCGTCCTCTTTGTAGCATATATATACTGACTGGTAGGCAGAGAGAGAGAAATTGTAATTTAATAAAAATTGTTTGTCTCACTGACACTTTTGATGCTCCACCTTGATTGCTTTCGCAGGTGCAGCTGGCAGGTGTAGCAATTTTGTCGTGCAAATCAGCTGATCGTCTCTCCTGCATGCTGCCGCCTCTTCTCTTCTGCCTTGTTGTCTCTATTTACTATTGATTTGTATTATATAATTTTACATGTAGGCACAGTTACACCACAACTGTCACAGCTACACCGTGTATTACATACATCACGCTACATAACAATTAGTTGTTAATGTAAATGTAGCAAACTTTTCACTCAGTTTGACCTGAGTACAGGATTTTTCACTGTTGTCACAGAGTGTTTTCCTCAAGCTTGCTTCTATTAACGTAAATATGAGGTTTTTATGCTCATGGGTGACTGTGATTTTCTCCTGTAGCAGGATAGTACACACACCACAGTGTGAATCTTGTGTGACTGAGTTAGGATTTATATATATGTATATTGAAAATTTTTGTGAAGAAAAATTTGATTTTGATGGGGCGTAATGTCACGAATTCGCGCGAGTGTATTTATAAATTCGTGACATTGTACTTTAGTGAGAAAAACATGAACTCTAGTGGAATTTCCACTGAGCATCACTCAGTTCAACTGTCCTCATATTCACTCAATGGGGATGGTTTTCAGAACATTTGTCACAAATGATCATTCTTATTCACGATATTAGTGCTTTCACTGAGTGATTTATTGTGAGCCTATGTCGTTCACTTTCTTTCCGCTGACCGTTGAAGTTAGGCCACTTCCTACTTCTGGCGAACACGGCCATCTCTCGCCCCCTTTCATAGTTTGAAGTCAGTCAACTTTGAGTCGCCTCAAGGGTAGGACCATTTGTGCCCAGCGTAGAGCAGCGCCTCCATTGTACAGCGAGTTCCTGAATCTCCACCTAGACGGTGAATTGGCGAAGCGAGCTTAGCGAATTGCATTTTTGATGTTCATCACAGGCAGCCCAGTCTTTTCGTTCGACTCCCCTCCACTGACCAGTATTTCTGTTTGTTTTTCTAGGCTTAAGTGTGTTTAGCTTTTGAATGAGCGAGTGAGTGTATTCTCCTTGTTATTTTGATTTCATTTTTGAGATTCATATAACGTAAATTTATTTTATTGTAATCAATAAATTTACAGTTCTTTTCTTTGACCTTAATGTAATTAGAATCGTGTTTTATTTCTCCACATTAAGCTTATTTTAGTTGCCGCTCCTAGTTTGCACAAACTCTTTACATTATCCTTAACTGGTACTTAGGCCAGTTCTTTTGTATCAAACTTAAATCCGTTGTGCCAACCAGGAGTTTGCATCAGCAAGAACCTGTTTATTATTATTAGCATTAGTTGTTGATTGTCAGGGGTGGAGTCACTTTCTCGAGAGGCTAACAGTACTACAAATAGCACTCGTGAGTAATTAGTCTCTGCTGTGTACTGTTGAGATAGTTTATAAATTCTAGTCTTTAGAGAATCGGCGAAGTAAACCGACATAAAGTAAACTTACTGCTTGATTTTCACGAGTCAGTTTCTTGTCTCTATTTTCAGTTAACATCTAGCATTCTTAATACATAAATTCACATCCCCCCTTGACACCCCCACACCACTTCCATCAACTCTCTTCACTCCACCTCCTTCCCACCTCTTACCCTGCACTGTATCCACATCGGTTCTCTCCCTCCTTCCATTCTCCTTCCTCATCCTCCCTACCTCACATGACCCTTTCCTCCATTCATCTGCCTATACAGACATGCATAGGTTCCGTTTCTATTCGTACCAAAAGCGCGACTAAACACAATTTCTCGATTTGGGTGCAATTTTTGTAATAATTGAAAATATGTTTTAGAATTGTAAGACATTAACTCCCTTGCTGTTAAATGTTGCTGCAGAGTATTAACAGAACGTTGAAGGAGTGAGCCAGACATTAAATCTTTCACTACACGGCGCCTCTCCTAACCTTAGGAAGAGTAGTTTGGAGGCAGGAAGAATAAACTAGAAATGGTAAATCATCGTACTGATCTTAATGTGTGTTATTTTTTTGTAGTGGAATATATGTACAGTATGGCTGTAGAGATGTACACATTTCATAATGGCATATAGGAATAACTACTGTAACTGCATAACTGTCCCACTGTTTGCACGTACTCCCACTGTTAATGTCATCCTTGTCATATCAACCCAGTCTTCTACTCTGTTACATGATGAAATACATATGCTAAAGGACAGTGAAACATTTTACTCTTGTTCCTATTTTGACTGACAGGAATTAATGCAACAAGGTTATTGCCAGACCCTACTAGCAACAGCGACCGACACTAACGCATTAGTGTCCACCCCATCGCGACGTTTTCTGGACAGTGGTATGCCCCAGTCCCGACAATTGTGGACCTTTTTTGGGGGGGGGCTCAAACATCCGCTTTTGATGAGAAATATCGAAAATTCATAGAGAAATCGCTCACCTGAGGTTTAAAATACTCGATCCAGGTAGGAGTACCTCCTTACCTTACAGGGTTTTCTATCAGGCTGGCTGCAAAGAAAACGAGTTCTATGGGAGGATAACTATTCTACACCACTCATAAACGGAATTTATTTATTTATTTGGTACGAATTTATGTGTAGTACGAGAGTATATTGGTTTTCAAACCGTAATATAGGCATTATAAGCATTGTTTCACTCACTAACTCATCACCATTCCTGACCTTTTTTTCCCACATTACCTGATCATCATTTCTGACTGTTTCTTCCTCTAATGTTTGTCCTCCACATTGTCATCGATTGGGGAATCACTCTGGCCTGAATTTCGTACTGTGGCATGACATGGCTTTACTGGCCAGGTCACTGATAACAGGTGAATTGCTGAGAAAAGGTCATGCAGGGGGGGGAGGAGGTCACGCTGGGTAAGGCATTGTCCCTGCCTGGCATCTTGTAGAGGAAGCTGTCCCGTGTATACGTGCCAAAAATCACTCACGAAAATTAAAAATTGTGCAAATTAGGGACCTTGCAATGTCCTTGCAATGTTACCGCATTAATTTATGTCTCCGGGATATGAGTGCACATCATGTGAGGATGTGAATTCACGTCTCCGGGACGGGGCGGGTTAAGTAAATTGTTGTAACCTGGAGTCATTCATTGTAACCACGAGAGAACTCAGTCTGTTCATCATCAACACCCTTTCCCAACTTAAGGATAAACACAAGACCACATGGATGCACCAACAGTCTAGACATTCGTACCTAATTGGCTATGTCATTGCTAGACTGTGGGAAATTGTAAGGGCCGAACTATGAGAGGTACCGAGTGCTCAACAGAGCATAACCTTATACTCACAGAAATGCAACTAGTCACACGCACACAAAGTCGCCATAGACCATCCTCCAAGAAACACAACTGTAGTATTTTAAAATGATGCAGCAACTTGTAACACCTTCCACAGCACGATTACAGACAGTGCAACAAGCCAAGATACAGGGTAGGTGAACATTAAAACACTGCTTCAAAGCGCTGCAAAAGAAACCCTAGGCTTCGCCACTCACCACCATAAAGACTACTTTGATGAAAATGTTGAGGGCATACATGACCTTTATACAATGAAGAATAGAGCACATAACAATTGGTTGGCTCATCCTAGCTCCTTAACCCCCAGATCTGAAATCCCCACTCACAGAAGTGAAACCCAGAGAGCATTCATGGACAACAAATGTTTTACTAAGGAAGCAAAAAGGCTGCAAAGACTGTCTTATATCAATGACCATCATGGATTCTATAAACCCATAAAAATTATCTATGGGCCAACCAAACACAACATAGCCCCAATCCAATCAGCCAAAGGAGAGCTCATGAGATATAAGCAAACAATCCTAGATGGATAGGCACAACACTTTAACCCGTGGCGTCCCGTCGACGTACTTCCACGTCCTCACGTTTTGTCACTGCCAATCCCGTTGACGTACTTCAACGTCCTGCAATTGCAAGGTTCATAATTTCCACAATTTTCAAAATTCGTGCGAGATTTTCGATTCGCCCACCTACCCAAGCCTCCCCTACCTGCCGCCAGGCGGCAGCGTCCCAGACCCCGCGTGACCTGCGCTCGCCCTTGTCTCGGTCACTCACCTGTTAGCAGTGACCCAGGTCAGACATGGCGCGTAAAGGTCTCTCAGACAATGAAATAGCATCCGCCCTGGAGACCTTCACTGGAGATAGTGATTCTCCACTTGATGATGATGTGGTGGATAGAGATTACGTCCAGCCAGAGGGAGAAATAACAAGCAGTGATGAGGAGGTCCCTTCGCCCCGGAAAAAGCGGTATGTGACATATTGTAAGGCAAGGGAAGGCCAGCCTGCACCCCAACCACGTGCACGGACCTCTCTCCATCCCGATTCTGATGAGGACGAGGATGAGGACGATGACGATGATGGCGGCTTAGGACGTGATATTGCCTCGTGGTTGGGTAAGGAGAAAATCTCACCCCGAGGATCAGAAGGTGGGACGAGAAGAGAAATAAGGTATGGTCCAAGTGTTTTGTCTGGGGAAGTGGAAAGTGGTGTGGTGGGAGTGCGGGGTGAAAGGGAAAGTGGTGTGGCGGGAGCGCGGGGTGAAAAGGAAAGTGGTGTGGCGGGAGTGCGGGGTGAAAGGGAAAGTGGTGTGAGGGAGGCAGCACGAGCACGTGGTGCACGTAGGCCTAGGGGAGAGGAGGTGGAGCCACTCCCCAGCACGTCTTTTGCCCCACAATATTCCCAGACTTCCTCCCCACAGCCCCAGGATGTGGGGAAAGGAAGGAAAGGGAAGGGAAAGGGTAAAGGAAAAGGGAGAGGGAAGAGAAGTGCGACGATGAAAGGCGCCGCTCTCCACCTCCCCAACCTCCCCCACCACCCTCACCTCCCCACCCTGATGAAGGCGACGATGGGGACGTGGCTGGAGACGGTGGTGTCTCATGGAACTGGGAAGATGGGAGTAATTTTACTCCCATCATTCACCCTTTCACTGAGGAGTGGTGGTCTGGTTGCACGGCTCCAGGTGTGCATGTGGGTTCCACTAGGGTGGATTTTTTCCACTTGTTCTTTGGGGAGGCGTTTGTGGGGCGCATAGTGGAACAGACAAACATATTTTCATGAACACAGCACTGTGAAAGTGATCGTTTGGGAACAACGAGCAGGCATTCTCAGCAATATGACAATCCTGTGACAATTTCTGAGATGTTCTTATTTTTTGCCCTGGTTCTCTTGATGGGTGTGGTAAGAAAAAACCAAATTCCTGCGTACTGGACAACTGACCCAATGATCCTCACACCTTTCTTTGGAAAGGTGATGAGTTGTAATAGATTTCAGCAGATTCTCGGCCGCCTCCACTTTTTTGATGCAGAAGATCCAGCTAATGCAAATAACACTGATAAAATGAGGAGAATTAGGCTGGTATTTGATCATTTACGGGAAATGTTCCGCTCCTTATTTTATCCTTACAGAGACCTCGTCATAGACGAGAGTCTTGTGTTGTGGAAAGGCAATATTTCCTTTCGCCAGTACATACCCAGCAACAGACACCGTTTCGGGGTCAAGATCTTTGTTATGTGTGACTGTAAGACTGGTTATGTGCAAGACATAGTCTTGTACACGGGCGCACAGACAGATATAACAGAAGATCGTAGTATAGGACTCTCAGGGGCCGTGGTGAAGACAATGATAGAGGAGTACCTTCATCGTGGTCATGTGTTGTACCTGGACAACTGGTACACTAGCCCTCTTCTCGCTAGGTTCCTCCACCAACACGACACCGGAGTCGGTGGTACAGTCAAGAGAAACCGTCACCATATGGTCAAGATAGGGAGGAAACTTGACAAGAACGAGGTGGTTTTCTTCCAGGCAAATAACATCCTTGCCACCCTGTAGAACCACAACAGGGAAGTTTGCCTTCTATCAACTGTACACAGCCCCCTGATGCACCGCACAGACTCCGTTGATCACCGTAGCGAGAGGAGGCGCAACGTCTGGAAACCCGAGTCTGTACAGGACTATAATCTGAACATGAGGCAAGTGGATCAGTCAGACTCGATGATTTCGAGTGTTGACTGTGCCAGGACCACGATGAAGTGGTACAAAAAGCTCTTTTTCCACTTGCTCGACATCACGGTCCTGAACGCACACTAGCTGCACGCCATGACAACAGGAGTATCAGAGACCTTTGAGGGGTTTGTGAGGGAGCTGGCACGTGAAATAATCGCCAGGCATGCCCAGGACAGACCCACACACCGCACCCGCACCCCCATGGCTGCCCAGACTCCCCTACGCCTCGCAGGACGCCACTATCCTAACACAATCCCTTCCGACCCAAACCATCGTAAACCCCAGTGCCGCTGCCATGTATGCAAGCACTCGACAGTCAGACCAGCCACTCAGAGAAAAGACACAAGGTACGAGTGTGTAGAGTGCAATGTTGCGTTGTGCCTTCAGCCATGTTTCAGAGAGTACCATAACTTCCTACACTACTGAAACTGTGTGGGATGGCGATATGACGCTCAGTATAATGGTAAGGCCAGTCAGTATGTGCTAAGTCTTATATAAAGTTGAAACGGGTGTAATGTTTTCAGGAAAGTAATGTATAAGTTGAGAAATAGTGTAAGTTGAAAGAAGTGATATCAAAACTACTCCCACTGTGTACATCTGCGAAAATATGACACTCAGTATAACACTCTGGTCAGTAAATATGTGATAGCAAGAATATAAAGTGGAAATGGGTGTAATATTAGCAGGAAAGTAACGCATAAGTTGAAAAATAGTGTAAGTCGTAACAATTGATGTCACGAGTACACCCACTGTGTAAATCTGCGAAAATATTACGCTCAGTAGAACATTCTGGTCAGTAAGTATGTGATAGGAATGATATAAAGTGGAAAAGGGTGTAATGTTAGTAGGAAAGTAATTTATAAGTTGAATACTAGTGTAAGATGAAAAAAATGATATCGTGATAACACTCACTGTGTAAATATGCGATAATATGACGCTCAGTAGAATAGTAAGGTCTCAAATTATGTGATATCAATTATATCAAGTGGAAACATGTGCAATGTTAGTGGAGAATTATTATATAAGTACAAAAACAGGTTGTAAGTTGAAATAGTAGTCATAGCGACTTCACCGTCTGTGCTATTATGCGCTATTATTACGCTAAATATTTACGTAAGGCCTGAAACTATCTCAAAACAGTTCTCAAAAGTGGAAAAGTGTATAAAGTTATTAGGAAAGTATTATGTAAGTTGAAAAAACACAATACGAGTTGAAACAACAGTCACAGCGAGTTCACTCACTACATAAATAAGCACTAACATTACGCTAAATGTTATCGAAAGGCCTGTGAATACATAAAAACAGTTCAATAAAATGTAAAATGGTATAATGTTATTGGAGATGTATTATGTAAGTAGAAAAAATATGTATCATGATTCAGGAATCTTAGCGATTCATCATGACCAGTCTGGCTCGGTTCGCACGATGGTACAATGCTTATTTCAGCTCTATTTTTGTATAAAATCCAATTTACTCTTGTATCACATGTTTTTATGTTTGTAATAAATACATATCTACTTACTTTCATTGGTTTCCCAGACTTATAATACCATAGAAAACATTAGAGGCTCAGACCACCTACAGAGAACACGGTACCAGGTGTGACGAAGGTATACCTGTATAGGCCCCTTATGGACCCCGGTGAACACTTTCTTCGTGATTGACCATTGTTTCTCACCAAGAGCGAAAGGTTTAGCAAAAAAAATTTGGGTCCAAAAATGGTCGGGATTGGGGGGTACCAGTGGTGAAAAAGTGGTCGGGACGGGGCGGGTTAAAAACTGTCGCTCCATTTGTGGCATTCTTCACTCCTTCTCACACATGAAATTCTTGAAGTTCTTACACTTGCAAGCAGCAACATCAATTGTCTGTCCTCAGAACGTTTTTGAAAAGCTTGAACTTCCTCTTAATAACTTTGAAGGTTTTTCCTTCCTTCTTCTGGTTCCTGTAGTATTTGGTATTTGTTGTGATAGCTCTTGAGTATCTGCAAAATACGCTCATTAGAGACCGTTGGAATAGAAGCTCTCTGCCACACAGCATTGCCTTTGAAATGATGGAAACATTAATCTCAGAAAATACTGGCTCCTTTTTAGATGTCTTCAAATTCTGCCGTACATATAGATAGAATCTCATTACATTATTATGTTGGAAGACAGTTCATATTTAAATCGCCTAGTGTTCCCAAAATTGGGCACAGACTCGAAAGTGTTGTTTCTTGGGATGCTATGCTCACCCAGTAGCCTATTAAGTCCAATTAAAGCTGTCTGTAGGAGACAAACTTGTGAGGTGCTACTTCAATACCAGATGAATGAAGACTGACTAAAAGTGAAAGATAAAGAGGACTCATGTAATATAAGAAAAAAAGGGGTGCGTAGGCGTATGGAGGGCATGCACTGCATGACATTATGCTAACTGAGGGAGATATTAGATGTAATACTAGAATACTAAGACTTTACACACTGTCACTTATGCTGCCATACATTGCATTTTTTATTATCCCCGAGGGTGCCACAGGAAATGATTGAATTGATTGAATTGAGAAGCATCTGCAGTAACTTTTGTGATTTTTAGGAATATTTTGAAGAATGGTTAAATTATATGAAAATTTAATTAAAAATTCCTAAGTTGGGGAGGCAAAACATGTTAGTTAATATAAAATAGAATTTTTCTGTGTTTAGGATGCAAATTAGAAGACATTTATAACTATTGCTATAGGATTTATGCTTGGTTTGGTGTATAAAAAAAATCCTGCATATATCATGTTTTTGCTTGACTTTTTTTTTTTTTTTTTCATTTTTTGAGCTTTTTTTGGGGGGAGGCAGAAGATATTGTTGCAGAAAAGTTTTATTTCACTCGTGAGTACACAACTTTTGAGCACTATTGGATTTTGCATTAAAAAAAAAAATGTGAAGGTGGATCGTTTTTACTTATTTTTGGAATGCAAAATCCATTATTGCTCAAAAGTTGTGTACTCATGAGTGAAATAAAACATGTTGAAAACCATGATCGAGCAGTACCTTCATCATGGTCACATCTTGTACCTGGACAACTGGCACACTAGCCCTCTTCTCACTTGGTGTCTCCACCTCAGGAGACTGGAATGTGCTGAACCGTCAAGAGGAACTGTGCCACATGCCGGATTGAAGAAGGAGGTGGTCTTTTTCAAGGCAAATATCATCCTTGCCACTGCCTGGAGCCACAATCGAGACATCTTCCTTATGTCCACGGCACACCGCCCCCTGGTTCACCACACAGAGTCCATTGATTACACTACCAAAAAGAGGTACCACGTTTGGAAAACGGAGGCAGTCATGGCATATAACATCAACATGAGGCAGGTTGATCAATATGACTCCATGATTTCAAGCGTAGATTGTGCCAGGACCACGATGAAGTGGTGCAAAAAATTATTCTTTCACTTGCTCTACATAACCGTCTTCAATGCACACTATCTCCACGCAGTGACCACGAATCTCCAAGACCTACAATGGGTATGTGAGGGAACTGGCAAGGGAGATAACTGCAAAGTATACTGAGGACAGGCCCCACCATCGCCACTGCACACCCACCGTCGCACAGACTCCCATGTGACTCTCTGGACGTCACTTCCCAGAACCCATTCCCCCAACACTGACCCATGCTTATCCCCAGCATAAGTGCCATGTGTGCAGGTACACTAAATCAAGGCCGGCATGTCAGAGAAAAGACACACGAGACCAGTGTGTTGAGTGTGATGTAGGACTATGCTTACATCCCTGTTTCAAGGAGTACCACACCCTTCAGCACTGCTAATAATGTGTGTAGTTGTGCTATATGATGCTGAAAATAATTGTACAACATTGTCAATATATTCTAGCGGTTAAGTAAAGTGAGAAACAGTAAAGTGTAAGTGGAAAAGAGACACATAGTCAGTACAGTGAGCGATCCCTGTTTCAAAGAGTACCACAGCCTTCAGCACTACTACTAATAATGTGTGTAGTTGCATTATACGAACTGTAAATAATTGTAAATCATTGAAAACATATTCTAGTGGTTGTGTTAAGTGAGAAACAGTAGAATGTACGTGGAAAAGACACACACACAGTCAGTACAGTGTGCGATCAGTTGCCGATTTCTATGTGCTCTGTCAGTACAAATATGCTTATATACCCTATAATACTCTATGTAACCTATTGTATTCTTGTAAGACTTACCAATTTTTATGTAATAAACCTCTTTGTATGTTCCTTGAATGTTCAAGTCATATCTGGTACAGTTGCCCATAGCATAGGTTGGGAAAATAAGGGCACGCAGTGGGCCTTCAAAGAGAACCCTGTCGCGAAGGAGGTACTAAGAAATCGCATTTCTTGTCCCACGTGAGGACTTTAAAGGCTGTTTTCCATTGTTTCTCATCAAAAGCGGAGGTTGTAGGCAAAAAACTCGAAGTCGAAAATTGCCGGGTCAGGGGATTTTCTAAGGCCCAAAAGGTACCGGGGCTGCACTGGTTCATTTCTCACTCATATTCAGTGATCCATCAGTATGAAGTATCTTATAAACATCCTACAATTTTATTTCAACGAATTCGTTGATGTTTCATTTCTTGTTTTCTTTCAACTCCTCTCTCTCTCCCTCTCTCTCTCTCTCTCTCTCTCACTTAGAATTTTGTAACAAGTGATATATTTGGAGAGGAACAAGGGGGTTATACGAAGCCAAGAAGTTGAGCAGATTGATTACCGTTCAATATTTAGTGGACAATTATCTATAGAGATAAAGAAGCTTTATGGATCTGGTGAAAACGTAGTAGACAGATAAGGAAATGGCAGATATAGAAAATATCTGGGATGAGTGGAAATTGTTGAATGCTATCAAGATTATGTATGAGACTGCTTAGGCTGCAGTGAACTGTGGACAGAAACAGTGATGTACCGTGGATCCATGGTTGTTTTATATACTGTATACATATACTGTATATACAGTAAATATATATATATATATATATATATATATATATATATATATATATATATATATATATATATATATATATATATTATAAATAACAGAACAGAGGAAGGAAAAACAAATGAGTAAAAAAAAACAAAACCCATACACCAGATTACTGGCGTCCTCCGTTCATAAAATATCTGTAACAGTTAGACTTGAACAGCTGTGGATTGAAATTTGGAGGGAAACAACTCCAGGGAAGCGAATTCCAGAGAGATGCAGTTTGGGGAATGAAAGAATTCTGATAGGCAGAAGTTCTGCAATATTGCTGAGTGACATTCCAGTCATGAGCGCTACCAGTTGCCCGTGTAGCACGAGGGAAGGCATGGAGAGGTGGCACCATGGACGCAACTTCGACTGAGCATTTGCCAAAAAAATATCTGTAAAATAATGCAAGGGAGGCAACATTCCTTCTTACTTGCAGGGGAGATAGTTTATATGTAATGACAGGGTTGTTAATGATTCTAACAGCTTTGTTCTGAATTTTGTCTAGTTGTCTTAATGCAACCTCTCCACAACCATCCCATAAGAGTGAGAAATATTCAAGCTGAGAGCGTACATGACTCTTATAAATTATAGCTAACTGCTCCTCGGCGAAGAAGTTACAGACTCTGTACAATAATCTAAGCTTCTTTGAGGCGGTTTTAGCAAGTGATCTGACATGAGAGGTCCAGCTGAGGGCACTGTTAAGTGAAACGCCAAGAATTTCAATACTTTTGTAGATGGGATTATTAGTAGCACTGAAGGTAATGGACGAATCTGGTAATATCTGTCTATTAGTTAACTGTGTATATTTAGTTTTACTAGCATTAAAAGAGACAAGGTTGTTTTGTCCCCATTCAGTGATCGCAGATAGATCTTGATTTATGGAGATGGCTGTACTGAGTTGAGAGGTAGAGATATTAGACTTTGTAAATGGGTGTCTGAATGTGAATGAACTATGTAGTGTTGAGTCATCTGCATATGAGTGAATGGGATTGTGGGTGACAGATAAGAGATCATTAATGTGAATCAGAAATAAGGTTGGCACCAGAACTGATCCCTGCACGCCGGCTTTGAGTGGAAATTGGAATATACATCATCTACTTTTACTCTTATTTTCCTGTCACTAAGATATGAAGAAATCAAAGGAACAGAAGACGTTAGTCCATAGCAAGGGAGTTTGGACAGCAGGGAACGGTGCCATACTCTGTCGAAAGCTTCAGAGATATCAAGAGCTACTGCATGAGTTTCTCCAAAAAGATCAATTGATTGATGGATGGTATGAGTTAAGAGATTGAATATGTCAATGGTGGATCTTTCGTGGCAAAAACCATATTGTCTATCATTAATTACGTTGTTGGATTCAAGATGTTTAACAATGTGCTTATTAATTAAAGTTTCAAATACCTTACCAAGAGAAGATGTGACAGCTATTGGTCTGTAATCGGAGGGGTCAGGCGAACTTCGTTCCTTCGGAATTGGTGGATTTTGGCTTCTTTCCATGAATTTGGGAATAAAGAAGTACGTATGCATAGTCTGAATAATTTAGCTAGGACAGAGGCAAGTTCAGGGGAACACTTTTTCAAAACAATTGGCGGAATTCCATCTTGGCCTGGAGCTTTGTTGGTGGGTAAATTGTCTAAGATGGATTTTACATACCTTGTCTGTATTTTAAGTGGGGCAATTTCGGGAGAATCAAGTTCCAGCACTGGGACATTCTGGCTGGTATCGTCTATGCCAGAGTTTCTGGCAAAGGTACTGGCAAAGATATCTGCTTTCCCACGCAGGTCATTTGTAATGTTGCCATCTGAAGATTTTAGTGGGGGAATGGAAGATGACTTGTTAAAGTTATTATTGAAAGAATTAAGAGCTGACCAGAATATTCTACTGTCATTAGGGTTGTTGAGTAGTTCTGATGCTTGCTTTTGAAGAAAGTTTGATTTAGATAGATTTAATACAGCTTTTGCATGATTTCTAGCAATTTTAAGTTGGGAGAGTGATTCAGATGTTTTTTTTATTTTAAGTAAGAGTTATATGCTAATGACTTTTGGGCTGTTGCTCTGGCACAGTTGCCATCAAACCATTTTGGAGAGTTCGATTTTTTAGTGAACAGTTAACTTGGTATGAATGAATCCATACCAGCTAGTATTAAGTCATTAATGTGGGACTGGGTAGAATTGGGACCACTAGAGAAGAAAGAATGCTATGGAATGTCAGCAAGATAATTTCTAAATCCACCCCAGTCTGCCCTATCAAAGTGCTATCGGGTCACACGATTCCGCAAACAGCTCGCACTCTAGACCAGCGTCGTCAGTCCGGGCAGAATGCAATAACCATTCAACATTATGTATGTTAAAATCACCCAAAATGGTATATATTGGGGGAGGCGGTGGCTGAATCGGTAGAGAGGCGGCCTGCAGTCCTGTTGGACCCAGGTTCGAATCCCGGCTGGGGCAGGGAACAGTTTAAGGATTTGAATTTCATATAAGCAGACTTTCCTGATCTACCAGATGACCCGCCGACATGTCATAAAAGTACCCCCGCTAATACCAATGCACCAGTCCTGTATGAGACAGCCCTAGCATGTATTCAGTATGGACGGTGGGTGTTAGTGCCGAAGTGGTGACATGTAGAGAGGTGTATGGTATGTAGGAGGACTACTGGGCCTTGAGAGCAGGCTGTGAAGCCTATGCCCAGAGTCGGACACTTAAAAAAATATATATATATATATATATATATATATATATATATATATATATATATATATATATTTATACTGTATATGTATATATATATATATATATATATATATATATATATTTATACTGTATATATATATATATGTATATATACTGTATATATATATATATATATATATATATATATATATATATATATATTTATACTGTATATATATATATATATATATATATATATATATATATATATATATATATCTATATAAAACCTCATAGTTAGGCGGGGTATCCTATTTCGGGGTACTTTTAACATGTAATGTGAAGCATTTACCAGCCATGGGTTTCCCCCCAAACCAAGCCCAACACCCACCCAAATGAGCCCTAAAACAAGTTTAAAGCCAATCTATATGGCCTATCACCTGTCAAGGAAGCTAACCGAAGCCTAACACCTGTAAGTAAGTCACTGAAACCAACAAATAATGCCTGACAATCATAAGAAATAGGTCAGAAAATATCAAACACCTCTCATCACTTGCTTCATGTAAGTCCATGTCCGGTCCTGATCATCATCATTGCTATCCCCCCAGGGCTAAGGGACATGTGGTGCTCCCTAGCACTGACTCGTCCTCCTCAAAGCCCTCAAACCCCAACTCTAGGAGAGGGTCAGAGGGGAGGGGGGAAGCCTGGCGATGTGGGGTCATCATAGCGGGAGACTGATGCGCTGGCTCTGGGGATGGCGATGAAGTGTGGTTCGATGATGCAGGTAGTGGCTATAGGGTGCAATGCGATGGCTTTCCTTGAAAGTCAAGATCCTGCCTCACCTTGATTTCCTCCCATAGGGAGAGAGCATTGGTGTAAATAATTGACTGGCTCATGGGTGCCATCAAAGGTTCTGATCCTCCATCCACTTTAGCAGCATCTGCTCCAGCTCCTCCATCGCAGGCTCTCTCTGGCGGGTGATACAGGAGGTGGATAAGGTTGCAACTCCCCGGTAGCAGCCTTAATGCCCTCCTTCTTCTTGATGCTGGTAGAGACAGTCTACTGGGCCAGGTGGAGACCTGAGGTGATAGCACACGCACCTTCACCTTTGTTGTGGTGCTTAAGAATATCTAGCTTGACTTCTGGAGTGACTGTTTTATGTGCACACTTCTTAGTAACATCACTAGCACTAACATTAGCAGGCCGCATACCACCCCAGCTAGGGCCTCCATTAGCCCCACCACCTGCAGCACACTTACCAGATATGATCACATTTGTGTTAAAATTCACACAAAATCTCACTCCACACAGGATTAATATCACTGCTCTACTCACAGCACTGCTTGTACTCAGTTACGATGTATTATGATAGCAGCTTGCGTAATGTTGGTAATGCGACTCGATGCGTAGTGGGTGAGCGTAAGAGAGTTCCTCACACTGAGATGGCCGATGTGAGAAGAACGATATGGGTTAGCGCTGGGTAAGCGATGGCTGTGGGGCCTGCGCGAACATTTCTGTGCATCCTGGGAGGCAGGCGGGCTCAGCTGGCCGCAGAAACGCTCACGATTCAATATTTCAGCTTATCTCCTGTGGACGTGACGTCAGAGGGCCCATCGTTAAACTGGGGCATAGCCATCGGGTAATGGGGTTTGGTGGTATTTGTACCCCCATCGCTAAGCCGGGTTATCGCATCTAGGGGTATTGTACTGTATATATACATAAACACACACACACACACACACACACACACACATATATATATATATATATATATATATATATATATATATATATATATCTATGTGTGTGTGTGTGTGTGTGGAGGGTGTATATATGTATGTATGTGTGTATGCATGTATGTTTGTCTCTCTCTGTATACATTATCGACATGGCACCAGGAAAGCAACAAATTATATCGTTGAAAGACAAGAACGGTCAAGTCATTAAATGCAGAGATACGATGGTGAACAGAGTTGAAGACTTTGCAAAGAATTGTATGCATCAAAGACAGTAATACCAATAGCTAAGTTTTCATTTGACACAAGTGAAATACCTGAGGTAATACCAGACGAAGAAAACATTTCTCTTAACAATATGAAAAGAGGGAAAGCCCCGGAAGAAGATGGAATAGAAGCAGATTTACTGTTCGATGCAGGAGTAGAAGTACAAAACAGGCTTGCTCACTTATTTGCTCAATTTATTAAAAATAAGAAAACTCCCAAAACATGTTGAAATGAAATAGTTATTTTACAAAAAAAAAAAAAAGAAGACTCAAAAGATGTTGCAAGTATTGACCTATTAGCTGATTATCAGTCATTTACAAACTCTTCACTGAAGTCCTTACGAGCAGAATAACAATGAATCTGGAAGAAATCCAACCTCGTGAAGAGGCAGGATTCTGAAGCTTGTATTCGGCTACTGATCATCTACACACAATGAATCAGTTAACTGAAAAAAACTACAGAATATAATAAACCAGTGTGCTTAGGTTTTGCTGGTTACGAAAAGGCTTTTGACTCAGTGGAGCACATAGCAATGATAAATGCATTCCGGGAAAAAGGAGTAAATGAAAGCATTGAAAAACTGCTTGAAAACATATATAAAGTAGAAACTGCTACAGTTACATTGCATAAATATTTTGAAAAAAAAAAAAAAGCATGAGAAGGGCGTGCATCAAGGATAGTTTCACCACAATTATATACAGTGTGCCTGAATGTATTTTGAGAAAGCTAGACTGGGAAAAGATGGAGAACAGCTAAACCATTTAAAATTTGATGATGGTATTGTCCTAATCTCAGAAATAGCTGAGACACTGCAAGAAATTGTAAATGACCTGATTAGAGAAAGTCTCAAAGTAATGCTAATTGAAAGGGAGTAAAACTACATGTAATATTATTGACTGTTATTGGCAACACTGTGACTGGCGCACCTTGCATCTCGACTGTTCCTTATGTTTACGCCTGAGCCCAGACTTCCAATGTCATAGGACGGAGTTCTCTAATACTTTTGGCTGCCTTATGGCATGTAGGTATTATTTTCATTAAATGTTGCTTATGTTCCCCTATGTAAACATGTATACATACATGATTAGTTTAGGGTTTGCTTATTACTGTATATTAGGTAGTATTTCTTGTGTTATGGGGAATGTTTATTTCTAACTTATGTATATGCACTATAGGATTTTGGGTAAATTTTTACAAGTGGACAATAAACCCCCCAGGTAGTGCAATTTTTCTGGCAGTTTTTGATGCGATTCGAATGTGTCTGACCTTCCTTTTTGTCGGAAATGCCTCATTTCCCCTCTTTTACAATCATGAACTTTGACTGGACAAGTAGGTGAAATCAAACATTTTCCGAAGAAAAAAGAAGTAAAAAACAACTGAACTTGCATCAAAAATCACCAGAAAAGTATACTGCACCACCCGTTAACATAACCGAACAGACCAAACCTAACCAAAGAGACCTAACGTAACCTCACCGAACACAGTAAAACTAACCAAACCTAACCCAATAAACCTAACCTATCCTAGGGGAATGCTTCCCCTAGAGATACGATGGTCCATGACGAGGATCATCTGGGTTGTCGTCGTCTTTTGGGGGTAGGCCTAGTGCAATAGCGGCAACAGCACCAGGTCGTTCATGTGGCCGATCTGACTGTGGCGGGTATAATGCAGCTGCAGCAATGAGGAAGTGTTGTAACGTCTGCTCAACATTCGTATGAAGAATCAGATACCTAGGGATGTACAGTTCAAAATATTCAGTCTGTAGTCCAGGACTTTAGACCACTCCTTTACATCACGCAACAGACTTTCAGTGGTCTGCATATTGATGGTAGGGTCGTCTGGGTCCACAAATACCTCCTTGTGGTTTATCACGCGATGCATGTACGAGTACCCCATGTTCGCCAACCGTTGATAGGCAGCCCAACCTTCACTGTTAATAATGCTTCCTGGCCGAATGACGTTTTTGATAATGGGTACAAGGGTTGCAGCATTCCTGTCAAGTACTTGATCCTCTTTCAATAAAAGCACCAAGAAAAACTTTTTTCCTACCCTTTCATTCCCTCCAAAAAGCCACACGTCCCTTAGGTTTCTCCCACGATCATATTTTGCCCTCACAAAAAATGTCTTGTCAATCTCGACAACAACGCCAGGTCCCCCAGTGGATGGGTGGTTCTGAAATCACAAAAGGGTCACTTCTGAGCAAAAGCTTCGCCAGTCCACACTTGTCTTTGTCGACCACTTCAAACACGTGATAATAACGTGTCGGATCCAGAACTTTTAAATCCAGTGGTTTATGAACAATATATTTGCCAGGTAGGAAGGTGTGTGTTGTCCAGAAACTTCCTTTGTAGTCAGGCACACAAAAACTACACTGGACCCTTTTCTTGGTTTGAGTGTACTTTTTGTACCGACCACAGTAGCCTACCACTGATGTTTGTCTTTTCTAAATTTACACGTTTCCTGACAATATGGGCAATAAACTTCAGAAGGTAATACACCACGTCTTCTGAAAAACTCAACAGCCACCTCAGGTTCTGAGTGGAAATGCTTAATCACCCGTAAATAATATAATTATATAACATCCGCAACACACAGCATGTCTTTCATCTTCGAGGCCATAGTGAGAAGGATTTGAATTTTCCATGCAGAATGAACCAAAGACCGCACTTCAAATTGATTGGCAGAATACCAACACGTGACATAAAGTAGGCTAGGCCTATTATTGGGTGATACTGACCTACCCGAGGCATGTGCAGTTGAAGGGAAGAGAAACACACGTACAAATGCACGCATTTTTTACACGGAGTGGCCGAGTTAAGATCCAAGGTATGTATTTTTTGGAATTTTAAATTAAATTCATTATATTTGACATTACCAGTTTCCGAATGGGGTTATGGGAGTTCATTATGATCCTTAGGGAATAAACTATATGTTAATGATGCTAAAATTCCTAAACTGCGTATTGTCCACTTGTAAAATAATACCGGATTTTGTTTCTCTTACAGGAATGGGTAGTTCGGTAATGTGCTGAATAAGACTTCGAAGTTGCCACCGAGTTTTCTGTCTCATCACAATTTATTCAGCACTTTGCAAGTTATCATGGACAAACTGCTGAAGCCTTCTCGCCTGGACACTGGCCCCAGTTTGCCTACAGCAGCTAAGGAATGGAAACATTGATATTGTACATTTATCAACTTCACTGAAGAGAGTGGAGTCTCAGCACCTGATAAACTAAGAGCATTAGTGAATTGTGTGTCCCACAGTTTGTATGCACGTTTTGAAGACTGTACTACTTAAGAAAGTGCTGTTTCTAAATTAGAGAGTGCTTATGTTAAACTTCCAAATGAAATTTTTGCTAGGCATCTTTTGGCAACACGACGACAGCAGTCGGGTGAATCTATTGATGAGTTTTTAAGAGAATTACACAAACTTAGTAAAGACTTTAACTTCAAAGCTGTCACTGCTGAAAGGTATTGTGAAGAGTTAGTTTGTGATGCCTTTATTAATGGTATTGCCTTGCCTATTATCCGTCAACAGTTCATAGGGAATAAAACTTTGGATTTAGAAACGCATACAGTCAAGCTTATATTTTAGATCTTGCCCAGCATAATGCCGACTCATATGCTTCCCTAGTTGCCTATACTGCTGCCGTAGTTCCTGAGCAGCAGCAACAGTTTGTTGGAGAAAAGCAGCATCAGTTAGTTGTAGAAAAGTCAGAAAAAGCACCCCTGGGGGATTCCACCGTAGCTGCTGCCTATTCTTCCAGAAAGAAATGCCATTTTTGTGGTAATTTTTTTCACATTAGGGTTAAATGTCCTGCACGTGATGCTTCATGTAATAAATGTGGCAAGAAAGGTCATTTTGCAAAGGTTTGTAGATCGAAGCCTTCAGAGAGTACCGGTACTACTTCTGCATTGTATAATCCTACACTTCTCACGGTTGCTGCTGCATTTCCTCAGAATCTTTCACATGCAGCAACTGAAGTCAGTGTGAATGGGCACTCAGTGAATGCTTTGATTGATTTATGTAGTTCAGATAGTTTTATAAGTAACAGAATAGTACAAAAGCTAAATCTGACTATATGTCCTGCAAGTAAAGAGATTTCAATGGTGTCATTATCACTGAATGCAAGTTCCCCTGGATTTGTTAAATTTGATGCACAATGTCCAATAATATCCATCTACACATTTAGGAGTTTTAAAAGATCTGTTTTTTTTTTGTTTTTTTTTATGCGAGGAAGAAGGAACCAAAGGCCATGAGCCCGCAGTAACAGTTCCCTCCAAGAGAAAAACAAAATACAATATAGAGCCAAATTCAAGATCCAATCATTTTGAGATGCCTGGACACACTGCGTTTGAAAGACTGGAGATCATAGGCAGCAGGAAATACAGACAGAGGGGGACAGTTCCAGAGCTGACCTGTTGCATAAATGAAAGACTGGGAGTAACGGTTAACTCTTGCATTAGAGAGTTGGACAGAAAAAGGATGAGAGTTTGCTGCCAGACGGGTGCTACGCGCCCGTCGTAGAGGTGGAGGAATGCAAGCAGACAGTTCAGAGGAGCAGTGATCATTAAAGTAGCGATAGAAAAGAGATAAAGATGCAACAGTGCGGCGAAGAGACAGAGGTTGAAGGGAGTCAGTAAGAGGAGGAGAGTTAATGAGACGAAAAGCCTTTGACTCCACCCTATTGAGAAGAGCTGTATGTGGGGAGCCTCCCCACACATGAGAGTTGTACTCCACACAGGGGCGGATAAATCCCCTGTATAGAGTCAACAATTGTGCAGGGGTAAAGAAAGAGCGGAGTCGGCTTAGCACACCCAATCTCTTGGAAGCAGATTTTACAAGAGATGTAATATGATCTTTCCAAGATAAGTCCCGAGTAAATGAAACCCCAAGCATGTTAAAGATGATGCAGGATTAAGCTGAATATTATTAAACATTAGTGGGTATACAGTACCTGTGGAAGATTTTGTCGGGTTGATAGGTGTAAGAACTGAGTCTTAGATGCATTAAAGACAACCATATTATTTTTACCCCAGTCAGAGATACGAGCCAAATCAGACATTAGGTGTGCCATAGCCTCATCCCTTGCTTGTTGAAGTAACTGTTGAGATGGGCGTTGCGGGAACCGAATGGAAAGGTGAAGGGTGGAGTCGTCAGCGTATGAGTGGATAGGGTTAGATGTACAGCTTAGAAGATCATTGATGAATAAAAGGAAGAGAGTTGGTAATAGGACAGAGCCCTGAGGGACACCACTGTTGATAGATCTAGGAGAAGAACGATGGCCGTCTACAACAGTGGCTATAGAACGACCAGAAAGGAAGCTTGCGATGAAGGCACAGATAGAAGGATAGAAACCGTAGGAGGGCAGTTTGGAAATTAAAGATTTATGCCAGACTCGATCGAAAGCCTTAGAGATGTCAAGTGCAATGGCAAAGCTTTCGCCAAAGTCCCGAAAGGAGGATGACCAGGAGTCTGAAAGGTAGGTGAGAAGATCGCCAGTGGAGCGTCCCTGACGGAACCCATACTGACGATCGGAAAGAAGGTTGTGATAGGAAAGATGCCTTAAAATTTTTCTATTAAGAATTGACTCGAAAACTTTTGAAATACAGGACGTTAAAGCAATTGGACGATAGTTGGAGGGTTGGGAGTGGTCACCCTTCTTTGGGACTGGCTGAATGAGAGCAAACTTCCAGCAAGAAGGAAAGGTACAAGTTGACAGACAAAGGCGAAAGAGTTTGCATAGGCAGGGTGTAAGCACAGAAGCACAGTTCTTGAGAACAACAGGAGGGACCCCATCCGGCCCATATGCCTTGTTAGTACTGAGGCCAGTGATGGCAGAAAATACATCAACTGAAGAAATTTTAATGTCAGCCATGAGGAAGTCAGAGGGGGGAAGTGATGGAGGAACAGCACCGGAATCGTCTAAGGTAGAATTGGAGGAGAAAGTCTGTGTGAAGAGATCTGCTTTATCAGTAGAAGAAATAGCTACAGAACCATCAGAGTAGAAAAGAGGAGGGAAGGATGATGAGGTAAAGTTGTTAGAAAGATTTTTGGCAAGATGCCAGAAGGAGCGGGAAGAATTCGAGTCGGAGAGTTGAGAGCATTTAGTATGGATGAAATTATTTTTAGTAGAGCGAAGAACAGTCTTAGCACGATTCCGGGCAGAAACTTAAAGATGATGTGATTCAGGGGTGGGTTGGCTCCGGTACCTTTTGTAGGCCCTCTCCTTGTTGCGGACAGCATTAGAACAAGCGTGATTAAACCAAGGCTTTCTTGCATTAGTCAAAGGATATGAGAAAGGAATGTATGCTTCCATGCCCGAGAAAATAACCTCCGTAATGCGCAAGGCACACTCAGATGGCTCCCGGCCACGGAAGCAATAATCATTCCAGGGAAAATCAAAGAAGTACTGCCTGAGGGCCTCCCAGTCCGCGGCTCCAAAATGCCACAGACGACGTTTCACTGGAGGGTCCACAGGCCGTACCGGAGTGATAGGACAGGTTAAGGTAATAAGGTGATATTATATTGGGTCATGACTTTCAGAAACAGCATAAGAGTATAACCTTTCAGTATGGGGGAAATAAACCTGAACTTGAGGTTACTGGTGCAGATTCACTGTGTGCACTAGCAACAGCAGTGATTGATGGACCATCACTGTTTCCAAATCTGCCTCAAGGATGTAAACCTATTGTGGTCAAATAAAGACACAATAGTAAGGATGACCAGTTGTTCATCAAGGAACAGGTATCCCGTTTAATATCAGAAGGTATCATTGAGCAGAATTTATCTCCGTGGCGTGCTCAGGTAGTTGTTGTGAAAGATCCACTTAACAGACACAAAAAGAGACTTTGTATTGACTACTCTCAGACCATCAACCAGTATACTCACCTAGATGCATATCCATTGCCCCGGATAGAGGAAATAGTGCATGATCTTGCAAAGTACAAAGTTTCTTTCTACATTTGATTCAAAGAGTGCCTACCACCAGATTATGATTAAAAAGTGTGAGAAAAGATTTACTGCTTTTGAGGCTGATGGGAAACTATATCAGTTTTGTAGAATCCCATTTGGTGTCACCAGTGACATGGCTGCTTTTCAGCATGCCATGGACAAAGTAGTGGAAGATGAAAACTAAAAGATACTTTTCCATACCTGGACAACATTACTGTTGCTGGATCAACTCAGGCTGAGCGTGATGAAAATGTTCAGAAGTTCTTCGAAGTTGTTGAGAGCAGGAAACTAACACTTAATGAATCTAAATCAGTCATGTCTGTACCTACAATCAATGTCCTTGGGTATCGTGTAGGGAATAACATTATAGAGCCTGGTCCTGACAGACTGCATCCACTCCAAGAATTACCACCCCCCACAAATGTAAAGTCACTGCAAAGAGCATTAGGGTTATTTGCTTATTCTAAATGGATTCCAAATTTCTCTGACAAAATCCAACCTTTGGTAAATACAAAGACTTTCCCATTGAGTGAAGCAGCACTAGCAGCATTCAATCTCTTGAAGATGCATCTTATGGATGCTATGCTATATTCTGTGGATGAGAGCCTTCTGTTTGTTGTGGAATGTGATGCTTCCGAAGTTGCCATCTCTGCAGCCTTGAACTAAGGTATCCGTCCAGTAGCTTTCATGTCTAGGACCCTCCAAGGTAGTGAACTGCACTATCCGGCAATGGGGAAGGAGGCTACAGCCATTATTGAGGCTGTGTATAAGTGGAACCATTTCTTAGCTAGACAGCATTTTACCTTGATAACTACTCAGCGCTCAGTGGCGTTCATGTTGGACAACAGGAAACGAACTAAGATCAAGAATAACAAAATACAAGATTGGAGGTTGGAACTAGCATCCTATAGCTATACTATACAATAAGGAGAATGTGGTTCCTGATGCCTTGACTCGAACATATTGCTGTTCTGTTTCTTCTGTGTCTAACCTCACATACATACATGAGGGCCTTTCCCATCCTGGAATTACTCGACTTTTGCACTTTGTGCGATCGAGAAACCTCCCCTTTTCCACAGAGGATGTAAAGACATGTGCATCTTGTAAATTCTGTGTATAACTACAACCACAGTTCTATCGTCCAACAGAAGGGACACTAAAGCCACTCAGCCAAAGGAACCGCTCTGTATTGATTTCAAGAGATCTTTGCCATCTGCAACACGTAATACATACATGCTCACAATTGTTGATGAATACTCTCGGTTCCCTGTTGTATTTCCGTGTCCAAATATGCATACAGAAACTGTGATTAAATGTCCTGAAGCAGTATTTAGCCTTTGTGGAATGCCCTGTTTTATCCACTCAGATCAAGGTACATCTTTCATATCCCAAGAACTCAAGATGTACCATTCTCAAAAGGGTTTTGCAACGAACAGAACAACCCCTTATCATCCCGTTGGCAATGGCCAAGTAGAACGATATAATGGCATTATTTGGAAAGCCATTTGTATGTCACTTCAAACTCATGGCTGGGGAAAACAACACTGGGAAGTGGTACTTCCAGAGGTGTTGCATTCTGTAAGATTTCTCTCTTATGTACCGCAGCTAATGAAACCCCTCATGAACGCTTCTTTGGTTTCCAACGACGCTTCAGTCATGGAAGTTCATAACCATCATGGCTTTTGTCTCCGGGGCCAGTGCTACTGCGTCGGCATCCTCGATCTAGCAAGCATGAGCCATTAGTGGATCGGGTTGAACTTGTTGTTGCGAACCCAATGTACGTCAACGTTAGGTATCCAGATGGTCGTGAATCAACATTATCTGTTCGTGACTTGGTTCGGTGTCCAGAGAGTCCAGTAATTCCAATGCAGGAAAATGTAGATGTGCAAAACGTTACTAGGTCTTCAGATTCACCAAAAATCCAAAATGTAACAAAGTCTCCAAACATCCCCAAACCTCAAGATACAATGATGTCCAACGATAACTCTGAATTATACCCTACCACCCCCACTGAATTAAGGAGGTCTACCCGTGTGTCAAGGGCCCCTGATCGTTATGGAAGGGATTGAGTTCTTTAGTTTGTACTGTGTAGAAGATACAGTACCATTTTGTACCTATACTATTTATCATAATGAATGCTCTTCTGTGTAATTACATGTTCACTGTCTGTTTATAGTATCTAGGAGGGGAGAATGTAATATTACTGACAGTTATTGGCAACACTGTGACTGGCGCAACTCGCATCACGACTGTTCCTTATCTTCACGCCTGAGCCCAGACTTCCACTGTCATAGGATGGAGTTCTCTAATACTTTTGGCTGCCTTATGGCATGTAGGTATTATTATCATTAAATGTTGCTTATGTTCCCCTATGTAAACATGTATACATACCTGATTAGTTTAGGGTTTGCTTTTTTTTTAATGTGAAGAAGAAGGAACCAAAGGCCACGAGCCCGCAATAACTGTTTCTTCCAAGAGAAAAACCAAATACAAGAGAGAGCCAAATTCAAGATCTGTTCATTTTCAGATGCCTGGACACACTGCATTTGAAAGACTGGAGATCATAGGAAGCAGGAAATACAGACAGAGGGATACAGTTCCAGAGTTGACCTGTTGCATACATGAAGGACTGGGAGTAATGGTTAAATCTTCCATTAGAGAGTTGGACAGAAAAGGGATGAGAGTTTGCTGCTAGATGGATGCTATGCACCCATCGTAAAGGTGGAAGAATGCATGCAGACAGTTCAGAGGAGCAGTGACCATTGAAGTAGCGATAGAAAAGAGATAAAGATGCAACAGTGTGGCAAAGAGACAGAGGTTGCATGGAGTCAGTAAGAGGAGGAGAGTTAATGAGACGAAAAGCCTTTGACTGCACCCTATTGAGAAGAGCTGTATGTGGGGAACCTCCCAACACATGAGAGTTGTACTCCACACAGGGGTGGATAAACCCCGTGTATAGAGTCAACAATTGTGCAGTGGTAAAGAAGGAATGGAGTTGGCTTAGCACACCTAATCTCTTGGAAGCAGAATTTACAAGAGGTGTAATATGATCTATCAAAGATAAGTCCCGAGTAAATGAAACCCCAAGTATGTTCAAGGATGATGCAGGATTCAGCTGAATATTATTAAACATCAGTGGGTATACCTGTGGAAGATTTTGTCAAGTTGATAGGTGCAAGAACTGAGTCTGATGCATTAAAAACAACAAGATCATTTTTACCCCAGTCAGAGATACGAGCCTAGTCAGACATTAGGTGTGCCATAGACTCATCACTTGTTTGTTGAAGTAACTCCTGAGATGGGCGTTGATGGAACCGAATGGAAAGGTGAAGGGTGGAGTCATCAGTGTATGAGTGAATAGGGTTAGATGTACAGCTTAGAAGATCATTGATGAATAAAGGGAAGAGAGTTGGTGATAGGACAGAGCCCTGAGGAACACCACTGTTGATAGATCTAGGAGAATAACGATGGACGCCTACAACAGCGGCTATAGAATGACCGGAAAGGAAGCTAGAGGTGAAGGCACAGATAGAAGGATAGAAACCGTAAGAGGGCAGCTTGGAAATTAAAGATTTATGCCAGACTTGATCGAAAGCCTTTGAAATGTCAAGTGCAATGGCAAAGCTTTCGCCAAATTCCCGAAAGGAGGATGACCAGGAGTCTGAAAGGTAGGTGAGAAGATCGCCAGTGGTGCATCGCTGACGGAACCCATACTGACGATCGAAAAGAAGATTGTGATAGGAAAGATGCTTTAATTTTTTTTTTATTAAGAACGGACTCGAAAACTTTTGAGATACAGGATGTTAAAGCAATTGGACGATAGTTAGAGGGTTGGGAATGCTCACCCTTCTTTGGGACTGGCTGAATGAGAGCAAACTTCCAGGAAGAAGGAAATGTACAAGTTGATAGACAAAGACGAAAGAGTTTGACTAGGCAGGGTGTAAGCACAGAAGCACAGTTCTTGAGAACAACAGGAGGGACTCCATCAGGCCCGTATGCCTTATTAGTATTGAGGCCTGTGATGGCAGAAAATACATCAGCTGAAGAAATTTTAATGTCAGCCATGAGGAAGTCAGAGGGGGGAAGTGGTGGAGGAACAGCACCGGAATCGTCTAAGGTGATATTGGAGGAGAAAGTCTGAGCGAAGAGATCTGCTTTATCAGTAGAAAAAAATAACTACAGAGCCATCAGAGTAGAAAAGAGGAGGGAAGGATGATGAGGTAAAGTTGTTGGAAAGGTTTCTGGCAAGGTGCCAGAAGGAGCGGGAAGAATTCGAGTTGGAGAGTTGAGAGCATTTAGTACGGATGAAATTATTTTTAGCAGAGCTAAGAACAGACTTAGCACGATTCAGGGGTGGGTTGGCTCCGGAACCTTGTATAGACCCTCTCCTTGTTGCGGATAACATTAGAACAAGCGTGATTAAACCAAGGCTTTCTTGCATTAGTCAAAGGATTTGAGAAAGGAATGTATGCTTCCATGCCCGAGAGAATAACCTCTGTAATGCGCAAGGCACACTGTATATCAGGCAGTGTTTCTTGTGTTATAAAGAATGTTTTCTTCTAATTTATGTATATGCACTATTGGATTTTGGTTCTCTTACAGGAATGGGTAGTTTGGTAATGTACTGAATAAAACTTGGAAGTTGCCACCGGGTTTTCTGTCTCATCACACTACAGTAATGTTATATCCAAATACACCAAAGAGCGTCATCGGAATAAGCGAAGAAATTTTTGAAGAAGTTGAGGAGTACAACTATTTGGGGCAAATACTAAAATTATTGAAAAACCATGATAACGAAATAAATAGACGCAATACAGTTGAATGGAAAGCTTTCGGTAAACAGTGATACATTATTAAAAGTAGGTTGCTAGTATGTATGAAAGGAAAAGTATATAATGAATATATAATTCCAAGTATGACGTTCGTTTGTGAGATCTGGAAACTATCAAAGTCGATGGAAAATAATCTAATCCCATTCTGTTGCTTTCCTTGTCCTCCTGTTGTCGTGTCTTCTACAAATATGGCCAGCCCATTGCCATCTCTTCTTTTTTACTGATAGTGTTACATCTTCTACTCTAGTCCATTCCTACATCAAAGCTGATTCTTTCCCATCTCATAAAGTGATTCCCAACATCGATCTATCCATCCTTCTCGATATATATATATATATATATAGATAGATAGATAGATAGATGTGTGTGTGTGTGTGTGTGTGTGTGTGTGTGTGTGTGTGTGTGTGTGTGTGTGTCGGTGATGGCATGGATGATGTAAAACGTACTGAACTTAGTCATGCAGATGCTGATGAGTTTTTAGTGAGAGGGCAGGGTTTGGAAATAGCCTGTACTGCTCTCTCTCTCTCTCTCTCTCTCTCTCTCTCTCTCTCTCTCTCTCTCTCTCTCTTTCTGATGATACTATATTGTTAAGTGAAGATGTATCGGCGTTGCAAGGTTTGGAGAATAAGTTTGCGAATGTTGGTAAGAAGCTGAATCGAAAAATCATTGTAGCTAACAGTGAAAGTTATGGTCTTTGAGAGAAATGAGGTTAGAGAATGCTCGATGAGGCTGCATGGTCAGGATCTCGAAAATGTGAGTGCATTAAAGTACTTAGGTAGTGGGACATTTAAGTGTGGATGTTTAAGGGATGAAGTGCTTGGAAGGGGACAGCAGGTAAGAGAGGTCGATGGTTCACTCACACCGGTGATATGGAAGTGGAAATGGAAGTAAAAATGTCACTCCATGACACCAGCGTGATCCCCACCCTAACGTACGGAAGTGAAGCTTAGACCCTGTTGGAAGAACAAAAGTCATTAGGTAGAGCAGTGGAAACGAGACATTTGAGAAAAGCACTTGGAGTTACATGGACAGCCAGCCAGACAAACCAGTCTGGAAGTGAAGAATAGTTGCGGTGATGATATGGATATGACTGAAAGCGATAAGATAAATTCTCTGGGATGCTTTGTCCATGTATAGAGGCTGGAGGATGAGAAAAGGGTAGGGGAATCAGAGACTGAGTAGAAGTGTATTTGAGTAAGGTTAAAGGGAAGAGGGGAACCGAGAATGGGATCGAAGGATGAAGTGGAGAGGTATACGAGAGAGGGGTGTGTAATTTGGAGGGAAGACAACTAAATGATGGAGAACAGGGCTACATGGAGACGCCTGACGAATGACAGATAATACGTCTCCGTTCTGGCACGCATTGCTCACATACATTATTGCCTATTTCATTATTACCTTAAATATTTACAGCTTCCCTGCCGATTCTTTTAAATTTCCAACTTATTCTTTTTATGGCCAGTGTTTCGCTTTGATGAATATTCTAACCTTCCTACCTCACCATTCATTTTGGCCCAGTTCACTGTTCTTCAGGGAATTCATATTCCTGTCTCCTGGTTCTACCTCCTTTCCAATTGTTTGCTGTCTGACTTCCCTACTCATCTGCCAGTTTACCCTGCTTCGCATCTACAGTGTTCGCCTGAATTCGTGCCGTGTCTTCTGTCTTTTTCCTTACCTACCAGTTCACATTCTGCCCCCGCACTTTCTTCTACTTTTCATCATGCCTAACAGTACTCCTCGTTCATGCCTGTTCTGTATCTTTCGTTGCATCCCAATCCACCACCCGACCTGCCAAGTCTTCATCCTCTTCTGTTACGAACCAATTCATCGTCCTCCATGGCTTTCTTTGTGCCTTTTCGCTTGCCTGTTTCAGCCGTGAGGAATGTGGGACCAGGGGTGGGGATTCTCGGGCGAAACCTGATCTCCTCTGGACCAGAAGAACCGAATCGAGGATTTATACATGTTGGGTCAAGACAGCGGCCATTGCGCCTTTGTGTCGCCCAGTTCTCCAAGACACTGTGCCCAGGTCACTTGAGATGAATGAAAATGTAATTGTGTTCTCTCTCTCTCTCTCTCTCTCTCTCTCTCTCTCTCTCTCTCTGTCTCCTTTCTTTTGAAATAGTTGGCTTTTGTGCAGTCTGTCTAGCTATGATTCCACCTATGTGCAGGGTAATGATACTTGCCTGGATTAGGCTACTAAGTGACATACATGTGCATTTGATGACGATCTCTATATTTTGTATTTCTGGTCCGATGTGTGTGCTGCTTCATGAATACATATGTGCGTTTTTTTATCATACCGGTATATGATTTTCCCGTGACGATCTGAGGAATATCACTCATATTTCCCATTTCATGTAAAAATGGGCGAAAATCGGTGGAAGCAGAAGGCTACAATATAACAAGACTCTCCGTAGATCTTGAGATGATGTAAATCCATCGCCCAGTATCTCGGTTACTGGTGTTATTATAGCTTTAATATCTGTTGCAGTTCTAATTTGTGTCTTAAAGGAAAACGAACAATCGCGTTTAGATCCCTCGTACCCTAAAGAGGATGGTTTTACAGAATGTCGATGATGACCTGTAGGGAGTTATTTGTACACTTCGTATCCACCACACCCCCTGTATGAACACAAACATCTTGACCAACCAGTATACAATAGTTCCTGCATCTCATGTATAAATTTCCAATACGTACTTCTGCCACACAATCTCAATACTTTTTCCTTAAAAAAAAAAAAAAGTAGGCCCAATATGAAGATCTATACTGAAAATATATACTGAAAATATTCCAATGAGCAAAAATAGACCCATGGTGGAAATAAGTCTATGAGGTTTACAAGCTCGAAGATGGGAAAAGATGTTCAGGGAAAAATTAGGTCCAATGACAGGAGACAGGTCCATAAGAGAAATTTTTTAAAATGCAGGAACAGGTCCCAGACGGAAAGATAGGTGCGAGGATGACGTCCTCGGGGTGTTGTGGGAGGTGATTTGCTAGTACAGGTGATGGCGATGCAGATATAATAGATATATTTCACTCCATCACGAAGAAGGTTTTCCATTTTTTGACAAACGGTAGACAATATTCAACTTAAGCAAGAAGTTCCAGGGTGGGGCAGGACCCAGTGTGGATATATGAAATTCAGTAATAGTAGTGTTAACTACTTTGCCACGACCTTATTTTTTCCATACAGTGCTTGTTACCAGCAAAAGATGGTATTCAGCACAGGTTAGGGCTACAGGAGTGATGTGATTAATGAAGGCCATAGCTAGCTCCTCATTTTCGAACAGTCTTACATGAACAGAAAAAAAAAAAATGTTTAGTTATCAGGAGTAACATGAAAATTGTTTTCTTGGGCTAATGGAATAACTAATCTTTTACAAAATTAGCCACTGGATCATTCCCTCACTAGTTTCATTACACATGACTAATGACACAGCACAGGCATGTATAGCCCACATTATGAAGGGTATTAGTGCCCAGGCGAGGTCATGCGAAGAAGTATGGTGCATTCTACAGTATAATAGTGATTTATTACATGTACAGTATATTGCGGTTGCTTCCCAGTGACGGAAGTTATTGAGAGTAAGCCTAGAATAATATATAGATTAAGCTTTACATAATTATGTTATCGGTGCCTGATATATTAGCTGTCGCTCGTTGTTTGATTCCAGTCATTGTTTCCATAATATAAAGAAGATAATGCAAAGATAATCTGCTACATAAATTATACCGCATGCCGTATTCAGCTACCGGCAAAGGTTAGATCGTGGACTCAAATGAATGTGCGGAAAGTCAAGTGTTTTCTCTGGTACACATCCAAACTGTCTTAACCAAGGATATTTAACCCGCCCAGTCCCGGCCACTTTTTGACCACTGGTACCCCCCAATCCCGGGCAATTTTTGACCTTTTTTTTTTTTGCTAAAACTTTCGCTTTTGGTGAGAAACATCGAAAATTCATAGAGAAATCGCTCACCTGAGGTTTAAAATACTCATTACAGGTAGGAGAGCCTCCTTACTTTACTGGGTTTTCTATCAGGCTGGCGCCAAAGAAAACGAGTTCTATGGGAGGATAACTATTTCACACCACTCATAAACGGTATTTATTTATCTACTGTTACGAATTTATATGTAGTACAAAAGTATATTGGTTTTCAAGCAGTAATATAGGCATTATAAGCATTGTTTCACTCGCTAATACCTGACCTTTTTTTGCCACATTACCTGATCATCATTTCTAACTGTTTCTTCCTCTAAAGCTATGTAAAGTTTGTCCTCCACATTGTCATTGATTGGGGAATCACTCTGGCCCTGAATTTCGTACCGTGGCATGACATGGCTATACTGGCCAGGTCACTGATAACAGGTGAATTGCTGAGAAAAGGGCATGCAGGGGGGGGGAGGAGGTCATGCTGGGTAAGGCATTGTCTCTGCCTGGCATCTTGTTGAGGCAGGTGTCCCGTGTATACGTACCAAAAATGACTCGCGAAAATTGAAAATTGTGGAAATTATGAACCTTGCAATTGCAGGACGTTGAAGTACGTCCTCGGGATTAGCTGTGACAAAACGTGAGGACGTGGAAGTACGTCCTCGGGACGGCACGGGTTAACAACCTTTATACGTCTCGGACCATCCGGTATTTTACTGTAGTTACAACCATACGATTTTATTCAACCGAGGATGAGTCATAGGAGGTAGAGTGTTCAATACTGTCCCTATTCTGCTAAGAGTGAGTCGATGGAGCCAAAGTTTGAATCAGACTACAAAAGGCAGATATGCTGATAATAACTCTCTCTCTCTCTCTCTCTCTCTCTCCCTCTCTCTCTCTCTCTCCTATATTTATACAGTAACTAATAAACCTGGCATCATAATCTCACATAACATAGTACAGTCACACATAAAAGAAATGGTACAGTTGGAGAAATTTCCGCGCGGGACACCGCGTACAAAGCAGCAGGAGCGGCAAATAATTTGATCTGGTAACATTGTTGGGGTAAAGAAGGGGTGGGACGTGAGGGGTAGGTGAGGGTTTGAGGGGGTAGTGGGGGTAGCTGTGTGTTGGGAGGGGTGGGACGTGAGGGATCGGGGGGTAGTGTGTTGGGAGGGATGGGAGTTGGGGAGAGGCTTAGTAGCTATTGAATGTCGTAACATAATTTGCTTTGCTTTAACTGTTATGTGTGTTTATGATAGGGGAACACACGACGTAGCAACAAGCTGTAAAGTGATGGTTCATGAGATGATGAAAAATGGTCAGTTCAGTGATCATGCAAGGCTGATATAAACACAGAGACATCACCAACACGTAACCTTATATAATGACTCGCCCCCCTTCGGTATCTATAACATCCCTATTGTAACACAGACTAATATCAGGCGTTTACCTCAGATACGTCTCAGAAAAGTTGCTCATCCATCCATCCATCCATCATCAAATCCTACATTGCCCCATGAGGAGCGTAGGAGCCCGGGACTAGGCAGTTGGTCCCGACATTTAAGATAAGAGTGACCAGCCTCACTCATCCCTGAGTGGCATTACGTGAGCAATAAACCCCAAGCACCCCTTGGATATACAGTATATAAACCTGCACCGGTTCAATCCGATTGGAGCGCAATAATTACCCACTAAACCATCAGGCGCCAAAATTTGGTTTAATGGTTTCCACCCAGCGTAGTAAATGGTTTCCTGGGGTACTGGAAACCATTGGCTTGTCACTCAGTGTAGAGCCAACCACAGGCAGAAGGAAGAGGATAGAAAGAATAGGGAGTGTAAAGTCACCCGTAGGCAGAAGGACAAGGAAAGAATGAAGGAAAGAAAGACAGAAGAGGATGGAAGGAAAGGGATGGAGGAGAGGAAAGGGCAGACACCCGAGAGCAGCACTACATCGAGTGAGTGGATGGTGAGCGCCCCCACCTACATCTTAATTGTAACGTAGATATGTAATGTATGAAAAATAAAGTACCCTATATATATAATATTCCATTTCTTCGTTGTTTTAGTCAACCATTAGTAATTTTTACCCTAAAAGGCATTAAAGTATGTCAGATTTTAAGGTAAATGTATCTTTCTTAGCTGTCAATGTGAATTTGATATACAGTATTTCCTAAATCATAAGCACATGCTGGCTGCTTGTCACAAACTAATTTAAGCATAAACCAAACCTAGACCTTTTCAGGTCAATCAATAGCGTCTGCGTGTGTGTTGTGCTGTGTATAATACTGGGTCTCTCGCTGTCTAACTCTCTCAGTTTATCTAACAGAGACTCATAAGTAGGCTAAGGATAATCATGCTATTGCATACGTGCATATGCAATTGCATATTCTAGCCACTTATGAGCGTAAGTGCATATTCCTACTTTTTGTTTGTTTATACGGCATATTCTTTGAAATTTCCTGGGTGTTATAATAACTTCTTGAACTTGTAGTAATATTTATAGTCATAGTATCCATCAGATCATAGTGAATTGTATACTGCTTAATTGGCTGTGGTTGAGAAGGCCATGGCTTGATGGTCAGTAGACAGCACCATATATATATATATATATATATATATATAAAATCGTTGCCTTAGTCGCTGGTGGGGTCGGCCGCTCTTATATGTTGTCGTCAGTAATGTCTGTCCGCCGCGTCCTCTTCCTTCAGGTCTAACTGCCTCATTTCTTTCGCTATTCCATCTCTCCACGTAATTCTTTGTCTTCTCCTCGTTCTTCTTCCTTCCACCTGACTCCTCCATGCCACCTTCACAGGATCAACTTCCTCCATCCTGGTCACATGCCCATACCACCTCAAACGTGGTTACCTTCTCCACAACTGACACAACTCCTGACTTTGCTTTGATGTCATCATTCCTCCACCTCTCTCTGTGATACTCCCATCAGTCATCGCAGCATCCTCATCTCTGTCCTCTCCAGCTTTTTCTCTTCATTCTCCCTCAACGCTCAGGCTTCTGCGCCATACAGCAATATAACAGCAACTTTTGGAAGATGGCTTCAGGTCATTCCTCCGTCTACCTCACACACCCCAAAGGGAGGCGCGTTCCCCAGTTTGGAAAGCACTGGTTTACAAGAACATTGCCAACCGAGTGCTAACCCAACATAGTCATTGGTATTGACACATTCTATCAGTGACGTTTTTTGCTCTTGGTTCAGTTAATATTTGTTTATCCAGACAAATGTTAGAACAAGTAGTACTAGATTGATGGATGAAGTTTATCAGAAACTCAGTAGAACAGAATAGTTGGGTTAGAAACACTTCTTGTTTAAATGTAATGGGATAAATAAGTCCTTCCTTCGGCCTACAGTAATTCCCAGAAAAAAAAATATATATTATTCAGCTATATTCTCCTCAACTGTGAGTTGTATGAGACAGTAAGGATGCGATATTATCTCTCAGTGTGTGTGAAAGGTGTGGGCGGAGAGGAAAGCTGCCTGCCAAAATTTAATGCGTTTGGGTGAGTGTGTAATTCTCCGGGTCGGTCAGGATAACGTGACTGGCGTGATCGTCAGCTCATTACCCTCCAGTAAGTGAGCTAAGAGAGTCTGATCTAGGGCAAAGCTGTGACCTTCACACAAACACACACAACCATTCCCTCCCTCAAGAGGATCATTAACCTCCCACTTCGTTCGTGAAACTTTTCGCACCCTATCCGGCGCGAACCTCCGTCTTACTAGATGGCAGGAGAAAGCATTGCCACTACGCCAGTTGTGTGTGTGTGTGTGTGTGTGTGTGTGTGTGTGTGTGTGTGGTTAGAACAATTGTGTGGACGGAGAGACCTCTACTGTTAGCACATTTGTAGATATTACATTACGAAAATTTCGTAAAACGTTAGGTGCATGCACAGTTTGTAGCAAATGCAAGTCTTATATACTGCTAATAATTTTGTGAGTGTCGTGTGTATTTTGTCAAATATATCACCATCTTTAATAGTGACGTTATGTCCGTATTCACTTTAGATGACAACTGAGAAATAGACTGATTGTATCTTATTCCTGCCAACAGAAAGGTTATCAGTGTCACTGTATGTAAGGTAATCTATTGCGTGTTCAAACAGATAAAGAGAGAGCTTATGCACGTTTAATACTCGTATAATCACACACGCATGCACATAAGCATAAAGTTATATAGGCCTATTAAGAAATGAGGGATTGGCCCTAAGAAAGTGTTGACTGGAGTATGCTTAAATTTATGGTCTGGTATGAAGGCCAGGCTCCTCCATCCGTAAGCAGGGTTAGTGCCCATACGACTATGAAAGGATAACAAATTACGCTGTCAGTCTAAAAGATGTATTTTCCTTATTCTGCCAGCGTTCGGTCTTAAGTTAACAGTAGTTGACTTATACAATTATAAAATTGACTACTACAGGATGTTTGATTCTGTATTCAATACCAGTTGCAATGAAAGGTACAGTATCTTTGTTACACAACTTGCATGAGAAGCAGCTGAGATCTGTTCTAAATATTTGTAAATTCTCAGTCAACAACAGAAAGCTTTCCGATGAGGGGACGGAATGACGAGGCGAAGGATAAGGTTACGTCTTGGCGATACCTGTTTGTTTAGGTATTCCATTAAATACTGAACCATTATTAGCAGCTTGTTGCCACTACCTTTTATTATTAATAGAAAAATCGCTTTGGAATGATTAACTATGCAGAGTTTGTTGACACAATTAATGGCTATGTAACCTCTCCCTAAGACACATCTGCCTCCACCACCACCCCTCCTCTCCCCCATCACTCACTTTCCCCGCAACTCCCACTCCCTGCTTCACCCCCAGCACTGTTACCAGATCATTTCTGTCTGTCGCTGCTGCTGCCATCTGCACAGTGTCCCGTGTGGAAATTTCTCCAACTGTACCTCACCAGCTAGCCCCTAGGTGCTTGGTATGTTAATATCGTAGGTCGTACAGGTTCTCGTGATTCGGGTGATGATTTGAGCTCTTATATATGAGGACCCTGGTTTCTGATACCTTTTAATTTCCTGGTGGACTAATGTAGCTTTGGCGAGCGTGAGAATACTCATCATGTTTTTTTCATTATTAATATCTGGGTAACATCCGACTGGAAGCAGAGAAATCATATTCCGTATGAAGATAATTTTGAAAAGAATATTGCAATTTAACTTTTTCACACTGGAACGTACTGATCATGTATTATCCTTATGAATTCCGTATTCTCTTAACGAAATTTGTAAATGTACTCCACCTGTAATGATAACATTTCATCCTGTAACCTGTGACTATACGCATCATAATCCATGGTGACACAACCAGCTGGGAGCTGCTGTCAGAACATATCCCAGGGATACCATTAATTACATCTGCATTGACATGCATTCTACTATCTTCAGGTACCCTAAATAGAAATAAAATCCCATGAGGCTACGAAAATGTATAGGCAACATGCATCGTGATGGTCAATTTTAAGCAAACTGAGTAAGTGTGATGCAATAATGACTCCCTATTGACCTAATTATGGTATGATATGTTTTGGAAAGATATATAAGAATAACATGTGATCTCGATGACCATGGTTTATGCATCTGGATTCGATTTAATGATGTCATATTGCATGCTCTGAATAAATGCAAAACAAATGCTAATAGTACTAATTTAATAATCACACCAAGGGTAATAAATAATACACCCAGTAGGCTATGAGTGCTTGCTCATTTCAGTGACAACACCTTATTCACCTTGTGAATCATTACGTGTCATGTTTTTATCACCGTGACATTATTTAGTTTCACAGACTATGGCACGTTTATGGTGAAGTGTTTAATGTTGCTGTAGTGAAGTTATGGGCTATATCAGAGTTTAAAAATACATTTCTGTCATGATTTTGTGATACTCAAGGCTGTCCAGCCTGTGATCTTTCAAATAGCAACTTCGGTTGACTGTATGCGCCATGATGATTATGCAATACGACAAGAATTATTCAAGTGAAGTGGGTCTAGGCATGACTGTTCGAAATGTTATTGTTAATAACCCTCTTTTTACTCCACCCAACACCCATTTGAGCCCTGGCAATACACAGATTTTGTCCCTCCCCACCAATATGTATCATAATGGCCTTAATTGCTATCCGTGTATTACAGTAGTAGAGATTTTGTTTATCAATGAAGGTAGAGTCTGCTCTCGCCGTGGTATGCGATCCTGTCACCACAGACTGAATATTTGTCTGAATTGCTCCTCCCCCCCACCTCCCCCTCATAAAAAAAAAGAAAAAAAAAAAGTTCATATAGACGAAAGAGTCCAAGATTTACATATCAGTATGGGCGTGAGTGAGGAGACGCGACAGTGCCAGATCACCCTTTATCATAGTCACACGTCTACCACATTTCAGTTTTTCTAGCTTATAACATTATTTTGCCATTGTTTCAGACATACAGTTAAATAGGGTCCAATGTGATACACGCCCCATATTTTGTTGCAACGGGCCATGTAGGTTGTCAATGACAGCTCACACGTGCGCACGTACTCACTCGCATAAATGCATACACGTATGCATTCTCACATACACATGTACGCACGCACACACAATAAGTCCGAGCAAATGCTGTTCTCCTTGATTATCTGATGGTGTTCATCTAAGTTATCGGCCTTGGCCGTCGGGTGTGTTCGCCGACCAGTTTTCGTGACCTGGATTCATCTGGGGGCGTGATTCCTAAGAGTATGCGGTAGTGTGTCCTTTCAGAAATTACATGTTCCCATCCTCTCCACCGTTTTCTTAATACGACGGCCACTGCAACACAGCTTCTATCCATTTCTCACCCAGCACTTCAGAAACAGTTCTACGTCTTTACCCTTGCATGAATCATAGGATGGGGATAAGCCAGCTTTTAAGTTTTATAAAGGCATATTCGCCAGCCCTACAGATTAGCTGCATTTCATGACCTGTAAAACATGACATGCAAATATATGGTATCATATACAGTATACAGGCATACATCATACCATACAATACAAGCATTATCATTGCTTTCTATGCATAAAAGCCCAGGCTTTAATTGATGGAACATAAACCCATTCCATTTTAACAAGTACACAATTATGTGAGGCTTAACTTTGTCCATTACATGAAGCTTAACTTTGATTGTGGAATAATTCTGATATCAGAAGGTATGAATTCCCATATCACTTATGCCACCAGCTTTAGCTCAACGTTTGAAGAGTTTCGAAAATCAGATTCATAATCTATAGGCAACATATTTTTAAAGTATTACAGGTGGTGACATCGATGATGGCCATTCCTGCGTAATACTGACGGATTTGAAACACATGTGATGCATTCCTGCGTAATTTTCTTTTCGAAATTTATTGCTTGGGAAGATTTCTTAACCATATACTAATCATCGCTTAAGTTGTCTATTGTGATTGCAGAATTCTCCAACTATGATGTCAAAATTTCTTTCTATTTTAATCAGAGGAAGAAGGAACCGAAGGCCGCGAACCAGCTATTATTGTTCCTTCCAAAAGAAAAACAAAATACAAGAGAGAGCCAAATTCAAGATCTGAAATTTCGAGATGCCTGGACACACTGCGTTTGAAAGACTGGAGATCATTGGAAGCAGGAAATACAGACAGAGAGACAGTTCCAGACTTGACCTGTTGCATAAATGAAAGACTGGGAGTAACGGTTAACTCTTCCATTAGAGAGTTGGACAGAAAAGGAATGAGAGTTTGCTCCTAGACGGGTGCTACGCGCCCGTCGTAGAGGTGGAGGAATGCATGGAGACAGTTCAGAGGAGCAGTGACCATGGAAGCAGCGATAGAAAAGAGATAAAGATGCAACAGTGCGACGAAGAGACAGAGGTTGAAGGGAGTCAGTAAGAGGAGGAGAGTTAATGAGACGAAAAGCCTTTGACTCCACCTTATTGAGAAAGAGCGTATGTGGGAAGCCTCCCCACACATGATAGTTGTACTCCACACAGAGGCGGATAAAACCCATTTTAGAGTCAACAATTGTGCAGGGGTAAAAAAAGGAACGGAGTCGGCTTAGCACACCTAATCTCTTGGAGGCAAATTTTACAAGAGATGTAATATGATCTTTCCAAGATAAGTACCGAGTAAATGAAACCCCAAGCATGTTCAAGGATGATGCAGGATTAAGCTGAATATTATTTAACATTAGTGGATATACCTGTGGAAGATTTTGTCAAGTTGATAGGTGTAAAAACTGAGTCTTTGATGCATTAAAAACAACTAGATAATTTTTACCCCAGCCAGAGATACGAGCCAAGTCAGACATTAGGTGTGCCATAGCCTCATCCCTTGTTTGTTGAAGTAACTTCTGAGATGGACGTTGAGGGAACTTAATGGAAAGGTGAAGGGTGTAGTCATCAGCGTAAGTGCAGATAGGGTTAGATGTACAGATTAGAAAGTCACTGATGAATAAAAGGAAGAGAGTTGGTGATAGGACAGAGCCCTGAGGAACACCACTGTTGATAGATCTAGGAGAATAACGATGGTCGTCTACAACAGCGGCTATAGAACGACCAGAAAGGAAGCTAGAGATGAAGGCACATGTAGAAGGATAGAAACCGTAAGATGGCAGTTTTAAAAATTAAAGATTTATGCCAGACTCGATCGAAAGCCTTTGAGATGTCAAATGCAATGGCAAAGCTTTCGCCAAAATCCTGAAAGGAGGATGACCAGGAGTCTGAAAGGTAGGTGAGAAGATCGCCAGTGGAGTGTCCCTGACGGAACCCATACTGACGATCAGAAAGTAGGTTGTGATAGGAAAGATGCTTTAAATTTTTTCTAATAATAATTGACTCAAAACCTTTGAGATACATGATGTTAAAGCAATTGGACGATAGTTAGAGAGTTGGGAATGGTCACCCTTCTTTGGGACTGGCTGAATGAGAGCAAACTTCCAGCAAGAAGGAAAGGTACAAGTTGAAAGACAAAGGCGAAAGAGTTTGCCTCGGCAGGGTGTAAGCACAGAAGCACAGTTCTTGAGAACAACAGGAGGGACTCCATCAGGCCCATATGCCTTATTAGTATTCGGCGAAGATAGCTGTCACTTGGCATTCATTGGACACAACCACGCAATATCCGACGTTTAATTTCTCCCGTATTAAAGAAGATATTAGTCATATGATAAGAATGCCTACCTGTCACTTTCTTTGATACCCTAGCCGAGTGAAAAATTACCCACTTCACCCTCATTAAGATGTGAAGATGATTCAGCAAGTAGTTTCCAGGATACAGCTATTTACAGAACAGTTTCCTTGTATGGAAAGAGCTCGGAAAATACTTACAATGTGGAAATTTCTTATACTGTATATGGACATAAACTAGGATTCATACTTTTTCTGAAGGCTGTGAAGAGATTCAAACAAGATGTTTCCAAAATATAACACAAGACAGATTTTTCCTTACGTTGTCATAGCTCTTAAAGAACAGACGATATGGAAATTTTACATATGCGAGCATCAGCAACGACACATACTCTATCTTTCTGTGCGATATGAAGCTGTGTGTGTGTGTGTGTGTGTGTGTGTGTGTGTGTGTGTGTGTGTGTGTGTGTGTGATATTTGGTGGATGGTGTGATGTGGTATGAAAAGTGTGTGCCTTGTGGTGTAGTCAATGTGATGGTGCATGTGGTGTGATGTGCATGACATGTGATGTGAATGTGTGTGTGTGGTGTGGTGTGGTGTGTGTATGTGGTGTGATGTATGAGGTGTAGTGTGGTACTGTTTGGTGTATGGCGTGGTGTAGTATGGTATGCTTGCTGTCTCAGATTTGTGTGTAGTCTTGTGGTGTGATTTAGTGTGTGTGGGTGTGTGACCTTGTCTGGAGAGTGGTGTGATGTGGTGCGTGTTGTGTACTAAAGAAAGATGTGTTGTGGTAAGGTGTGCTTATATGGTGTGTGTGATGTGGTTTGATTTGGTGTTGTGTGTTTTGTGGTGTGTGTGGCGTAGTATGGCGTGGTGGTGTGTATGGTGTTGTGGTGTATGATTTGGTGTGGTGGTGTATGTGATGTGTGAGGTGAGGTGTGTATTGTCGTGTTTGTGATGTGCGTGGTGTGGTGTGTATTGTCGCTTGTGTGATGTATGTGATGTGCGTGGTGTGGTATGTATTGTCGTGTTTGTGATGTGCGTGGTATGGCGTGTGTTGCGTGTGTGATGTGCGTGGTGTGGTGTGTTTTGTGTGGGTGTGTGATGTGCGTGTTGAGGTGTGTGTTGTCGTGTGCTGGTGTTGTGTGTGTGATGTGCATGATGTGGTGTGTTTTGTTGTGTGTGTGATGTGCGTGGTGTGGTGTGTTTTGTGATATGGGTGTGAGATGTGTGGTGTGGTGTGTTTTGTCGTGTGTGTGTGAGATGTGTGGTGTGGTGTGTTTTGTCGTGTGTGTGTATGAGATGTGTGGTGGGATGTGTTTTGTCGTGAGTGTGATGTGGTAGGGTTTTCGGTGGTTTTTGTCGGGTTTTGTGTAATGTGCTTTGGTGTGCAGTGTGCTTTGGAACTGGTATGTTGTGTGTGATGTGCTTTGCAAGGCATGTATGGCGTACTGTGTTTTATGTGATATGTGCTGTGTTGTGTGGTATAGACTATATTGTGGTATGGTGTTCAATGTTTGTTGTGTATTGTGTGGTAAGATGTAGTGTGGTAGCGTGCTATGGATGTCATGGAAAGGGGAGGATCTCTCATCGTATCCAGATTTTACATCATCTTTATGTGTTGCCTGAACGACAAATTTTGGCGTGAATGTAAACTTGTGGCAATGCAAAACAATTTCAGTCTCATGATCGGGCACTTCTTTCCTCACTGCACTTTTTAGCCTGAACGAGTTTCAGATTGCTACACATTGATCTGGCTGGTTGCTTCGGCGTTCGGACCCGTCCCCTTGACTCCATCCCTTTGCTCAATCAGTTTTCCATAGAACTCTGCTGCCTGTTCGAAGCATGCGCGACTTTATCTTGGATTTTTTTCCACACTGGAATCAATACAATATTTAAGCATTCAGTATTCTTTCCTAGTATTACACTTGATAATGACCAGCAACACCACAGAGTATTTATGTTCCTAATGTTGGAAGTGATGATTCATTCTAGAAAAGGGCTCATACAGGCACAGAAGTTCAGAATACCACCTGAACCATATGAAGCTTCAAGGCTTACAGTGTTACCACATGAAAAAGCGAAGGGTTGGCTTGGGAAAGTTCACAACTTTTATAAGTGTCAGTACCTCATATTACCGCAGATCATGGCCTCATTGCTGTGAAGGAGAAAATTTAAAGTAAGCCTGTACGCACAGCAGTTACAAGGACTTTGAAAACTACTATACTGTATAATAGTGATGCTCTATGTTTGCAATTACTTCAGCGATACAATACTTAAAACAAGCTTCTTTTTACTGATGATGTAAATGTGCACATAGAATTAGGAGTATTTACAGAAACTCTTAGTAAATGTCTAGATATCTGTTCACCGTTAGTTACGAAAAAAAATGAAGTGCTACACGTTTTGCTCTGTGGCGAAAAAATGAAATACACTAAGTTACGAGGTACAGAGATAGGATACCAGCCCAGCTAAAAACTGAGAGAGATACCAGTAATATTGAACTGCATCAGCAATATAAGACTGAAAAGTGTAAAAATCCTTAATAGTCTATCAAACGCCGAACATTATCATAACCAGTTCAATAACTGGAAAGATGATACTGTCGCTACTTGGTAAGTCATCAGGGATATGGTTCCGGACAAAAAGATCTATCTATCTATCTATAGCCCGACGCCCCAATCCCGCAAAGGGTGGCGGCAGACAAAACGCCTCCAAGTCGCTCTGTCACCCACCACTTGACTACCCTCCCCCCAACTCACCCCCCCTCCCTCATATACCTCTCAACTCCATCCCTCCACCTCATCCTCGGTCTACCCCTCCCTCTCCCTCCCTCCACCTCACCTACATACACCCTCTTAGTCAGTCTTTCTTTCTCCATTCTCTCTACATGTCCAAACCACCTCAGTGTATTTCTCCTAATCTTCTCAACCACATCCACATCCACCCCACAACGTTCCTTCACTTCTTCATTCGTCAACCTGTCCCTCCATGTCACTCCACAGAATTAAATAATTATTAAAATTTTTAAAATATTGATAAGAAGAGCAGAACAATTTAATAAGTTTCTCGCAAATGTTGGGAAGACTACATAATTATGATAAAACACATCACATCCTCCATAGCAACAATCAATCTTCCCTGCCACATCCTAGATTTGCAGAAGATGAATACATCAAATCTCAGCCTGTGGATACTAATACTATAATCCTGACTGTAAAAAATCTTAAAGAAACTACTTCCTTTGGCTCTGACGATATATCACCTCGTTTTTATCAAAGATGCGCTTTGTCATCGATTTTTATTTAAGAAAATCTTTCTCACAACAGGTATATTCCCCATGGCATGGGCACACGCGTTGGTTGTTCCCTCCTTCAAAACTGGTGATATCAGAAATGTTTGTAACTATCGGCCCATCTCACTGCTGGCAATAGTCTCTAAAACATTAGAAAAGATAGTAGATAACTAACTGTAAAGATTCTTGGAATAAAAGAGACTTCTGTCTAGCAGTCATCATGGTTTTCGATTTAAGCTTTCTACAGAGACTGTTCCTTACTGTTATAACTGATAAAGTATATGATAACGTGGGTCATCAGAATATATCTCTGTTAACCTTGTGTGACCTCTAAAACGCTGACAATGTCAGTCATACCATCCTAACAGATAAATGTGCCAAGGTAAAAACGTACTCTTCATGCATCAGTAGCTATAGTAGCAACAGAACTCGGTCTGTTCGATTAAATGAAGTTGTATCTACTAGGCAGAGTGTAACATATGGGGTTCCACAGATTCTATTCTCGGTCAGATATTTTTCAGTATTTATGCGAATGATATATCAGATAACTTAATGTATACTAGTCCAATATGCTGATGATACACAGCTCCTCCACGCAAGCACTATAAATAATCTGGAAGATCTGATCAGTCAGACTGAAGAAACTTTTGATTAAAGCCAATCAGTATTTTCTCTGAAAGGGTATGCCTAACCCTAATGAAACGGCAGATTTTATTGGAAATCGACAGCTATTATCACTCATACCAAGTAATTCAACCATAACTTTTGATGACACAGTGGCGTACCTGAGGGGGGGCTGGGGCGGGGCTGTTTGAAACTGCCCTCCGGGCCCCCAATAGAGGGGGGGGGGCCAGAAAAGCCTTAAAATTTCATAAGCTTTTCTATTTATATTTAAAAATATATATATTTATCATCCCGGCAATCCAGGCTGAGATATTAGATAAGCTTTGAGAACGAGGGGGGCTAGGTTCTTTGCGAGGCCCCCTCCAGGAAGGGGGCCCCGCAAAGAACCTAGCCCCCCGGGCCCCCAAATCTCTAGGTACACCCCTGTGATGACAGTCATACCATTCTAAGCAGTCATGTTAAAATTTTGGGCCTTTATATGAGTAATTATGATTATGTTTTTATGTACTTGTTAATGTGTTGAAAATGTTATTAGGATGCTAGTGTACGTCGGTCGCATAAGTGACAATTTCCAGAAACCCACTGATAATTATAAATCAGTGTCTTGTATTTAGCTTGAAGCTATTTTATTAGGATGTGGCGTACGACCAACTGAACTCTTATACACAGTGTCCAGAAACTGCTGAACTTTTCAGCTAAAGTTGCCGTTGGTGGGGTGAGGACGTACGATCATGTTTCTCCAGTCCTAAAAGAAATAAGATATTCAAACAACGAACAGAAGTATGCATTCGATACATACTGTACTGTATTATGTATAAGATGCTGCGTGATGTGGACCCTGAGTAGCCTATCATTTTGTACTATGCATAATGTAAGTAGAAATGTAACCAGGCAACAAAGTAACCCTTCGTATCAAGAACCCACACCGACACATGTGCCAATTCATTCTCTGTGTTTGGCCATATACTCTGGAATGAACTGCCCACTTTAATAACCAAAGCCTGTAGCTTACCAGTATTCTAATTTAGAGTATTCTTTTGTCTCACAGATGATAATGACTCATGATCTCACATATTTATTGCGTGCATGTAGGATAAAACAACTATCGCGACTGTGCCTTGCTTTTTAAAACTGTCTACATTCATAATCTGAATGTTATGCCTTCTGTACTGACATGTACATATAAGTATTTTCATTAATAAGAACTGCTTAATAAGAATAAATATTATGAATGTGAAAATTTAAATTCTGTGTGTGTGTGTGTGTGTGTGTGTGTGTGTGTGTGTGTGTGTGTGTGTGTGTGTGTGTGTGTGTGTGTGTGAAAATTAATTCGTGATGGATTGGATGGTAAAGCTACCTTCTATGTTACGATATCTTGTGAATTATACTGGTTATCGTAAAATATAATTGATTTACCAGCTTGGATAGATCCATACCAAAGCCATTTATTGAAAGACTAGGCAACTTAGCTGTTTATCATATTCCTAATTAGTTTCTTCAAATGCCCTGCGTTGCAAAAGAACACATTGCAAAATCAACGTAAAATCCCTCACCACCTTGTAAATAAGTTAAAACTGGATAATAATTATCAGACTATTCTTTTGAAGACTCTTAGGAACACAACACATCTGTTGGCTGTGGTGGTGTAGTGTTGGTGTATGTAGACAGAAAGATTTATAAAGTACTATATATTTGGTATTTTCTGTCAGGAGTACACGATATTAGAGTTACTGACGTGCATACCCATATCCCACACCAAGCCCTCTTCCTCCCATTATCTCCAGACATCACCTTCTGCTCCCCAAACCTCGCTCCCACTACATCATGGAGAGTGGTCAAAACCCTAGGTTCTGATCATCTCCCAGTCATCATCACTACCAAAACCAGAATCACGCCACCTGGCCACAAACACACATACACTAATTATAAGAGAGCCAACTGGGAGGCCTTTGTAACTGAAAAAGAACAACATTTCGAGACACTAAACAGTACACCCATCACAAACATCAACACCGCTGTGCACACTTTCAATACAATCATACAAAACGCAGACAAAAGACACATCCCTAGAGGCAACAGAAAGAGACACAACCCCAATTTCACACCAGAAATTCAAGGCCTCATCAGACAACGGGACACACTGCGACACTCCCCAACACCCCATACACAAGACACCATACAACAAACACAAGAACTCAACACTCAGATAAACAACAAAATATCAGAACAGCAAACACTAAACTGGAAAAATTACCTCCAAACACTTGACCACAACACAAACATCAGCAAACTCTAAAAAACACTAAACAGCATCACACTTTCCAACAGCAACACCACACAATCACACGCTGCCATCACAACAGACACCATACCCTCAAACAAACAACAACCAAACACTCTCATCAATCACTTTTCACAAGTCAGCCATCTAACCCCCCATCTGGAAGACCGACGTATCATCAGACGAAAGAGACAGTTCCCCACAGACCCAGACTACGCACCTTTCACTTACAACCAGACGAAGCACATCATTAACAACCTCAAGCACTCATCTGCCTGTGGACCAGACAACATAAGCAACATTCACCTTAAACACCTAGGACCACAAGGCATACAAGCACTCACCAACATATCATACTACAGCTACTCACACAACATAATACCCAACATCTGGAAGCATGGCAATATCATCACTATCCCTAAACCCAACAAAGACCCCACGTTACCCTCCTCACATCGCCCCATCACACTCCTCTGCACCCCCTCTAATGTCACTGAACGACTGATACTACAACTAGCCACACTTCACATTCCCCTAGCTCAGTCACAACATGGCTTTAGGCCACTACACTCCACAAACACCCTTCTTACAGACCTTACACAGAGAGTTTTCGATGGCATGAATTCAGCTAGGCCACCACACAGAACACTCCCACTCACAGTAGACATTAGCAAAGCTTTTGATCCCATCCCCCGCCACAACCTCACAAACAAAATACTCAACACAAACATGCACAATAACACAAAAAGATGGCTGGCAAACTACTTAGCAGGCAGGTGTGCACACGTAACATTTACCGGTCAGTCTTCTAACATCAGAAACTTCACAAACGGCATCCCCCAAGGATCTGTTTTGTCCCCTACACTCTTTAATCTATACATGCACGACGTACCCACACCCCACACACCACAGATACACATAGCTTCCTATGCAGATGATATAACACATGTACACACCAAAACGCAAACACAGCTGCACACATCATTCAACCTTACCTCAACACACTACACGAAAGGTTCACCACAAACAGGCTCAAAATAACCCCAGCCAAATCTACAATGACTCTTCTCACAAACTGGACAGCAGAACACAGTCACATCCCACACCTCACCATAAACAACACTCCCCTACCACACACACACACACCCAAAATCCTTGGTGTAACATACAATACATCAATGTCATTTAAACAACACATCACAAACATTAATAATAAAATAACACCAAGACTCAATGCTTTGAGGTCACTTGCCCATACAACATTCGGACACAACAAAGAAACCACCACCACAGTATACAAACAATACATACATTCAGTGATGAATTACGCAAGCCCTGCCTGGGCTTCTAACCTGACCAAAACACACTACAACACTCTACGGACCATACAGAAGAAGGCCCTAAAAATAATCACAGGCTGCACAGTTACTACACCCACAGACCACCTACATCAAGAAACCAAAGTCCTCAGAGTCAAGGATCACCTAGACATGAGAGGCACCCAGTTTCTTGCTGCAGCCTCCACAAACCCACAACATCCACTACAGTACATGGCAGCACATCCACCCACACCAAGGAACATCAAAACAACACCCAACACACGATACCATACACAAATACTGTCATCTCCCCCCCCTCGCCCACCTCAGACCAGCTTCCAGAAGCATATCCACACTCAGATCACTCGCCGCTCCATTCAATCACTTAAAGACAACACACAGCTGCATCCACGGCCTCCTGACATCCACCCTTCTGAATACTATCTTCCTCGTGAGGACAGGGTCCACCTGGCCAGGCTGAGATGTGGGCACCATCCAGCCCTCTTAAGCTACCAGAAGAGGCTGGATGACTCCATTGCTGATGCCTGTCCAGGATGCAACACAGTACCTCATACTATTAAGCACATTATGGAAGACTGCATTGCACACAATCACCTACGCCAACAACACAACATACACTCTTTGAGAGCTCTGTGGGAAAGCCCGGTCTCGGCCATGGCCTTCCTAAGGGACTTGGGGCTGTTTGGCCAGACTGCCTAGGGAACAACTACTACTACTACTACTGACGTGCGGTAATTGAAACAGCAACATAAAGAACTTTCCACAGTTGTCTTGGCTTGAGTGTACACAAAGAATCACTGCCTGATTTAATCGACTTGATTTTCAACTTCATCAGCCTAGAGAACTCACCCAGACAGAATAGAACTGATAGGCAAAATAAAACAAGTTGACAGTTTACTGAAGCTGCTATTGTCTCCAACCCGTTTAGCCCATGGGCAACTCGTGCTGAATATAAACGACTTGTTTCTAATAAAGGCATTATAAAAATTACATGATGATGGGGTTCATATTAGTTTACGAAATTTATTTACCATAACAGTTAAGGATTGACATTAAACATGATAAGGTCCGTGATCTACATACGCTTTCCTAATTCAAATTTTATGCTACACCTAATTTCTCCCACCACCCCAGCCTTTCCCGTTCTCCCCTCACAAGCATATATAGGTCCACTCTCGATGATTCGCGATGGACTTTGATGAATGGTCGTGGAGAAGGAAGACGTGTTTCTGAGCTCTCCTCTAGCTGCAGGGTTGCCTCACCAGCATTAGCTTTTTCTTTTGTTTGCCACTAGGGCGTTTTTCAATAAAGTTAGGTTAGCTAGACCTCATTTTCCTCCCTGGCCTTAGTAGATATAGTAGGTGTCTATATCTAATTACTGAGATTGCCTTTGCTTACTCACCTCTGGAGTGTACCCCCCACTGATCACTCTGGGGTGAGTCACACACAGGCGCATCCTCCTGAGAGTGGTTTGAGAGGGTAATCTCAGACTAGGTGTGTTTTCCCCGGGGAATTTCTCCCTTGGTCGTTTTTCTCTTTCTTCCCAATTCCCGTGAGGGGGAAGTGGTAACTATGGCGGACACCACTACTGCCTCCCCCCCCTTCAGGGGGGGAGGTATTCCTGACCAACCCCCGACTGCTGCACGGACAGACTGCTTCCAGACTGAACGGCCCCAGACACGTACCCGCCTTGACATTCATGTAAACAATGCCGAGTTTGTATTGATTCATGCGGTTGGTTCCACTCCCCTGTCCAGCCTCAATCCCTTCAACATCAAGAAGGTGATTGATGGGTGTGCAGGAGAGGTGAAACAAGTGAAAAAAACTTGTGAGTGGAGACCTCCTTGTGAAAACCATGAATTCAGCCCAGGTCAAGGATTTGCTTAAACTGAGGAAGTTCCATTGTCACGATGTCCAAACAACGATCCCCCACTCCATGAATTCCTGCAAGAGTGTTGTCACCTGCAGGGATCTTGTGCTTATGGAGGAAGAAGAAATTGTATAGGAACTTTCTCAGCAAGATGTCATAGAGGTGAGGTTCATTACCAGATTCTCGGAAGGCATAAGGACGAAGACCGCAACAATTGTTCTCACTTTTGGCAAAGTATCTCTTCCAGCCAATGTGAAGGTTGGATATGAAATTGTAAATGTTAGACCATACATCCCGAACCCCCTTCGTTGTTCAAAATGTCAGCTCTATGGACACCACGAAAAGGCTTGTTGGGCTTCCAACATCGTGTGTGGCAAGTGCGCGGCTGTAGGTCACTCTGCTGACAACTGTACATCCGAGACTGAGTGCTGCTTTCACTGCAAGGATGCTCACTCCACTTCCTCGAGGGCTTGTCCCAAGTGGAAGGAGGAGAAGGAGGTCTGCACAGTAAAAGCGACACAGGGCATTTCCTTCTACAATGCTAGGAAGAAGGTGAAGGAGTTGCATGCAACTCCCAAGCCTAATATCTCCTATGCGTTGGCGGTTGTGTCCCGACCCGTGATGTGCACCGTTGAGACACAGACTAACCTAACATTCGCTCCACATGCCCCACCCCTACCTCTCAGTCTAAGCTTCCTGTATGCTCCAACTCTCTGACGGACATCCCTGTTGCTACTTCCTACTCCCAGGCTGCCGCTGCTCCTTCGCAGTCAGTGTGGCCAAAATCGAAGCCAGACAAGTCTGACAAGATTAATTTGACCACCCTCACTAAACAGTCACGTCCTCATGTCCTTCCCGCTCCTGGTCCAGCGAGGGAGAGAAAGAATAGCTCTTCCTCGGTGGAGTCTGGGAGCCTTGTAATTGATGAGAATATGGAGGTTTCCATGAGTAAGAACCGGGAAAGGTCCCCTGGTAGCCACTCGCCTGGTCGTGGGGGGCATAAAAAAACTAAGCACACTGGCCACTCTCGAAAATCTTAAACCGCCGCATTCACTATACTACAGTGGAATTGTAGAGGTATTGGGAATAAGTTACACCTTATAGCAATCTTGCTTTCTATACACAGGCCAGACGTTGTTTGTTTACAGGAGACGTGCCTGGAGGATCACCCTGATCCTCCACAGTTCAAACACTACCACTCGTATAGAAGATATGAAGGTCACGGAGTTGCCATATACACACACAAATCACACCCACAAACGGAAGTGATTCTAAATTCTACTCCGGAAGCGGTTGCATGTAGAGTAAAATTTAATAACAAGTATTTGTCTGTTTGCTCTCTGTACTGTCTTCCACATGGCCCCATTGATAGTGATGCTTTAAATTCACTAGTTGAACATCTCCCTGGGAATAAGTTAGTGTTGGGCAATTTTAACGCCCATCACTATCAGTGGGGTAGCTTGAGGATTGATGGTCGTGGGGAGCAAGTAGCCAACCTAATACTACAGTCCAACCTCTGTCTTCTGAACGATGGTAGAGTGACTCGTGTAGATGATCGTACTGGTAACTTTTCGGCCATTGACTTATCTTTGGCCTCCCCTGGTATACATCAAGATTTTTTATGGAATCCTTATGACGACTCCTTGGGAAGTGATCATTTACCTATCTCTCTTTCTTATACATGCGACATCATTTCAGACCCTCCACCTCCAAAATTTAACTATAAGAAAGCAGACTGGGGATCCTTCTCAAGGATCGCCAATTTAGATATATCTGGGGAGACCATAGATGTTAAGGTCGAAAATATAACCCAATCCATATTACAAGCAGCTGAGGCTGCTATTCCCAAGACTTCTACAGTTCATGCTAAGCATAGAGCACATTGGTGGACGCCGGATTGCCGACAAGCATTAAGAAAACGCAATAGGAGATACAGGACTTTTGATAGTCAGCCCACTGAGGAAAATTTTATTGCATACAAACAGGCACGGGCTGAGGCAAGGAGAATAATAAGGGCCAAACATGACTCCTGGCGGTCCTTTGTGTCCACGGTGATTCGTACAACACCATTAAGTAAAGTCTGGTCCACCATAAGAATATTGAATAATAAAGGCCCATACTTCCCAATTACCACCCTGAAGGTCGATAATACCATCTATGATGAGCCCGTGGACGTTGCTAACATCCTCGGCAGGAGTTTTTCTCATGTAAGTAGCTCAGCCAATTATGATCCGCGTTTCCAACATCATAAACGCACGGCTGAGCTACGGATCATTGACTTGCCACAGAAGACGTAGACTCCCCGTACAACCAAGAATTTACGCTAGATGAACTGCTCCTTGCCCTTGAATCCTGTAAAGACACCAGCCCTGGACCAGACACCATCACGTATGGTATGATCCAGCATCTTAATCAGGACAACCTAATTAAGATGTTAGCATTGTACAATAAGATTTGGGCATCTTGAACATTCCCAAACTCATGGCACTTTGCGCACGTTATACCAGCCCAAAGAGGCTGGTCGTCTTATGAATCCCACTTCATTTCGTCCTATTTTGTTGACTTCTTGTCTATGTAAGGTCACGGAACGCATGGTAAACAAATAGGCTTCTTTTTGTTTTAGAGTCGAAGAATTTGTTAAATGATCAACAATGTGGCTTGTGTAAATACAGAAGTTCACTAGATCATTTAATGAATTTGGAGCATTGTATTGCAGAGGCATTTGCCAATAAAGAATTCATGATAGGGGTGTTCTTGGACATCCATAAAGCCTATGACATGACATGGTGACACGGTATACTAATGAAGCTCTATGCTTATGGTTTAAGAGGAAATTTGCCTATTTTTATTTCAAATTTCTTAAGGGACAGGACTTTCTCTGTCAAATTGCCCCGTAAAGTAACATCGGAAATATTTATCCAGGAAAACCGGGTGCCACAGGGAAGTGTGCTTAGTCCTACTTTATTTAGTATTATGATCAATGATATTCTGTCATCAGCTCCCATCCCGAGGAATCTTAAATACTCGTTCTACGCTGACGATTGTGCGATATGGCACTCTTCCCGTAATGCACAATTTTCGGCTGGGCGAATTCAAGCACCCCTTGACTCTGTCCACCAATGGGCCTTGCAGTGGGGATTTATGTTTTCCGTCCGTAAGTGTGCTGCTGTAGTCTTCACTAATCGTAATGTACCTAATTTGTGCTTAACTTTGGATAATCAGGCGGTACCTTTTCAAAATTCTGTAAAATTTTTAGGAATACATTTTGATAGTAGAATGAATTTTAAACTTCACATTAATATTTTGCTTGCTCGTTGTGGTAAACCGTTAAATGTCCCCAAGTACCTAGCGGGTACTACCTGGGATGCCGACAGAAAATCTTTATTAATGGTGTATAAGTCCCTTATTCGATCGAAGCTAGACTATGGCACACAGATGTATGGCTTGGCATCCGATGCCACGCTGAAAGGATTGGATGTGCTACAGAATAAATGTTTGTGAATGTGTCTTGGAGCCGTCGGGCGTACCCGTGTGGCTCATATGGAAGTGGAGGCGAATGTGCCTCCCCTCCGTATTCGCCGTGACCACCTGGCCTTGTCCTACAGCGTAAGGACATGTAGGAAAAGTAATATCGGCAATGTGGCCTGTATCCCCCTGCGTCAATACCACCACCTTCTGCGGGGGGATGCGTCGGCCACTTGCCGTTCGCCTCCACTTACTGACTTAGGAGCTTGGTGTGGACCCCAGTGACTGTGACAAGTTGGTGTTAAAAAAATATAACCATCTGGCTTTACAGTTGATGTTACATGGCTCCCAGCACCAAAGGCCAAGACGCTGGAGGCGGAGGTCCACCACTTGTTTCGTAACATCGTCATTCGTCACTTGGGGTCCCACCACTTATACACCAACGGCTCCAAGTCGAGTGAATGTGTGGGTGCAAGTGTGTGGTCAACTGAATGTGCCCTCAGGTATCGGTTGCCGACTCATACATCTATTGACAAAGCCATAGACTATGCTCTCAATTCTAGGCATGACTCATTTGTCATATTTTCAGACTCAAAATCAGCCCTTCAGGCAATTACATCTTGCACTACGGACTATCACGAGATTCAGGGCCACATCGTTAATAAGTTGCATTCATGCAGCAAGTCATTCACGCTGTTCTGGGTGCCTGGTCATTGTCGTATCTACGGCAATGAGCAGGCTGACTTTCTTGCAAAGTCGGCTGTAGAGCTCGAGGAGACTTGGGACGTTCCTTGTGATCTACGGTCGAGTCTCTCTCTCGGAAAGAAATCAATAAATCTTCTGTGGCAGTGGACCAGACTAAATATTCCAATCTGTAAGCTGTACCAGTCCTGTATGAGACAGCCCTAGTATGTATTCAATATGGACGGTGGGTGTTAGCGCCGAAGTGGTGACATGTAGAGGTGTATGGTATGTAGGAGGACTGCTGGGCCTTGATAGCAGGCTGTGAAGCCTATGCCCAGAGTCGGACACATAAAAAAAAAAAAAAAAAAAAAAAAACCCTGGGCGACTGGGACACTGCCAACCGTCCCAGTCGCCTAGAAGAAAAGCGTTGGCACGGTTACGGCTCAATGCCACCATTTTAACTCACATGAAACCATATATGGAAAGACGCTTCCCACCGCACTGTGACGTCTGTAATGCGGTGTTATCTATCAGTCATATCATCCTGCGCTGTCGGCGATTTATTCGTGAACGTGCTTCACTTATAAATTACTGCGGCACATCAGATGTCCACTTCACCCTTTCCACCATCCTGGGTGATGGGGACATTGTTATGACTGATAAATTGATGGCTTTCTTGAGAGAGACCGGACTGATCAGAGTGATGTGACTTTTTTACTGTGTGTTTATGGTTTTTATCAACGGTAAATATGTATATATTGTTATATTAATTAGGGTTCACAGTTGACATATTGAAATAGTTCCTCCTCTCACTGATCTATTTCTAATATTGATGTCCCCTACATTAAGCCGAGTTCCTCGCCTGACTGTCACCAGCTGATGAATGCAAGTGTGCAATATAGAAAGGTATTGGGTACTTGCAGTCGATGGTGGTCTGCTGGGCGAGGTTCTTCATTTTTGGTACAAATTATGTAAATACATTATACCATCTTACTTAAGTTATTCTAATTAGGGACGACAGCTGACGTATATGGAAATATTCCAGACTCGTCTGGTTCCCTTTCATATATTGATGTCCCCTATATTAGGTTGTGCCTCGACTGACAATCACCAGGTGATGAGTGCAGGTATGTAATGTAGAAAGGCATTACATATCTGCAGTCGATGGTGTTCTCTTGGTCGAGGCTTTATTTAACATTAGTGTAGGTCTAGTTATTTGTCTCTTAGGATTTAGTATAGGTTAGCGATTTGTCTGTTAGGTGGTTAGTTTTAGGGTCTTTAGATTAGGTATGTTTGTTTATAAGTAATATAAGGTTAAAAATATAAAAAATTAAAAAAAAATTAAAATAAACATACAAAAAAATAATAAAATAAAAATTATTATATATATGTACGTGTGCATGAAAGTGTGTATGTTCATATGCATGGATGTGTGTATGTATGTATGTATGTATATTTATATATATGTTCATATATATATGTATATACTGTATGTGATAATGTGTATACATATATATATAATTGCCTTAATGACCAAGGGCTCCGGCCTCAATGGTCGATAGGAAAAAAAAGAAAAAAAAAAAAGATTCGTGATCATGGTTCGATCTTCACTCGTTTGGGGTGAGACTGGGTTGGCTACTGTGGCAGATCGTGCGGGAATTGAGTCAAGTGTGTACCTGTGCCGCATGTTCCCTCTGCTCAGATCCTTAAGAGTGATGCCACCTCACTCAGGGCATATACAATGATACAATTTGGAAAAAAAAAATCCCTACTCTACAAAACTTTGTAAGACTTTTGGTGTCCTATGCCTTCCATTATGGATGGACCCCACATCATATATACCTGTAATACCCATTACACCTTGCAGACCATACAGTTCAACGTTTTATTAACCATAACTTCATGCGGTAAAACCAGCCTTACAGCGTAGTTACACTTAAAAAAAAAAAAAAAAAGCCTCACTTTACGGACTGTCTCGGTAAATGGTACGTACACATTTCTACACGGGCAGCCTATGCTAACATACAACAATCCTGCCATTATGCAACAGCGCCACACCGCACAGGGTGACAAAACAATCACCATACAATCGTTACCAGACTCTTATCCACTTTCAGACATTCCAGTACAACTACTTACTCATTTCACGCTCAGTGTAATTCAGCACTTCAATGAGAACAAAATTGAGAATAGTTTGTTCTCATCTCCATGTTCGTCAGCTATCTTCCCTCTGCCACCACTCCCTCACCAGCGGGCCAGCCATCATACAATATTCATCCTCCCTGTCCCATGAGGCAATATTCTCGAGTGATGGAACCCCTGCCTGTCGTCCCTCAAACTTCAAATATTTACCTTCTGTCCTGCTAGTCCTCTCTCACTCTCTCTCTCTCTCTCTCTCTCTCTTAAAGTGTAAGAATGGGCAGCATTTTTTATATCATGAAAGCGTACATAAAACGTTTTCGTAACAGATGTAATAAATGCTACGCCTTTTTGTGTTATTTATATATTCTAGGAATCGATATAGTCTTCAGTTATCATGAAGAATTACATTTTATGGAATATGCAAATACTGTATCACTGAGGAAGAGTTGTTATGAAGGCTCATATGCCACCTGGAATACGATCCTTTCACTTCTTTCTCCAGTCAGCCAATGTCTCGTACTCTCGGCTGTTAAGGAAACTCCCTAACACCTCTTCTTACCGGCGTATTTTTGGATACAGCTGGCTAATATAGTTTGGTAAGGTAGTCATGAAGATTATTGTGAACGATTTAAGCGATACCGAAAAGGACAGCAAGGTGTAATAAGTAAAATAAATTGCCTAAGATGTGTAAGGGAGCTTCCTGAACTGACCAGAATACGGGCCTATGTTAGTCCTGCACTGCTTTGGCTTTTTGGTCCTATTGTCTGGTACGCTTTTTTTTTTCTTTTTTTTCCGGTTAGCATTAATTTCTTCATTCCTCTGTTCACTTATCTTCTCAGTCTTTTTTGTTTTATAAATTTAACATCATTATAAGCATTTAACTTGGATCAATAACCAAAACTCATGTGATTATAATCGAGCCCTAACATCACAGCTACACTGCGAGAGTCTCCTGTGTTCTCATGGTTAATTCTTGAAACATCTAATCTCACTAAATATCATAAATACACTTTAGGATTACTGCATTACAAATAATTTATGTGCTGTTGAACAAGAAAAAATTAAACGGAATATATAATAGTAAACCAAGATCGAGCGTTCAGGGAATGCACATCAGAATCAACCAGCTTGTTTGAGTGCCGAATATTTGAGTTTGCACTGTGACCTTGACATTCGACTGAATTGGTCTAAAAAACGAATTCCATATTTCATTCTTGTCTAAGCCTTAACCATTAAACATAGTTTGGTTTAAGTCCGATCAGAACTGTTTGAACTGTCCTTACCCAGCTACCTTGGCTGGAGACCTTTCCCTGTGACCTTGACCATTTTGACTTCTCAAAATCGAATCACTTTACCTCTGCTTATCCTGTACGCTTCTAAAAAGTTTGGTGAATAAATATCGAATTAGAAATGAATAAGATGACCCTGATATAAGAGGTTGATTTTTGACCTCTTGCTAAGAAAAACAAAAAAAATAATTTAATCCCTGATATAAGACGCAACATTATTAGAGAAAAAATATCCTAATATACACGTAGCAGAACAATAAAATAAAATACTAGTCAGGGTACAGAAACTAGAGAGACATCTAAAATTCCGGTCAATAAGTATATCGAGACTATTGGCAATATCAATTCGAGTGTGTTTCCAGCTCCACGTGTTATCCCACTGACAGTAAGATGGGTATTTAATAATGAGGACATCCTACAAACATATATCTTTCTTACTTATCTCGTCTTCTGTATTTCCTATAAACCAAGTACAGACATCCACACGTGGACGGCCTGACCACGTGCGACTCAAGAATTACACACTCAAGAATTTCGCTGGCTACGATGTCATTTTCCTTGAAGAAAATAAAACACACTTTTTCTGTGTACATTTCTTTTCTACGTCTTTCTCAAGTGTTCTGACGATTTTACTCTCTCATTATTTGTCAAGCCATACAAAGAATAAAAAAGAAGAGAAGGAAGAAAGAAGAACAGGAAGAAAGGGAAGAGATGCAAGAAGGGTGAAAGACAAGGAATAGGAAGAATAATAATTATATCAAAAACATCCCAACACAAACGGTTTTAAAAAGGGTGGAAATAAAAGAGAAAAATATGAAACAGAGTGTACCAAACTTGAATCCACCAAGAACGAGATGGGCGTGTCCGGGGTGTCGGTGCGATGTATGAGTGGGTAGTAAAATAGGGATTCTGATTGGTTGGCCGGGACAGAGGGAGATTCTGATTGGATGGATGGGATGAAGACCATCCTGACAATTATAATTCGTTTCTCATGGATTTATTGTGTCACTGAGGGATCGTTTTGAAATCATTATCTTGTCGCCCTACAGCTTCTAAGACAATAATTCTAGAAGCCATCCTCCAACCCCCATAACAGATCCCCTCCACCCTCACTGCCAAAGTGTATAAGTACTTGGAGGCTTCCCAATAGCTAGCCAGAGAATCCAGTAGCTAACAGTTTCATGTATACTGTGTGTATATATATTTATATATATATATATATATATATATATATATATATATATATATATATATATATATTCTCTGAAACACATACACACACACACACACACACACACACACACACACACACACACACACACACATAATCATTCAATCAATCAGTCAATTAATCAAAACTAGTGTTAAGAGTAACGAGCTGCTACAGAACCGTTTAATGTAAAAATAATTGCATAAGGATAAACATACTTGATGTTTATGCACCTGGGATATCAGCATATATACAAATACAGGCAGAGAGAGAGAGAGAGAGAGAGAGAGAGAGAGAGAGAGAGAGAGAGATTTCTCATGGGTAACCAATAAATCCTTTTTTCTCTTAAGACAAACCTATTCCATATACTCATGTAGTGTGTTTTATAGCATATAGATTGAATATATATGGCCATGTTCTGCCATTATGTAACTGCATCTATCAGGCAGTTATATTAATCTGTGAAATGGATTTTCATAGTGAAAGTATTAACTACAGTAAACACTTTCACTTCCCGTATCACCTGAAATGAGCAAAAACTATAACATAAATTTGCCGTGCTGAGATACTCAAGGGTCCCAGTTCCAAGATTTGATACGAGTTATATGAAAGCTATGGTAGCGTTTCTTCCCAGGTCCATGAAACTGGGACTGTCTCTGGGCTAAGCTCTGGTGGCTGATGTTGAATAATTTAATACATCATATATTATATTAACCCATGGTGTCTGGGTGTCATGCATACATGAAAGCCCAGGGAAGTCCGGGTGGTACGTATACATGATCTAGTGTTTTGCAGGGTTGTTTGAATATTCCACGGGTGATTTCCACCACACACAGCCACTGGCAAACCTGCATTCCTCCGCATCATGCTCCAGTTACTTGCGTACCTCTGTAACAGATAGACTTACGCAAAAAGTTTTGCCTGTGTCTGGATCCTTGGCTGAGCACCCGCAGCCACCAACTTCAGCACCAATGAAGTCCAAAAGCCAGAAAAAAAAAAAGGCCTTAATGTTAGTGTGACAGGGAGAGAACTTCAGGTGACATTATTGCCAACTGTGAATTGAGAAAGTGACTCATCCTCAGAGGAAAGTGACTACCATGATGATTGTCAATATTAATGTCGGTTGAGGAGGGTGGAGTATATGAGTCCTCCCCTGTGCACCCATCGTTTCCCCCTGTATGTTCATCTGCTATTTTCTATGATGAGAATGATTCAGAGGGTACTGACGATCCCGGGGAGGGGGATATTGGCACGGATGAGGAAATGAAAGAAAAGGTAGGATTCGTTAGTGGATAAAGGGAGGAGGTGGAGGAGGAAGAGCAGTAGGGCAAGCTTTGCACCAGTGGTCTGTATATTTATGTGAATAATGGAATCAGAAAGTTTGTTTCATGATGAAATCAATGCCTTACTTTTTATTGAAAGTTTTCTTGTGTTTACATATTTGTTATTATGAAAAAGTGCAATTCACAGGAAAACAATTCTGTTTTAGTAGAAAACAGAGTGGAGTATGGATAGTACATTGATAACTATTTTGTTCACAATATTATTATTTAGGAGTAGTAGCAGCAGTAGTAGTAGTAGTAGTAGTTGTAGTAGTAGTAGTAGTCTACTAGTAGTAGTAACAGTAGTAGTGGTTGTGGTAGTAGTAGTGGTAGTAGTAATGGTAGTATTTGTAGAGTTGGAGTAATACCCAGACTTCTAGTGGCACAGCAGTGCTAGAATCGAGTGGCAATGCAAGCCAAACGTACATCTCCATGTATGCGTGTGTGTGTGTGTGTGTGTGTGTGTGTGTGTGTGTGTGTGTGTGTGTGTGTGCGTGCGTGCGTGCATAAGGTGCTGGTGGAGGCATGCTGGAGTGGTGGTGAGGTGAGAAGGCACATAAGGCTGTAGGTGGGCTGAGCCAGCCTGCCTCAAGGTCATTACTATAGTAACCGCACCCACAACCTATCTCACACCACACTTTTGAAAAACCTAGACAGAAATGGTGTTTGTGGTGGATTGCAGTCTTCTGGAAGTGTTATTATCGTGGAGGGCTAGTATAAGCCTTAGCTGTGCTGCTGCACCTCAGCCACACATACGGACACGGGCATAAAAACAACAATAGTTGCCCCCTTTCCCCACTAACTCTCTCTGACTAAACCCACTTCATGGACAATCTGAGGATATCCACTTGAAGTTGAAGGATTGGTGAGTATTATGACACTTAGTTTTTTTAATTTTGGGTTAGTATTAGCCGAAATATTAAGGTTTAAAAGAAGGGATTTATCTCAGAAATGCCCTGCTGGGAGAGGTGTCAGCGGAAATATATGCCGGACGTGATGGGATAAATTTCCACCAAACAAGAGACCGACTCAAACAAAACAAGTGCTTGGCTAAAACTACAGCATAAATTGAACATTTCAGGAGGCATAATTTAACTAAGCTTTGTAGCAACTTCATTAATAATGATGAAAAGCATTATACAAGTGCCAGGTTTTAACAAACCAGGCTTCATTTTCAGGGAAATAAAACAATGAGAGCAATGTATTTTCCTCGGTTATATTTTTGTCATGAAGATTATTTCACGACTTTAGTAGTGAATGATGGTAGTATGCCACACAGGTTCTCACATCAAGTAAAAAAAAAAATCTCGGTAATTGAACACGTACTCTAGAAGAAGTTGTTATCAGTGAGAGACATTTGGTGGCAGACGATTTCCACAAGTTTCCCACTGACATGCTCCACTATGAAATCGCTGCATCCCAACCAATTTTTCACCACTGACCCACCCCAATCTCGGCAGATTTTCATTTTTTTTTTTTTCTTTGGCTAAAACCTCTGCTTTTTATGAGAAACATTGGAAAATGCCCATAAAAGTGCTCAGCTGAGCTTATAGTTGTGTTATACAGGTGTCCCTCTAATACCTGGTACTGTCTTCTGTGGTTCGTGCTCCAGAGAAAACGTCTTCTGTGGGAGGAGTAACTATTCCAAATCACTCATAAAAAGTTAGATATTTATTTATCTGGTACAAATTTATATGTAGTACAAGAGTATATTAGTTTTAAGACAGTAATATAGGCGATATAAGCGTTGTTTCACTCACCAAATACATCAACATCCTCACCTTCCGTTATGATGTTACTGCCTCATCACTTCTGGTTGTTTCTTCCTCTAGCTTGTTTCTTCCTTTGTCCTCCACCTCGGGAATAACTTCCACCTTGAATTTCGTCATTGGAGAGACCATGGTGTGACATGTCTTTTCTGGCCAGGTCATTGCAAACAGGTGAGTTGTCAAGGAAATGGTGTGCGGGGGGGGAGGGGGTGTCAGGCGGAGGCCAGGCAGTATCCCTGCCTGACGAGGAGTAGAGAAAGTTCTCCCACATATGCCTACCAAAAATCACCCACGAAAATTGAAACATGTGCAATTGAGGGACTTCGCTATTGAAAAATAAAGATATGTCAGCGGGTGTCACTGTGACAAAACGTGGAGACTTATCCATACATCAGTGGGACACAGTGGGTTAAAGCACTATGAAAGTGGCACATACTATGTATGAGCTGTTTTTCACTCTCAAATGTTGATTGCATGCATGTGTGTGTGTGTGTGTGTGTGTGTGTGTGTGTGTGTGTTAGAGAGAGAGAGAGAGAGAGAGAGAGAGAGAGAAAGTAAATATTTTAGCATAATTATTTTTCTGTTATTGTTCAACTACTTCAACAGAAATGCCGAAAGTTTGCACCAACATGAATCTGTGATGATAGGCGTATGTATAAACGCAGAGAGGAAAAGTTTGAATGTAATTGAGATGAGATGTCTGAGGAGTATGTGTGGAGTGATGCGTATGGATCGAGTGCGAAATGATGAAGTGCGTAGGAGAACTGGAGTTGTTCAGGAGATGGCTGGCAGAGTTGAGCAGAGGGTGTTGCAATGGTTTGGGCATATGGAGAGAATGGATAATGAGCGATTGGTGAAAAAGATAACTAGATCTGATGTGAGAGGTGTAAGGCTGAGAGGAAGACCACGAATAGGATGGATGGACAGTGTAAAGAGAGCGCTGGATGCGAGAGGGATGTCTGTTGAGCAAGGAAGAGTGGCTGTGCATGACAGAAATAAATGGAGAGAAACTGTGAATGAATAAGTGATGACGCAGCCCTGAGGGGATATTCTCCCGCATTTGGTCTGATCAGCTAGTCAGGTCAGGTGCAGGTAAGGGGATGGGTCTGTTATGATGTGGCAGGGGTAAACCAGTTCTGCTGTCGGGCCCTGCTGCGGATGTCACTGATTGCATTGCGCAGTTGACCCTTGTGCGGTGTGATGCGGTGAGGATCTGTCCGTTCTCCCCTTTGGGGCTAAGATGCGAATGAATGTGTTTGAATGGATGAGTAAATGGAGAGTGAGTCGTCCTGTCTCGGCTACCTCCCTTTCCTTGGGGGAAGCAGCCTAGGTATATAGATAGATAGATAAACGCTCTCTTACATGCCACGAGCTCACAAAGTGCACTTTACTAGTTACAATGGTTTTGGCTATGTATATGGGTGCTTGCATCAAGGAGAGAGTGAATGGATATTTGAGCAATTAGGTTTCTGTGAATGTTGGTGTGCATCAAGGGTCAGTCTTGAGCCCTTTACTGTTAATCTTGGTGCTTGAAGGTAATCTCATATGCTAATACACATATGCAAATCGCTTAATTACATTTCTGTTTTCTTGCCTACACTTTTCAATGGTCTTTTTTCTATTTCGCTTATCGTTAGTTAATTTCATTTTATTGAGGTGCTTTTTCTATCTACTGTACACACAGTATTTACACACACACTTTATACACACCACAGTATTCACTATTTTCATAGCCCTCACACCTGTGTTTAGTAGGTTACCAGCTGATGATAATCGCACAAGCATACCTGGCAGGGCAATACAGGGCCGTGCGATGATTGAAGGCAGTGCATAGCCTGGCTTGGCCAGCAGATATTTTTTCTTTTGATTTTTGTTCAAGCAGAGTGGCAATTAACCCTTTAACCCTTTAACCGCGGGTGTCATCCCAGAATGACATTGCAAAAACTGGACCAAACCGCAGGTGTCATTCTCGAATGTTTGTGAATATTTTGAATACCGCGCGTTTTTTCTGTGCGCCAAATGTTTCAAGGGAGAGTAGCTATTAAGTTCTTTCACTCCAGCCGACCCCCACCTCCCTCCCCCCCCCGGGCCCCCACCTCCCACCCCCTGGGCCCCCCACCCCACCAGACCAAACTCGCATCAGTATCTGTCCAGCTGTGTGAGTGACAACACTGCTGATGTGGCAGTGAAGTGCAGGCAATTACAGGGCCTTTTACCTGCCTCAGTGAACACAGAGTGGGTGTTTATCGTATGTGCAGTGTTCATATACGTTTATAGTATTATTATCAGAATGAGGTTGGCATTTGGTAATGGTGTGTGAGTGAAAAATAGTGATTACAACACCGCTGATGTGGCAGTGAAGTGCGGGCAATTACAGTGCCTTTTACCTGCCTCAGTGAACACAGAGTGGGTGTTTATCGTATGTGCAGTGTTCATATATGTTTATAGTATTATTATCAGAATGAGGTTGGCATTTGGTAATGGTGTGTGAGCGAAGGTAACGGTGTGTGAGAGAAAAATATTGATTTTAGATCGCTCACTTCTAATGGCACTGCCCATCCAGTGATAGTCAACGAAATCATGAAACCTACATCATTGCAAAGCCGAAGATTAGTACTTTCTAATGGTACCTATTTTTCGCTCTAGATTTATTCTGTGCAGAGTTATAAAGGTTTAAAGTTTGTTTACATTTTGGCTGGAACCCCCGCGGGAGAGGCCAGTCGGGGCAAAACAATGCCCGCTGTTAAAGGGTTAAGGATAAAAATCTTAGACTGACCCACTGGGCTCTATTTTTGCAAGCATACTTCCTTGATGTAAGACATGTAAAAGGTGTTGGTAATGTTTTGGCAGATTACCTGTCCAGAACTTGATTGTACAGTATCCAGAAGGGGAAATTTCTTCTGTCAGGAAGGGAGGTGTCACTGGCATACTTACCCCAGTCGCAAATGGGCGAAATAGAAGATAAGATGATAATGTAAGGAGAGAGAAGTGAGCCGTGCAGAACATTAAATCTTTTCTCTTATCAGTTTTGCTGCCTGTAAAGGGTAACCCTAGTCCACACGTCTATTTACTTAGTTTACTTAGCGGTCAACTTTTCCTTCTCAACTGATAATACACCAGATATTTTTCTCACAAATTATGCTGAAGATTCCTCTTGTCCTTGAAATACTGGGTGTGACATAATGTGGGAGGAGCAAAGTAGGGATGTTTGCCAATTAGAAGCCTAAATGGCACTTTCGTCACATTCTTGATGGCATGCAATTGGTTCTGTGTGGAGTGTATCAGGACCTCATTGGTAGCAGGTGCCTCTATTGTTTCTGTATGGATGGAGATTATTTTTAAGACAGCCTAGTGGTTAATTAGCTGAGAGAGGCGGAGTAAGTCTCCTTTATAAGGTCGAGGATAATGTGAAGAGACACGTTTTTGTCTCTTTTTGTACAGGCACACATTTTGTCTCTTTTTTTTATACACACATTTTTGTACAAATTTGTACAAATTTACTGTCATGTTACACTTTTGTCATATTGTGTCGCACTTTTCCCCAACACTGCTCAATACGTGACTTTGATTACAAAACACACTATTTGTGTACCATTTCCCATTTTTGGTTCACTCCTCCATTTACACTAGTGTGTGATTTATATCTGGATTCAACCTTCGAAGTCTCCATGTTTCCTCGAGCTTTGTGAGTACTTAGCCTCCACTGAGTGTATTCTGGTTAGGTAAGAAATAACTAGTTTTATATTTGTATCCTGAGGCCTATAAGAATCCTCCCGTTTGTAAAACGAACCCTGGCTGCTTCTTTGGTTGTGTATGTTATAGTGTACAGTAAAGTTAAGTTAGTTTTCTTGCAAGCTTTACCTTATCCCTTTTGGTGATTAATTAAGGGCTAAGAGTGCACCGTAATATACACCCCCATGGGAGTAGACTGTAGCACCAGTCGAGCAGGGCAGTACTCCCGAGGTGGATGGAAAGCTGATGACAGGAAGTGCTGGAGCTCCTGTTTCATCAACCCTCAAGACTAGTTCCTGACCATCCACCTTTGCTGAACTTTTCCAGAGTCTCAGTTACACAGAGAGTAGGCCAACATGCTCTCCAATACAAATTTCTCTAACTATCTACACCAAACTACATGCACAGTACACACTACACTTCCTATTCAAAATTCAACTAAAATGGCTTCTCATCACCAAGCCTCAGAGTCCCCAGGGAGGGGAAGCATAAATGCCCCCACCATCCGCCCCTCTCCCGGTGACGACTCGAGGTGCCTGGAACCACTGTCTGACTCTCTTCTTCATTTCTGCAACATTCGCGGCATTTCCTCTAACTTTCGCTCTGTTGAGCACCACCTCTCCTTCTCTAAACCTCACCTTCTTTTTCTAACTGGGACTCAGCTGTCTGAGGCAACTGACAGCAAACCCTTTTCTGTATCCTCCTACTTTCTCTATACTCATTTCAAAGCCAAAGGTGGCTGTTGTGTACTGTATATATACGCAACGACTTATCTTGCTCTCGTGTTCCTGAACTCGATTCTTCTGAATTCTCCACACTCTGGCTTCGGCTTTCCTGTCATTCTCTGACTAAATATATCTGTGCTGTTTACTTATCCCCTATTTCTACTGATTATCAAAATTCTTCGACTATCTTACTTCTACGATGGAACACATTCTATCCATTTCTCCTTTCTCTGAAATCTCCATTCTAGGAGATTTCAACGTTCACCACCACCTTTGGCTCTCCTCTCCTTTCACTGATCCACCTGGTGAACAAGCCTACATCTTTTCTATTCTTAATGACCTAGAGCAGCTTGTACAGCACCCTACCTGTATCCCTGACCGCCTTGGAGAGAGCTCCAACATACTTGGCCTCTTCCTCACAACTAATCCTCCCGCTTACTCTATTAATCTTTTCTCTCCGTTGGGCTCCTCCGATCACAACCTTATCACCTTAACCCGTCCTTTCACTCCCATACGGCCTGTGGACCCTCCAGGGAAATGTCGTCTGTGGCATTTTGGAGCCACAGACTGGGAGGCCCTCGGGCAGTACTTCTTTGATTTTCCCTGGAATGATTATTGCTTCCATGGCCGTGAGCCATCTGACTGTGCTTTGCGCATTACAGAGGTTATTCTCTCGGGCATGGAAGCATACATTCCTTTCTCATATCCTTTGACTAACGCAAGAAAGCCTTGGTTTAATCATGCTTGTTCTAATGCTGTCCGCAACAGGGAAAGGGCCTACAAAACGTACCAGAGCCAACCCACCCCTGATTCACATCATCTTTACGTTTCTGCTAAGTCTGCTAAGTCTGTTCTTCGCTCTGCTTAGAATAATTTCATCCGTACTAAATGATCTCAACTCTTCAACTCGAATTCTTCACGCTCCTTCTGGCACCTTGCCAAAAACCTTTCTAACAATTTTACCCCATCATCCTTCCCTCCTCTTTTCTACTCTGATAGTTCTGTAGCTATTTCTTCTACTGATAAAGCAGATCTCTTCACACAGACTTTCTCCTCCAGTTCCACCTTAGACGATTCCGGTGATGTTCCTCCATCACTTCCCCCCTCTGACTTCCTCGTGGCTGACATTAAAATTTCTTCAGTTGATGTATTTTCTGCCATCACTGGCCTCAGTATTAACAAGCCATATGGGCCTGATGGGGTCCCTCATATTGTTCTCAAGAACTGTGCTTCTGTGCTTACACCCTGCCTAGGCAAACTCTTTCGCCTTTGTCTGTCAATTTATACCTTTCCTTCTTGCTGGAAGTTTGCTCTCATTCAGCCAGTCCCAAAGAAAGGTGACCACTCACAACCCTCCAACTATCGTTCAATTACTTTAACGTCGTGTATTTCAAAAGTTTTTGAGTCAATTCTCAATAGAAAAATTTGAGGCATCTTTCCTATCATAACCTTCTTTCTGATCGTCAGTACGGGTTCCGTCAGGGACGCTCCACTGGCAATCTTCTCACCTACCTTTCAGACTCCTGGTCATCCTCCTTTTGGGACTTTGGCGAAAGCTTTGCCATTGCACTTGACATCTCAAAGGCTTTCGATCGAGTCTGGTATAAATCTTTAATTTCCAAACTGCCCTCCTACGGTTTCTATCCTTCTATCTGAGCCTGCATCGCTAGCTTCCTTTCTGGTCGTTCTATAGCCGCTGTTGTGGACGGCCATTGTTCTTCTCCTAGATCTATCAACAGTGGTGTTCCTCAGGGCTCTGTCCTATCACCAACCCTCTTCCTTTTATTCATCAATGACCTTCTAAGCTGTACATCTAACCATATCCACTCATGTGCTGATGACTCCACCCTTCACCTTTCCATTCGGTTCCCACAACGCCCATCTCAACCTTTACTTCAACAAACAAGGGATGAGGCTATGGCACACCTAATGTCTGACTTGGCTCGTATCTCTGACTGGGGTAAAAATAATATAGTTGTTTTTAATGCATCTAAGACTCAGTTCTTACACCTATCAACCTGATAAAATCTTCCACAGGTATACCCATTAATGTTTAATAATATTCAGCTTAATCCTGCATCATCCTTGAACATGCTTGGGGTTTCATTTACCCGGGACTTATCTTGGAGAGATCATATTACATCTCTTGTAAAATCTGCTTCCAAGAGATTGGGTGTGCTAAGCTGACCCGCTCTTTCTTTACCCCTGCACAATTGTTGACTCTATACATGGGTTTTATCTGCCCCCTGTGTGGAGTACAACTCTCATGTGTGGGGAGGCTCCCCACATACAGCTCTTCTCAATAGGGTGAAGTCAAAGGCTTTTCGTCTCATTAACTCTCCTCCTGTTACTGACTCCCTTCAACCTCTGTCTCTTCGCCGCACTGTTGCATCTTTATCTCTTTTCTATGGCTACTTTAATGGTCACTGCACCTCTGAACTGTCTATTGCATTCCTCCACCTCTACAATGGGCACATAGCACACGTCTGGCAGCAAACTCTCATCCCTTTTCTGTCCAACTCTCTAATGCAAGAGTTAACCGTTACTCCCAGTCTTTCATTTATGCAACTGGTCAACTCTGGAACTGTCTCCTTCTGTCTGTATTTCCTGCTGCCTATGATCTCCAGTCTTTCAAATGCAGTGTGTCCAGGTATCTCAAAATGATTGGATCTTGAATTTGGCTCTCTATTGTATTTTATTTTTCTCTTGGAGGGAACTGTTATTGCGGGTTCATGGCCTTTGGTTCCTTCTTCCTCGCATAAAAAAAAATAATAACATTTTGGTGACCTCCTCGCCAGGATAACTCTGTGACATAATATTGGCAACCTTGGCCACATACACAGTGCTTACTCTTACCTACTTAACTATAATAAGTAATCATGGCCCTAATGAATGATAGTGATGTGAATGCATTTTTGGTTTCTGAGCCTTCCCCAACCAGAGTGAAAACGTTTACAAAACACGAGTTCATATTGTTTGCTCAGGCCTTACACTTGAGATTTCCTGCCTCAGCCACTAAGTTACTTGATTTAATACTGGACACCATGTTAGAGCAAAATGAGTCTTCTATAGCTACTTCTGAGCCATTTGATACTGCACAAGGTGTTGACCCTGAGCTTTTGGCATCGGAGATACCGGGCCCTAGTGATTTTTCTGCTCATGATACTTGTGACAAAGTGTAACTTGAGTTAGCCAGAATTAAGCTGAGGGAACTATGAGTGCAAGCAAAAATGAGAGAACAAGAATGGAATGCCAAAATGAAGGAAACAGAATTACAGGCTCAAATGAGACAAAAGGAAATAGAATTATAGGTTCAAATGAGACAAAAGGAAGTGGATCACGAATACAGACTGAAGCACCCTGATAGTTTACCTAGAGGTAGTAGTTTATCTGCCAAGGAATCTTTTGATGTTGCTAGGAACATTAAGCTAGTACCTTCCTTTAACCCCTTAACCACGGGGCGTAACTTTCGTGATGCTTGGGAGCAAAGGATCATACCGCGGGGCGTCACTTTTGTGATTCTGTATTGTTTTGAATTCGCCCGGGCTTTCAAGTGGTGGCTTGTATCATCTATCAGTACTGCCAATGTCCAACACTAGTCAGCACTCCTAATCTCATCTGTACTCCCATCCATTGTTGACAATTTAGCGATTTCTCCCTGTTCTTGACTCCCCTCCCTACCTCCACTCCATTAGTACCTTATCCTCTCGCCTGCTCGGCCATGCTACACTAAGTAAATCTTCCCTGGAATTTTTCACTGATTTCATCCATTGAAATGAGCCCTATGCCCTATTCTTATACCAAATAATATATACAAAAAAGAAATAACGTAAGTGAGAGTGCCATACACCTGGAATTGGCTAATTATCACTTGACAACACCTCACGTGCACTCGTTCGCTAATTTTCGCTGTTTATTTCCCCTTGAAATATGCCGTATAATCAATTCTCGTAATAAAATTATATATAAGAAAGGAAAGGAGAAGCCTAAGTGATATTTACATTCACCTGGAACTACCTAATTATTGCAGGCCACCACACTGTATTCTACGCTAAGTAAATCTTCCCTGGAATTTTCCACTGATTTCATCCATTGAAATAAGCCCTATGCCCTATTCTTATACCAAATAATATATACAAAAAAGAAATAAGGTAAGTGATAGTGCCATACACCTGGAATTGGCTAATTATCACCTGACAACACCTCACGTGCACTCGTTCGCTAATTTTCGCTGTTTATTTCCCCTTGAAATATGCCGTATAATCTATTCTCATAATAAAAATACACATGAGGAGGGAAGGGAGAAGCCTAAGTGATATTTACATTCACCTGGAACTACCTAATTTATTATGTATTGTCTAGATTTCCTGCCAATCATTTCATAGCTATATATTAGCAGCTCTCACAAGGCTGACATTGGCAGTATTGCACTCCCCCTTGGCAGGCCACCAGTATCAGTTTACTGTCATCTTTCAAGGTGAAAGTATGTCGGATTCACGCCTGCTAAATTCCGCCGCTTTTTAGCCCCATGCAAAGGGCCCTGTGACCTCTACCCCCTACCAAACCTCGTGTGGAAAGAGGTAAAGGGCTGACAAATGATAGAGAGTGACTACGATCTTTCTGGTGAGTAAAACAGTGCAAGTGGAAATGTAAATAATGTGTACTGTAAATAATGTGTAAACAGCAAGTGAAAGCAATGAATGTAAATATAAGTGAACAGTGGAAAACAGTTTTATAAGTTACTGCAAGTGACAGTGCCTAACACAGTGTAAATAAAATAGAAATGTAAATAATGTAAATAAAATAGAGAACGTAAATAGAAATGTAAATGAGTAGTATTATAAGAATACGAGTATGTATACTAGGAGTAATGAAAGTGAAAGTTTCACTCTAGCATGTATGAACACTATAAGTTATGAAAGTGAAGGTGAAAGTGACATTCACTCTCAATGCTAGTATACAGGACGAGAAAGTGAATGCTACATATTTTACTGAAAGAGAAATTGAATGCCTACAGTGACAATAAACTACTATTACTGAAGAAAACTTATGGATAAAGACTGTAGATATATATAAGTGTTATATAGTAATAGAAATATAAAGTGTGATGGGTTTTATGAATAATAAATGACAGAACACCAGCGGCGAACGATCGCAAGTGGGAAGGTCATATACGCGCTCGTAATTTTCATTGCTTTCACAGTATTTTTTTTTTTTTTTGGAGTATGGATTCCAAACTATTTGATAATCATAGAATAGTGTTTCTAGTGATAATATCAGGCTGTGGTAATCATATTACGGGTTGTCGGAAAGTGTAAAGTGGAGACTTCGTTACCCAAATTCAGAGGTCTCCACAAGTCCTACGGTACCCGACCAAGGCTCAACAAACACCCCAGGAGAAGGCTGAACGTATGTGCCATATGCATATGTGATTTTGATATTCTAGGACTAATAACTGATATTTGGCAAATATTTTTAGAGAGTCTGTCGGAGCGCGAACATGCCCGCGGGAGCTGCAAGTCAAAGCAAAACAAGCCCGTGGTTAAGGGGTTAATGAGCAAGATGTCACCAAGTATTTCCATATGTTTGAAAAGGTAGCAGGTCGTCTCTCGTGGCCAAAAAACTCTTGGACAGTAGGGGAGGGCGGTGATGATTCGGCCACTTTTTCAAAAAAAAATAATAAATAAAGTTTAAGAAATTCTTAAAATCTGCTTATTCCAAGAGGAAGCCACATCTTTTGGCTCTTTTGTGTGCTATTGTCAGTCCTTAAACTTACGTCATTTCTTGGCAGTAATCCAAACTCTTAAGGTCTCCAAAACGGCCGAACCATCCCTCTTGGTGTGGATGATTCGGCCACTGGCGTTGGATGGTTCGGCCACCATGTGGGATGATTTGGCCACTTGCCTCTGGGGCTCAATTAAAGAATTAAATACAGTAGGAAAATTAAGAATCAAATTTTCATCTGTGCTGACATGATTTATTGGATTTATTTTTACCTAAACAATCTCCTTTTAATGAAACAAGGAACAAACAATCTCCTTATAATGAAATTAAATGGCTCTACTCTTGCCTATCTCAGATAAAATAAAACTATAATTTTGTGAAAGAAAATATCCGAGTCAAATGAAAGCTACTTCTCTTACATGCTGCTTACTCTTAACGCATTTTAAATTCAGTGAAACAAAAATCCAAAGTTGTAATACCTTTGCCTTCGCTTAGTGCTTTGTGAAACTGGTTCAGGTAATACTCCAATTATAGCGTTTCTTGAAACAGAAGCTTCATCAATTTCTGAGGGAAAGTAGAGAGAGAGAGAGAGAGAGAGAGAGAGAGAGAGAGAATATGTAATTTTATAGAAAAAAGATAAGGGGATGAGTCTGTTATGATGTGGCAGGGGTAAACCAGCTCTGCTGTAGGGCCCTGCTGCAGATGTCACTGATTGCATTGCGCAGTTGACCCTTGTGCGGTGGAGTGCGGTGATGATCGGTCCGTTCTCCCCTTTGGGGCTAAGATGCGAATGAATGTGTTTGAATGGATGAGTAAATGGGGAGTGTGTCGTCCTGTCTCGGCTACCTCCCTTTCCTTGGGGGAAGCAGCCTAGGTATATAGATAGATAGATAGATAGAAAAAAATTGTTAAATAAAGAAAATAAATCATTAGATAATTATGAGAGATGGTTCGGCCACCTGGCAACCCTGCCGAACCATCCCTCACTTCAAGTGGCCGAATCATCCCCCATGTATAAAGATGTACACATGGCGCCCCGAAACCCAGAATTCATAAGCTGTTCGAGTGTTATCTACTCTCACGTCACCTATAGACAATAAATGATATTTGCACTATATATGGATAACAACCCTGAAGTATTAATGGAGCTACTGCTTACGTTGGATCACCGAAAAAGTACATAGAGGTCATGAAAAATCATAAAATCTAACCTGATGTTTCTGTTTCCCAGCCAACCAAAACAAAAACACATGTGCCATTTGTCGGCAAGATCACGCAACTTCATGTGAAATCTCAATGATCTAGGTCCCCTACATTATTCAGGAAGGCCAGTGGCCGAACCATCCTCCTGGCCGAACTATCACTGCGCTCCCCTACTGCTGCAGAGTGTTTTGAAAGGAAAGGCTCAAGAGGCTTATATTTCTTTATCTGTTGATCAAAGTGCTAATTATGATTGTTTATAATATGCCATTCTCAAAGCAGAACTCGCGTCAGAGGCATATAGGCTTAAATTTAGATCCACCTTTAAACAGAAAGATCAAACTCATGTGGAATAAGTTAGAGTACTCACAGACTTAATTGATCAATGGTTGCATTCTAAGAAAGTTAATGATTTCTGTAAACTTAAAGAATTAATAATCTTGGAGAATTTCACTGGTAAGATAGATAGGGATGTGGCTACATACCTAGTGGAGAAAGATTTAGATACCCCAGCTGAGGCTGCTGTTGTAGCAGATAACTATAGTATAATTCATAAGCATGAACGTGAGCCTCAGTTATTTGTTAAGGGTAGGAGAGTGTGTCCGGCTCTGGCCATAGGCTTCACAGCCTGCACTCAAGGCCCAGTAGTCCTACATACCATGCACCTCTGCATGTCACCACTTCGGTGCTAACTCCGACCGTCCATATTGAATACATGCTAGGGCTGTCTCATACAGGACTGGTGTATTGGTATTAGTGGGGGTATTTTTACGACATGTCAGGGGGTCTTCTGGTAGATCAGTAAAGTCTGATTTTTGTGAAATTCAAACCTTTAAACTGTTCCCTGCCCCAGTGAGGATTTGAACCTGGGTCCACTAGAACTGCAGGCCACCTCTCTACCGGTCTATACCTATATCTATCTATCTATCTATCTATATATATAGATAGATAGACAGATAGATAGGTAGATATTGATCTGATATGTCAGATCTGCTTAATGAACAATCATGAAATGTTGAATGCTTTGTCTATACTTTTCTCCGGGTAACAGTTACCTGCATAATTTTTTAAATCAGTGTCCCAAAGTAAATCCAAAATCCGATTATACATAAAGCAGAATTTGTCAGTTGGTCTGAACTTTATGGAAATTAATCCTCTTGTGCATGATAAGTTTTGGTAAGTTTTCCGGTGTACAATTTTATCCACCTGGCCTCCTGGCCCGGCTGCCCGCGCACAGCAAATAACATGTATTCTCGCCTTATTTTCGCCTCCCAAACATCAATACAATGCCATAAAACCTATGTCATCTTAGTCGTCGATGTTTCTTCTAACTGATAAGCACCACAAAAAAACAGGAAAATACGAATAAAATAACATTAGGCGGCCGTGAATAAACATTTCGCTACATCAATTTCACTTCCCAACATCACCATTCGAATATTTTCCATCATACAAGGAAATGTTATTAGAAGTTTTGATAGAGAAATTCATCAGCTTTCACAAGAGACAAATCCGGTTGTGATAAGATTTGAAATTTTCGAGAAAATAATAAATAACTGAAAGCCATTTTTGAAAAAAATTCAATGAGCTCTCATTCTGAACTTTTCTCGCACACCTTATGTTTTTATTGCATAATATTATGGAGAATTTTACGAGCATTCTAATGAGCACCAGATGGTTTCGATACGCCTCATAGTTTTCGAGTAAATCGCCGAAAACAACTGGAAACTCACGTCCGTGCATCACTTTCGTGATTCATGCACAGCATTCACTATATTCCCACTTACGTAACAACGAATTCTTATCATAGATAGTACATTGTTATGTTTTGTACATACATACAATTAACTGCTCTTTATCATGGTTCTTACAGGAAATTGATACGTCCAATAGTTTTCGAGTAATTGGCCAACAAAGTGATTTTACTCCTCCAAGCGCTCTCGACTTTACCCCTAGCGAGGAAAAAAACAAAGTCTGTTCCCCCAGCTTTTCCAACATAAAATGCTCCCAAAGGCTTATAGTCTGTAAATGAACACACGTAGAATTTACTGCTCTTTATCATGGTTCTTACAGGAAATCAATGTCCAATAGTTTTCGAGTAAATGGCCGACAAAGTGAGATTATTCCTCCGAGCGCTTTCGACTTTTACTGGAAGCGAGGAAAAAAACTAAGTCTGTTCACCCGACTTTTCCTACAAAAAGTGCTCCCAAAGGCTAATATTCTGGCAATGAACATACGTAGAATTTACTGCTATTTATGATGGTTCTTACAGGAAGTCGATACACCCAATAGTTTTCGAGTAATAGGACGACGAAGCTAAATTACTCTTCTGGTCGCCTCCTACTTTTACCGCAAGTGAAAAAAGAACAGCGATTTCTCCCCCTTTGCCTGAAGACAATGCTCCCAAAGCTTTTTTTTTTTTTTTTAATGTACAGACTGTAAAATCTTTCATTTTTTTTTTTTTTTTAATGATTGTAACCTACTACACATGAATACCACTTTTTCCAAGTTACTGCTAATGAGGCTGTACTTTCTGTCATATGTGTAGTATGTAAAAGAAGGTTATTTGTGCTGAAAATAATAGGGGTATTGATAATAGGTCAATACTCATATCAACATACTTTGGAGAATTCACTTCCTCCAGGGGTGTTGATGGAGTTGTAGGACCTTCTGGGACTGGAAGATGAGAAGTTATGTAATGTGTGTGTGTGTGTGTGTGTGTGTGTGTGTGTGTGAGTGTGTGTGTAAGTGGGCTAGTGTGTGTGTGTGTGTGTGTGTGTGTGAGTGTGTGTGTGAGTGTGTGTGTGTGTGTGTGTGTGTGAGTGTGTGTGCAAGTGTCTGTGTTAGTGTGTAAGCGTGTTAGTGTGTGTGTGTGTGTGTAAGTGTGTTAGTGTGTGTGTTAGTGTGTGTGTGTGTGTGTGTGTGGTGTGTGTGTGTGTGTGTGTGTGTGTGTGTGTGTGTGTGTGTGTGCTTGTGTGTGTGTGTGTGTGTGTGTGTGTGTGTGTGTGTACGCTGCACTAGGGAATACTTCGTTCGGCATGGAACCGTTCAAAGCAGTCACCCATGCACAGTGCCACATCACAAACAGGACACATGTGACTTGTGTCCCTCCTCATCTTCACCAGGGAACACATGGTGCATCGCAGCCTCCTCCGGTTTGAGATCTCCCATCGGTGGCCCAGTGTGTTATCCAACCGCACACTGTTGTTGATGAAATGACAATGATGGGTTGGATGTCCTCCTGGTGTTCCCCAGTCCCGTTGTCCTGGAGGTGCAGCTGCAGGCCCGGGCATGGCAGTGGCAGCAGGTTCTCCTGACGGACCAGGAACTGGTGAAGGTTCTCTCAGCACCTGTGCCGGTCCTGCAGGTGATGGTGGCACTAACTCCTATGCTGGCCCTCCTCCTGGAGATGGTGGTGTTGGTGCAGGAGCCAGTGGTGGTGGCACCTGTGCTGGCACTGAAGCAGGTGCCACAGGTGCTAGATGTTCTGCTGGCCATTGGGTTGGAAAGTCAGGGGCATGGTGCATGACGTGCCCTGATGCGGGCCACTCTGCTTCATCAAAGTAGAGAAGCTTGTCCACTATCTCCTCAACGAACTCGAGCAGATTGTCTGACCCACGTGAGCACTTCCTGTACAGAGCAAATGCGTTGAAAATGGCCATGTGGATGAAATAGGTGATCTTCTTGGTCCATTTCACAGTCCTCCGCTGGATGGGGTAGTACTGGACCATCTGGTCAAAGTGGTCCACCCCACCCATGTGTCAATTGTAGTCATCCAACACGACGGGCTTGTCCACGGTCTTCTGGACATACGTTGTCCTCCCGTCAACCTGGTCTTCCCTTGAACCTGCTTCTGGACGGTGTTTGTGCTGTGGAAGGTGGAGACCATGTTGATGATGTGCTTGTCCTTCCACAGCAACACCATCATGTTCTCCTTGTGCATCGCTGTCATGCCCCCCGCTAGCAGGTTCTTGGTCCTTGCAATGTCCTGCAGCCACTTTGGTGCTCCTCTTGCCAGGCGTAGGGTCCCACACACGTAGGTTCCTGCACTGAACAGGTGTTTGCACAGGGATACAGAGTTATAATAGTTATCCATGTAAACTTTGTATCCCTGATCCTTCAGCAGTGCTACGAGGCTCCACACGGTGGTCTCCAACGCCTCTTCTGCCTCGTATACATCTCAGAATTCCAGATGTAACCCGAGGAAGCCTCAGCTAGGATATAAAGCCTGACTGCATACTTTGAGGGCCTCATGGGGTTGTATACGCGGAAGCTTAGGCGCCCCTTCCACGGCAGTGAGCCCTTGTCCAGTCTGAGGTGCTCCTCAGGTAAGTAGGTGTTCTGGAACCGCTGAAGGAGGTACTCCATCACCGTGCGAACCTTGATGAGCCGGTCATGATTGTCCTGGGGTATCCCAAGTGAGTTGAAGGCATGGAAGTGTTTCAGGATGGCCCTGAAACACCTTCCACTCATCACTTGCGTGAACAGGGGGTAGTTGTGGAGACGAGCTCTCATCCAGTAATGCCTGATGCTCAGCAGATTCATCACCCCCATGAAAAAGTACAGCCCCAGGAACTTGGCCATCTCCTCATCATTGCAGATGAACCATGCATCCAACGCAGTCCCCAGGAATGATGCGTAGCTGTTGGTCTCATGGGTGAAATACGTCAACAACTCCCTGGTGAAGAACAGCTGGAAGAACTGACGAGGAGTTGTTGGTGGATCCACCTTCATTCCTAGGGATCCTGTGAAGGGCCCATTAGCTTGTTTTACAGGGTCACTGCTCTGCCCTGGATCCGTTGCAGCAACACCTCCCACAGAAGTGGCAGTGGGTTAGCGTACCAACACCGTTGTGCCTCTTCGGACACCCCTTGGCCGCCCCCCATAGCCGGGCCATGGACCACGCCGGCCTTGTCAAGGTGGTGAGGGTTCCGACGATGGGGGCGACGAGACTGTCTCCTGCTGCTGGAAAACGTCAGGGGGGATGAACGTTATTGAAGACAGTGCCCTTGTCAACTGGGCAGGGGACGACAACACAGTCGCCTCCTGCACCAGTTGTGCCACAGGCACTGCACCGCGTGCAGGTGCCAGTGTCGCGTAACTAGGCCCTGCTACCGGTGACATAGGCTCAGCCAAGGGGGAACTGGAGGCTTGAGATGGAGAGACCGCTATGGCTGTAGGAGCGAGAGGTCCAAGCCAAGGCGATGCCCATCGTCCAAGTGAAGATGATGGCTGGGCCAATAGTCCTGACACTGGTTGTAGTGGTGTCTGATCCCATCGTGGTACAAGTGTGGGCAAAGCTGCCCGAGGGGAATGCTGTTGGACATCGTCCCAGTCCTCCTCACTTGAAATATCGCTCAGCTCGTCATCTACCTCGCTCTCAGTCTCCTCCTCAAAGAGAACTTTTTGCCACTCGTCAGATGACAAACCTGTCTTCTCCATTTTGGCAAGCACTGACACAGAAAGTCAAGTATGAGCTTTTTCGGTTCTCAGCTGAAAAACAAGAGATATTATTCACTGTCACGCAACACCTTCCATTGAGAGTACAACTACACAAGTCATGTTATATCTTTCCCTACGGTCAGTCGCTGCACCATTTATGAAGAGTTCACAAAAAAGATAATTTTTCAGTGCCTTTTCACGGTCTCATAACTGTCCACTGGCGTCCGTGGATGTGTGGCATATATATATATATATACAGACATATTTTTCCCTCCTTCCCCAAACGTTCCCCCAACACATGATACAATATTTTCCACGAACACTCGTGGCACATACCACAAACATTTTTGATAAAAATCATAAATTTCAACGACTGTTTACCAAGGTACAGTACCTGTCCAGTGACGTCCGTGGTTGCCACGTGTTGCAAGGTACAGTACCTGTTCACTGACGTCCCTTGTTCCTCGGCGTCGTTACCTTTCCCAGCACACCTCCTGCTAAAGTATCACTCACCTACGTTATGCACCTAAACGAACACTCGCGGCATAGTTCACGTACATTCTACATACAGTATAAGTTATCACATAATGTCAGACCAAGGTACAGTACCTGTTCAATGACTTTCGTCATTCCCTGGCATCGTTACCTTTCCCAGCACACCTACTGCTAAAGTATTGCTCACCTACACTACACACATAAATGAACACTCCCGGCACAGTTCACGTATATTCTGCATACAGAATAAGTTATCACTGTCAGACCAAGGTACAGTACCTGTTCAATGACGTCCATCTTTCCTTGGCATCGTTACCTTTCCCAGCACTTTATATGCAGTATATATATATATATATATATATATATATATATATATATATATATATATATATATATATACAGACATATTTTTCCCTCCTTCCCCAAACGTTCCCCCAACACATGATACAATATTTTCCACGAACACTCGTGGCACATATCACAAACATTTTTGATAAAAATCATAAATTTCAACAATTGTTTTAGCAAGGTACAGTACCTGTCCAATGATGTCTGTGGTTGCCACGTGTTGCGAGGTACAGTACCTGTCCAGTGACGTCCGTGGTTGCCACGTGTTGCAAGGTACAGTACCTGTTCAATGACGTCCATCGTTCCTTGGCATCGTTACCTTTCCCAGCACACCTGCTGGTAAAGTATCGCTCACCTACACTACACACTTAAATGAACACTCGCGGCACAGTTCACGTACATTCTACATACAGTATAAGTTATCACTAAATGTCAGACCAAGGTACAGTACCTGTTCAATGACGTCCATTGTTCCTTGGCATTGTTACCTTTCCCAGCACACCTGCTGGTAAAGTATCGCTCACCTACACTACACACCTAAACAAACACTCACGGCACAGTTCAGGTATATTTTACCTAAAGTATAAGTTATCACTAAATGTCAGACCAAGGTACAGTACCTGTTCAATGACATCCATCGTTTCTAGGCATCCCAATCTCCTGAGGACACCTACAGCTAAGGTATTGCTAACCTTCGCTACGCACCATAACTTATGCTGTCACGAGGATACGTGGCACATTTCACTTACACTTCACACCATATCATGCACAAATACAAGACTACCACAATGATTCCATCCCATCCTCTGCAATTATTCCCTTCCTTACTTTGGTTCAACGTGACTGTGATGCAGCATCCTTCGCCGGGAGAGTACGATGCAACGCTTTTGTATTGGCACACACTACACTCCTTCACGAACACTCGCAACATGTTTGATGTATATTTCACACAATTCTATACTCATTTTCACTATCAGAATCACAATAATTCCATCCCTAAACATCTCTAATTATCCCTTCCTGACTATAAAGCATACATGATGCCTGCCCCATTCCACACTATGGTTTATGGCGTCCATAACGCTTACTAGTTTCATAATTTCACCAAGCCAGCCACAATATCTTTCACACAAAATACAGTTTAGGCAATGGCTTCATTATATACGTATTTGTACTCACGCAATAGGGCCTAGGGGAGGGCAAGAGGTGAAACTCCGCTACAATGAACACGCATATTGCCTCTAAGCCTAACGAATGATGATGGACACAATCCCTTTTCGTGACATATATCTATGTTCCATCGATAATATCACATACAAAAATGCTCACAAATAATGGATTATCACACTGAGTCCATAGGAGCTTCGGCTCGGGCGGGAGGGAGAGAATCAGTATGAGTTTAAAAGGAAAGCACACGCGACGCAGCCCTACCACCTGGCTTCTTGGAAGAGACTGAGGTTTATCGCTACATGCTGGGTCCCATGAAGCTCCTCAGTGTTGCCAATGCCTTACCACAGGAAACCGACGTGCTAGCTATTATGCATTGAAATTTGACGCAAATTACCCCGAAACTTAATTTTTGGTGATTTTTTTGTACTTATGAATGTGATTCGTGTGATTGTGCTTCTTTGTAACAAACCACATGAATGCAAATCGTGTGACTGTGCCTCAGAGGGTTAAGAGGGATGCGTATAGAACTCTCCAAACAACTCTAACAAATGTAACTTAAGTCCCAGTCCCACTAGGATATACTGTACAGCAACTTTCAACAGGCCACGACCAGGCTGTGACTGGAAATCGCAGGCAATCTTAGAAAAGTCGTGCCACCAGTCTTGGGTATTCACGTGACCAAAATCAGTCGCAGAGAGGTGTTTGATCTTGTTCAAAAACTTGCCTGCAACTGGAGCAGTTGCATCTTGTTGCAGCCTGGTCTTCATTTGTCGTGTGACAGTTGTGCAGTGGTCATGGGACAAGTCTTGGCTGGTCCTTCATTGTCCTGGCTGATCCTAGGATTCTCCTGTCGTACAACAGTTGCACGACCTTCCACGACTATTAACACGACTTGTCATGCAAGTAGACATGATTGCACGACTTGTTGCTCGACTGAGCAAGGCTAGTCGTGTGACTCCATGGCATGTCGTACGAATAGTCATGAGTTGTCCTTTGTCAGTCGTGGCATTGCCCAAGGCCGATCAGCCAGGGTATATATAGGAGCCTCATTCTAGTGGCATCTCACCCTTGGCCACTTTTCTTCTTGTTCAGCCACCCATAGATCGTCCTCTGGGACATGAACCAGATCCAAAGCTCCTCTCCTGTAAAAACAAACATGTACAATTCAATTAAAACATGGGAATACGTAGCAACACATAGGAATACATGGGAATACATTATTTATCTGCTTTGCTAGTTGCTATTCTCCTATTTGCTATTTTCCTATTTGTTAATAACCTATTTGCTTTTTTGTTTGTGAATAATTGCTAACCAGTCAGCCCAAACTCCGTTGCCTTCTTTTCAAGGATCCTGTCCTTCTTCTGCTTATTCTTGAAATCTTTCACCGACAGATCAAAGAAGACGGACTTCTCAGAGAACCACTCCACGAGGGCGTGTTCCTGGAGCATTGTGAATGTGTCCGGGATCTTCTTCTTCTTTACTGGGACATGTTCTTTTTCTTTTACATCCTCACCATCTGTGGCCTCCTCGTCTTGGGTGGCATGCACCTGGCCTGCCACGCCGGGTACCCCTGCTGGTATTCCTTATATTCCTAGAGAGGAAAACAAGGTATGTTATATAGCTTCACTTCATTATTTAGTAAAATATTATCTTTACTGAGACGTGTTCTTTTTCTTCTACATCCTCACCATCTGTGGCCTCCTCATCTTGGGTGGCATGCACCTGGGCTGCCACGCCGGGTACCCCTGCTGGTATTCTTTATATTCCTAGAGGGGAAAACAAGGTATGTCATATAGCTTCACTTCATTATTTAGTAAAATATTATCTGAAACATCTCGTCTTACGAATAGAGTATAAATCTGTTTTAGCTCTGCATAGTTGTGACATGTCTCTATTTAACGATTTTTTTTTCATCACTTGAAGAACAAGGACTGCTCAAACAGTGCAACACTCGCACCCACCAACTTATATAACTCCTGTACATTCAGCTTTAATATGTAAATTTAACCAACGGAAAATTGCTTTTAAAATGTCTTTTAAAAATCAGATTACTTTATCCTTGCCTGGCCCTTAACAATTGCACGAAGATTGGTTTTTAAATCGAATCAGATCAGTTTCATTTGACCATGCCCTGTAATCGTGACATTTGATTTTTCTGTGTGACTTTGACCTTTGACTCAGTGATCCACAAATTGAATTTTTTTTTTTTTTTTTTTTTTTTTTTTTGCCTTTCCTTAAACAATTTCACTTTCTTCATTCACATACACAATGGTCATTTTTTTTTTTCTCGCCATGCGACTTTGAACTTTGTCTGATTGTTCTCAAATTTGAATCTCTCCACTTTTCATTACCATCAACCCTTCCGGCAAGTTTGATCTAAGTGAATAAAAATAGCTTTGCTTGGCTAATACTTGTTTTCACTGGGGTGCTAAAGTTAAAACCTCTATCTTGGAGAACTGTCAGACACCACTTTATGGATAGAAATAAGTGGACTCAACAACGTCATTTAACAGCACGATTGAACGAGAGAAAACGAACCTTGTGCTATGCCTATAACAGGATTCACTGGCGGAAGTAAACACTGAGAAATGCCGTGCATTTGCGTGCAATAGATGTCTCTCTTGTTCTTTGAATACTGGCCACATACAAACGATTTTACAGAGTGCTGGGAAAACTTCTTGTTGTAATAAGATTTGTTATTGCTAAATCTAACTTCTCTAGTCCTAAAAGTCTCTCCAGACCTGAAGATGGGGAGAGCGAAAGTTAAGAGATAAATATCTGCTGGACAAGCCAGCCTACACTCCCTCTTTAAATGAGGACAAAAATTTCAGGGAGTTGTGATCAGTGTACACTACAACATCACCTGACCCTGGACCAACATATACAGAGAAGTGTTGAAAGGCAAGTATGAGAGCAAGGAGCTCTTTCTCAATAGTTGAATAATTTCTCTGGGCCTTATTGAACTTTTTGGTAAAATAGCACACAGGCAATTCAAAGCCTTCATCATTATCCTGAAGGAAAACTGCGCCGGCCCCTAGGCCACTGCCATCAACAGCTAATTTAAAGGGTTTATCAAAATTGGGAGCTTGAAGCACTGGGTAACTTGACAGGCTGGCTTTGACTTTAGAATATGCATCCTCACATTCTGGCTTCCACTCATACTTGACTCCTTTTCTTAACAAATCAGTGAGGGGAGTTACAAGATCAAAGAAGTTCAGGACAAAACGTCTGTAGTACCCAACCATACCCAAGAATCGTTGAAACTCTCTCTTATTTTGGGGTTGGGGGGAAATTGACTATGGCCTGAACTTTATCATCAGGTGGACTCACTTGGACTAAACTGACCACATAACCTAGGTACTGCACTTGAGCCCTCACAAATTCACACTTAGCTAAATTAAGCACTAAATTAGCAGAGGACAGTCTCTGAAGCAAGGCATCTAGTTGGCTCAAGTGTTGTTCCCAGGTGTTGCTAAAATTAACAACACCATCAATGTAAGTAACACATTTCTCAACATCCTTGGTGAGATCATTCATCAGCCTTTGGAAGGTGGCAGGAGCATTCTTCATACCATAGGGCATGACCTTACATTTATAAGTCCTGCCACCGACCACAAAACGGGAAATTTCTTGGGCCCTTTCTGTGAGTGGGACTTGCCAATATCCCTTCATTAAATCTAATTTTGTGATAAACTTAGCACTGCCTATCGCATCCACACAATCATCTACTCTAGGAAGTGGGTAAGTATCAGTCTTGGTAAGAGAGTTGACTTTACGATAATCAATACAAAAGTGATGTGACCCATCAGGTTTTGGAACCACTATGACCGGGGAGCACCACTCACTTTGACAGGACTCGATTAACCCCTGCTGCAACATGTGGTTCAGCTCCTCTCGAATGATGGTCTGCTTCTGAGGACTAGCCCAGTAGGGGGACTGCTTTACAGGCCTGGCATCTCCAACGTCCACATCGTGCTCTGCCACTTCTGTTCATCCTGGGGTGTCCCAGAAGACATCAGGGAACTTCCTGAGAAGGGCAACAAGCTCAGCACACCGCTCTGCAGTCAAGTGGGAGAGTTTATCAGCCAGTGTACTCCAAGCTTCCTGGTTTTCTCTCCAACTGGTCATCTGGTCCAAAGTCAAAGGGCAGCCCTCGTCCTCCGCCAGCTCGACAGGCGACACCATGCATGCAGCACTACGAGGGTCCGCAAACTCGACAGCCAACACTATGCATGCCGCACTAGGGGGGTCCACGTCTCGCCTGTGGTACTCCTTCAACATATTTAAATGGCACAATCTTTGTTCCTTCCTGCAGTCTGGGGTTAAAATGACATAATTTACTTCATCTATCCTCTTTTCCACCAGATAGGGCCTGCAAAACTTGCCTGCAGAGGCTGACCATGAATGGAAAGCAAAACAAGAACTTGATCGCCTGGGTGAAACACTCTGTGCCTAACTTTCTTAGAGTGGTCATACCACCTCTTCATCTTCTCCTGAGAGGACTCCAAGTGTGCCCTTGCTACTTCCATACTATAGGCCAGTCTTTCTTTAAATTTTGACACATAGTCTAGCAAGTTAATTTGGTCATCATCCTTGACCCATTGTTCTTTGAGGAGTTTAAGAGGACCTCTTACTTCATGGCCAAAGATTAACTGAAATGGGGAGTAGCCCAAGGACTCACTCGGTGCCTCTCTGGTTGTAGAAAGTAGGAAAGGCAAACACTTCTCCCATTCCTTTTCATCAACACATAGTTTTCTGAGCATACTCTTCAAAGTTTGGTGATACCTCTCTAATGCACCTGGGTGCATATTCCACATGAGTCTGATCTTTCTGTTTAAAGGTGGATCTAAATTTAGGGAAACCCAATCGGGTAAAGAAGGTCAGCATCTCCTTTACAACCAATTTAGCTGAAATATTTCTCAAGGGAATGGCTTCAGGATATCTAGTGGCCATGTCTAACATTTTGAGGATATACTAGTGGCCTGAAGAGGTCTTAGGCAAAGGGCCAACAATGTCCACAAGGACTCTAGCGAATGGGGCCTCAAACACAGGTACAGGAATCAAAGGAGCCACAGGGATGGGCTTATTGCTCTTACCGACTAGCTGACAGGTGTGACATGACCTACAGAACCGGGAGACATCTTGACGGATTCCAGGCCAGTAAAAATGTTGCCAGATGCGGGAGAGAGTCTTCCTCACCCCTAAGTGACCTGCTAAAGAAGAGTCATGAGCAATGGACATAATTTTTCGCCAATAGTTCTTGGAACCACCACTTGATGTACAGTCTCCCACTCGTTATCATGAGCAACACTAGGAGGTCTCCATCTTCTCATTAACACGTTATTTGGCCTTTAATAATAACACTCAGTCAGTTCAGACTCACATTTATCTTTCCTAACTGCTGAGTCAATAAAAGTGGCAATCTCTAGATCAGATCTTTGCATATCACTTAACTTTGCACTTGCATCAGTCTGGGGAGAATCATCAACCTCTGAGTCATTTAACTGGGCAAAAAATATATCACCAAGCCCAATATCATCATCTGCATTGCCAGTGCCATTACCGTCAACGTTCTCATGGCTGGCTTTTGCTGTCATAGCTCTAGTTACAGCACATGTGGGAAACAATTTAGGACATGTATCTTCCAACTCTTTAGTCCTATCCTCACTCAGGGAAGTTTTTGACATGCAGCGAACAACACTCACCTGTCCTCCCACCAGGTCATTACCCAAAAGGAAAGTGACCCCTTGCACAGGAAGCTGGTCAACAACACCCACATGCACTGAACAAGTAACTACCTCTGACTGGAGCTTAACCTCAACTAGGGGAACAGATACAAACTCAGCTATACCCTGTAGCAGGACACATTCATTAGGGTCAGCTACATCAATAATCCCCTTCAACATTAGTGACTGTGAAGCTCCTGTGTCCCTAAGTATAGTGAGTTCCTTACCATCTTTTCCATCAACTAAAACTAACTCCTTAGAAATAAAGTTAGCAAATAAATGACCCGGGGAGGAGTCACTTTGAGTACTGCTTGGGGGACGACACCCTGATGGAGTCTTATTACCACTCTCACCTGAACCTGACGGCTGCACTGCCCCAGTCTTACTAGTGTCTAACAATGGCTCTACAGGAGTCTGTCTATCCACCACTGACGACTCTACTCTGGCCTTATCAACAATATGCACCTGCTGGGGTAGTGTATGACTACCGCTAACAATATCTCTTGGGTGGCTGCTCTCTATTGGTGTCAAAAGATGCCCAAGAGTTTACCAAAGTAATAGGTTTTACAGAGGGACTTATCCCTCGTTTTTTCCAACACTAATCCTCCAAATGCCCCGTTTTCTGGGAATACTGGCAAAACCTGACACTTTTTCTTGACACTCTGGCAACACTGCCCTCACTTACTTTCGTAGAACTAACATGCTCTGGGGTTGCAATGCTCCCATTCGTGTCACTTGACATTAACTTGCCTTTACCAGAAGAAGGGTTCACAAAAACCGGTTGGTTCACTCTCCTACCCTTAACAAATAACTGAGGCTTACGTTCATGCTTATGAATTATACAATAGTTATCTGCTACAACAGCAGCCTCAGCTAGGGTACCTAAATCTTTCTCCACTAGGTATGTAGCCACATCCCTATCTATCTTACCAGTGAAGTTCTCCATTATTATTAATTCTTTAAGTTTACAGAAATCACCAACTTTCTTAGAATGCAACCATTGACCAAATAAGTCTGTGAGTACTCTAGCATATTCCACATGAGTCTGATCTTTCTGTTTAAAGGTGGATCTAAATTTAAGCCTATATGCCTCTGGCACGAGTTCATATGCTTTGAGAATGGCATGTTATAAACAATCATAGCTAGCACTTTGATCAACAGATAAAGAAATATAAGCCTCTTGAGCCTTTCCTTTCAAAACACTCTGCAGCAGTACTGTCCAAGAGTCTTTTGGCCACGAGAGACGACCTACTATCTTTTCAAACATATGGAACTACTTGGTGAGATCTTGCTCATTAAAGGGAGGTACTAGCTTAATGTCCCTAGCAACATCAAAAGATTCCTTGGCAGATAAACTACTACCTCTAGGTAAACTATCAGGGTGCTTCAGTCTGTATTCGTGATCCACTTTTGTCTTATTTGAACCTGTAATTCTATTTCCTTTTGTCTCATTTGAGCCTGTAATTCTGTTTCCTTCATTTTGGCATTCCATTCTTGTTCTCTCATTTTTGCTTGCACTCATAGTTCCCTCAGCTTAATTCTGGCTAACTCAAGTTACACTTTGTCACCAGCATCATGAGCAGAAAAATCACTAGGGCCCGGTATCTCCGATGCCAAAAGCTCAGGGTCAACACCTTGTGCAGTATCAAATAGCTCAGAAGTAGCTATAGGAGACTCATTTTGCTCTAACATGGTGTCCAGTATTAAATCAAGTAACTTAGTGGCTGAGGCAGGAAATCTCAAGTGTAAGGCCTGAGCAAATAATATGAACTCGTGTTTTGTGAGTGTTTTCACTCTGGTTGGGGAAGGCTCGAATCAAAAAAAGCTTTCACATCACTATCTTTCATTAGAGCTATGATTACTGATTATAGTTAAGTAGGTAAAAATAAGCACTGTGTATGTGGCCAAGGTTGCCAATAATATGTCACAGAGCTATCCTGGCGAGGAGGTCGCCAAATTGTTATGGGGGTGTATATTACGGTGCACTCTTAGCCCTTAATTAATCACCAAAAGCGATAAGGTAAAGCTTGCAAGAAAACTAACTTAACTTTATTGTACACTATAAAATACACAACCAAAGAAGAAGCCAGGGTTCGTTTTACAAACGGGAGGATTCTTATAGGCCTCAGGATACAAATATAAAACTAGTTATTTCTTACCTAACCAGAATACACACAGTTTCTTTTTTTTTTTATGCGAGGAAGAAGGAACCAAAGGCCATGAGCCCGCAGTAACAGTTCCCTCCAAGAGAAAAACAAAATACAATAGAGAGCCAAAATCAAGATCCGATCGTTTTGAGATGCCTGGACACACTGCATTTGAAAGACTGGAGATCATAGGCAGCAGGAAATACAGACAGAGGGAGACAGTTCCAGAGCTGACCTGTTGCATAAATGAAAGACTGGGAGTAACGGTTAACTCTTGCATTAGAGAGTTGGACAGAAAAGGGATGAGAGTTTGCTGCCAGACGAGTGCTACGCGCCCGTCGTAGAGGTGGAGGAATGCACGCAGACAGTTCAGAGGAGCAGTGACCATTAAAGTAGCGATAGAAAAGAGATGAAGATGCAACAGTGCGGCAAAGAGACAGAGGTTGAAGGGAGTCAGTAAGAGGAGGAGAGTTAATGAGACGAAAAGCCTTTGACTCCACCCTATTGAGAAGAGCTGTATGTGGGGAGCCTCCCCACACATGAGAGTTGTACTCCACACAGGGGCGGATAAAATCCCTGTATAGAGTCAACAATTGTGCAGGGGTAAAGAAAGAGCGGAGTCGGCTTAGCACACCCAATCTCTTGGAAGCAGATTTTACAAGAGATGTAATATGATCTTTCCAAGATAAGTCCCGAGTAAATGAAACCCCAAGCATGTTCAAGGATGATGCAGGATTAAGTTGAATATTATTAAACATTAGTGAGTATACCTGTGGAAGATTTTGTCGGGTTGATAGGTGTAAGAACTGAATCTTAGATGCATTAAAGACGACCATATTATTTTTACCCCAGTCAGAGATACGAGCCATGTCAGACATTAGGTGTGCCATAGCCTCATCCCTTGTTTGTTGAAGTAACTGTTGAGATGGGTGTTGCGGGAACCGAATGGAAAGGTGAAGGGTGGAGTCATCAGCGTATGAGTGGATAGGGTTCGATGTACAGCTTAGAAGGTCATTGATGAATAAAAGGAAGAGAGTTGGTGATAGGACAGAGCCCTGAGGAACACCACTGTTGATAGATCTAGGAGAATAACGATGGACGCCTACAACAGCGGCTATAGAACTACCAGAAAGGAAGCTAGCGATGAAGGCACAGATAGAAGGATAGAAACCGTAGGAGGGCAGTTTGGAAATGAAAGATTTATGCCAGACTCGATCGAAAGCCTTTGAGATGTCAAGTGCAATGGCAAAGCTTTCGCCAAAGTCCCGAAAGGAGGATGACCAGGAGTCTGAAAGGTAGGTGAGAAGATCGCCAGTGGAGCGTCCCTGACGGAACCCATACTGACGATCGGAAAGAAGGTTGTGATAGGAAAGATGCCTTAAAATTTTTCTATTAAGAATTGACTCGAAAAGTTTTGAAATACAGGACGTTAAAGCAATTGGACGATAGTTGGAGGGTTGGGAGTGGTCACCCTTCTTTGGGACTGGCTGAATGAGAGCAAACTTCCAGCATGAAGGAAAGGTACAAGTTGACAGACAAAGGCGAAAGAGTTTGCCTAGGCAGGGTGTAAGCACAGAAGCACAGTTCTTGAGAACAACAGGAGGGACCCCATCAGGCCCATATGCCTTGTTAGTACTGAGGCCAGTGATGGCAGAAAATACATTCAATGAAGAAATTTTAATGTCAGCCATGACACTGAAAAAGTTCAGCAAAGGGGGATGGTCAGGAACTAGTCCTGAGGGCTGATGAAACGGGAACTCCAGCACTACCTGTCATCAGCTTTCCATCCACCTCGGGAGTACTGCCCTGCTCGACTGGTGCTACAGTACTCACAAAGCTGGAGGAAACATGGAGACTTCGAAGGTTGAATCCAGATATAAATCACACGCTAGCGTAAATGGAGATGTGAACCAAAAAATGGGAAATGGTATACAAATAGTGTTTTGTAATCAAAGTCACGAATTGATCAGTGTTGGGAAAATGTGCAACACAATATGACAAAAGTGTAATGTGACAGTAAATGTGTACAAATGTGTACAAAAATCTGTGTACAAAAAAAAAGAGACAAAATGTGTGTCTGTACAAAAAGAGACAAAATGTGTCTCTTCACATTATCCTCGACCTTATAAAGGAGACTTACTCCGCCTCTCTCAGCTAATTAACCACTAGGCTGTCTTAAAAATAATCTCCATCCATACAGAAACAATAGAGGCACCTGCTACCAATGAGGTCCTGATACACTCCACACAGAACCAATTGCATGCCATCAAGAACGTGACGAAAGTGCCATTTTGGCTTCTAATTGGCAAACATCCCTACTTTGCTCCTCCCACATTATGTCACACCCAGTTTTTCAAGGACAAGAGGAATCTTCAGCATAATTTGTGAGAAAAACATCTGGTGTATTATCAGTTGAGAAGGAAAAGTTGACCGCTAAGTAAACTAAGTAAATAGACGTGTGGACTAGGGTTACCCTTTACAGGCAGCAAAACTGATAAGAGAAAAGATTTAATGTTCTTCACGGCTCGCTTCTCTCTCCTTTCATTATCATCTTCCCTTCTATTTCATCCATTCGCTACTGGGGTAACTATGCCGGTTACAATATATATATATATATATATATATATATATATATATATATATATATATATATATATATATATATATATATATATATATATATATAGATTATTTTCTGGTTAGGAGGGCTGATAGGAGGTTAGTGAGGGCTGTTAAAGTTATAGGAAGTGAGGAGTGTGTGCAGCAGCACAAACTATTGATTTGTGATATGGTGCTTAAAGAACAAATGATGAAAAAGAGGACTTATGTACCTAGGAGAAAAATATGGAAGCTGAAAAACCAAGTAGTAAGGGATGCCTTCTATAGCGAGTTGAGGAGAGTGGTGGTTGAACAGGGAGCTGTAGACAGAGGCGTTAATGAACAGTACAGAGCCCTCAAGAACAATTTCTTGAGAGTTACTGATGTAACATGCGGCTGGACAAGAGGACCACCAAGACATAAAGTAACTTGGTGGTGGGATGAGGGTGTAGAAGCTGCAATTAAGGAGAAAAGAAGGCTTTTCCGGGAATGGAAGAAGGGTGGCAGCAAAGAGGAATATTTGGCTGCCAAGCGTAGGGCTAGGAGAGAGGTATACAGGGCAAAGTCTGAGTCACAGAGACAATTACTTGATAACCTAAATCATGGGGAAAGGAAAAATATATTTAGGGTGGCAGGTCAGGTGAAGAGGGATAATCGGGATATCATAGGTGAGCAGTGTGTGAAGAATGATGAAGGAAGGGTAGTGGTGAACAGTGAGGATATTAAAGATGCATGGAGAGAGCATTATAACCGGTTGTTGAATGAGGAGTTTGACTGGGACAGGGAAGGTTTGGAGCCAGCAGATCCAGTGTCTGGCCCTTGGCCTTTGATTGATACTGCTACTGTGAGTGAGGCAATAGGCAGGATGAGGGTGGGGAAGGCAGCAGGTGTGTCTGGGTTGACTGCCGAAATGTTGAAGGCCTCAGGCGATATAGGGGTGAGTTTAGTCACTGACCTGATAAATAGGATTATTTATGAGTGTGTTGTCCCAGATGATTGGCTGAAGAGTGTAATTGTAAATGTGTATAAAGGGAAGGGTGATGCCCTGGAAAGAGGGAATTATAGAGGTATAAAGCTTTTAGATCAGATAATGAAGGTAATGGAGAGAGTTTTAGAAGGTATGATTAGAGAAAGAGTGAATATTGATGAGATGCAGTTTGGGTTTATGCCAGGTAGGGGGACCACTGATGCCATATTCATTGTTCGACAGCTTCAGGAAAAATATATTGGTAGGAGAAGGGATCTTTATTTTGTTTTTGTTGATTTGGAAAAGGCCTTTGACAGAGTCCCTAGAGAGGTGGTGAAGTGGGCAATGAGAAAGCTTGGCTTGGAGGAGTGGCTGGTTAGGGTGGTTATGGCCATGTATGTGGGTGCTCACACCCAGGTGAGAGTGAATGGAGATTTGAGTGATGAGTTTTCCGTGAATGTTGGTGTGCATCAGGGGTCAGTCTTGAGTCCCATGTTGTTTATCATGGTACTTGAAGCCCTTTCACGTGACTTTAGAAACGGACTCCCGTGGGAGTTGTTGTATGCTGATGATTTGGTGTTGATTGCAGAGAATGAAAGGGAGGAGGAGGAAAGGTTTAGGAAGTGGAGAGATGGTATGGGGCAAAAGGGTTTAAGGGTAAATGCAGATAAAACAAAAGTGATGATATCTAGGGTTGGTGGCGGTACTGTCAAAGACGAGGAAGAGTGGCCATGTGCAGTTTGCCACAAGGGCGTGGGAAGTAATTCCATCTTGTGCGGTGTGTGTGATAAATGGGTGCATAAGAGATGTAGTGGTATCAGAGGTAGACTGCGAGATAATGCTGATTTTATGTGTACGGCGTGCCGGGGTGAGCAGGTGGAGATCGTCAGACGTGAAAGAATTGAACTTGCTGGTGAATCTCTTGAGTGTGTGGAAGAGTTTTGTTATTTAGGAGACATGTTGTGTGCTGGAGGTGGGGCTGGAGCTAGCTCTGTGGCTAGGGTGAGAAGTGGTTGGAAGAAGTTCAGGGAGCTCTTGCCTCTCCTGACATTGAGGGGCTCTCCCTACGTGCTAAGGGGTCTTTGTATGCAGCGTGTGTTAGGAGTGTAATGCTGTATGGCAGTGAGACCTGGGCAGTGAAGGAGGAAGACATTCGCCGGCTCAGACGTACAGAAATGACAATGATTAGGTGGATGTGCAGTGCGTCCCTGCGTCCAAGGCCTGGAGGGGCTGGGTTTACAATGGAAGAGTTGAGAGGTAGGATGGGACTGGAGTGTATTGGTGTTGTGATGAGGAGAGGTAGATTGAGGTGGTTTGGACATGTGGAGAGGATGGGGGATGATAGTTGGGTGAGGAAGGTGAGAAGTGTTAATATTGGGGGTGGGGTTATGAGGGGTAGACCGAGAAAGACATGGGACGAGGTCATTAAGTGTGACCTTAGGGTTAAGGGACTGAACAGGGAGGCTGCAATGGATCGTGCAGCATGGAGAGCCGCCATTAGGTGACCAAGGCCGACACATGCAAGCATGTTGGAGCCTTTAAAAACGAATATATATATATATATATATATATATATATATATATATATATATATATATATATATATATATATATATATATATATATATATATATATATATATATTTTTTTGAAGTTAGGTCAGGAGTGATTCAAGGAGGAGTTCTTTCACCTTTGCTGTTTGTTTTGGTTATGGATTATGTCGTGAGAAAGGTTGTAAGGAGAATAGGTGCAGGAATTAACTGGAAAGAAAATAAGAGATTGATGGATTTGGACTACGCTGATGATATTGTACTGATTTGTGGAAGTATTTACGAGATGCTGAGGATGATTGATTGTCTGGTGGGAGAAGGCGAAAAGTGGGATTGGTAATAAATTGTGGAAAGACTGAAATTATTAGTATGAACGTGGAAAACCAAATCGATTGTGTAATTGGGACTAATGTGGTGAAGAATGTAGAAAATTTTAAATTTCTGGGAAAGATTGTATCATCTAATGGATCATAAATACTGAAACTGAGGAGAGGATTAGACATGCTTGGCGAGCTGTTGGAATGTTGAAATCTGTTTGGAATAATAATATGCTTTCGGTACATACTAAAGTAAAAATTTACAAGTCCATGGTTAGACCAATTTTAATTTTTGGGCATGAGTCATGGTACAGTCTTTTTTTTTTTTTTGGTCCAACTCTGGGCATAGGCTTCACAGCCTGCTCTCAAGGCTCATTAGTCCTGCTACATACCATAAACTTTTCTACATGTCACACCAATTACAACAGATCAGAACTATTAGGATTTGAGAATAAAATACTGAGATGGATTCTTAGGGTAAAGTGGCAAGACGGAGTTACAAATGAAAGAGTAAGGGATATTATGAGAGTGGAACCCTATTGATGAATATGTGAGACTGTCTCACTGGAAATGGCTGAGGCACATATATAGAAAAGAGGGCAGTTTAATACAGGATGTGCCAGAGTGGACTGCTAGAGCAAGAAGAGGCAGAGGTAGGCCGAGGGAGACCTGAATGAAGACAATGAAAAGAGAAACAGAAGAGGAGTGTTGGTGGGACCTGAAGGAGATGGCAAGAGACAAATATTCGTGGAGAGAGTTCATCGAGGCCCTATGCATCCCGTGGGGTGTCACAGGAAGTTATATATATATATATATATATGGTATCTTTGGAATATACTTGCACGGAGGCAGAAGGCTGGAAAACGAAAGAGATTCATCGGCAAGCCAGGTTAGTACTAGTTTATTTGAGGAACCTGCGGAGGAAGGTTTTTCTTGGTACTGTATGTAGGAGAGTGTTCTTATGCTAAATCTGGATGCATATGTTGTCGTAAGTTGTAGTCAGGAATGTGTAAAACAAAATATGAAAAGGAAGGAAATTGCTAGTTCATCCACCGCGAACATCCTTTCGATTTTTATTTATTTACTGTTTTCATGCGTCTACCATCATATTTATTCTTTTGGTACGCATCTTGAAATCCTTTCGTGATGATAATTCACATGGACAAAACAATTGAGAAAACGGATAATCACCGCAAAAATCTGACATTTTCTCACTACTGAGAAACACATTCATTTTAATACGGTATGACACTGATTAGCTACGTTCTGAATAGACAGTGCAAAGGCTGTCCGAACAATCACCACATATAAGCTGCTTGGAAAAATTATCAGATAGTTTCAAAGAAAAATATGTTGCTATGCCGCAGTTTCTGCTGTCAGTATGAAAACTCGACGACCTGACCTTAACAATGACTTCACGACACTCCAATAATATATACTTTTATTTTTTTTTAGCTCATCAAAGACTAATTATACACCTGGCAAAGCTAACTTTGCTCATGACAGATGTTTTTTGAAAGCAGTGACATCACGTTCCAGTGCAATTATACATTTATAACAGGCTAGGTTACTGAAGGGTATGCTAGAATCAAACCTTGTAGTATTGCACCAAGCGAAAAAGAACCCGTGTGTTTGATGGGAATGTTTTCATCTGGTGTTTTAGCACCCGTTTTTTGGTGGCTCAGTGTCCATCTTTATACATTTCCGGGCCTAAAGAAAATCTGAGAAAGGTGTGCCCAAGTTCATGCATAATGAGTTGCACGCCAACCAACGCAAGTGTATCATCACCAGGGCATGCTGATGAGGAATAGTTAGAACATCACCGATATCATGGCAAAAAACAGAGAAGAGCATTTTCCCTTTCAGTAATGAAATTATACGCCATCGGATTAAAGAGGAAAAGGATATGAACATTTACTGCATCGAGTGAGAGGCTACAAGAGCTGATTTATAAGCTTAAGAGGAAAAAATAGAGAATCCTTAAACTACTGAGCCTAAGGATATCTTTCCCCTTATTTTTCCTTAATGCCTTCAACAATTAATTTAAATTCTTACAGACTTTCTTAATACACTGTTTATAGATATAGCTTTTCGTAATACCTACAGTACGTGAAATCTTTCGCTGGTGGAATAGGTCACTTGGAGGCAGCAACAATAAACTATAAGTCACTTGGAGGCAGCAACAATAAACTAAAGGTGACGTTCTTGGGTTAAGGGACTTTAAGGTGAGTAAGTGATTTTTAGGGACTTCAAGATGAGAAATACACTGAGGTGGTTTGGCCATGTGGAAAGGATGGAGAGTGAGAGACTGACGAGGAGAATGTATGTGAGTGAGGTAGAGGGAGAGAGAGGGAGGGCGAGGCCGAGGATGAGATGGAGGGATGGAGTGGAGAGGTATATGAGAGAGGGGGATGTGAGCTGGGAGCAGGGCAGTGAAATGGCGGGGGACAGGGCGACGTGGAGGCGATTCGTTTGTGGCCACCCAGTATGGGATCAAGGCGTCTGGCAATAGATACAATAGATAGATAGAAGGTGAGTAAGAGGAACACGAAAATAATGTTAAATGGGCATTCACTGCATTCCAATAAAATTGGTAGCAGTATTGATAAAGAATGTAGAGGAATATATATATTAATATGAACAAACAGTTCAGGGAAACTCGCCTTAACCGAACGTCGTCACGCGGAGTTCAGAACTGGACATATTTTGACGCAAATTGTTTAGTTATGTAGGTCAGGCAATTAATTTGAATGTGAACTTTTTTTTTTTTTTACTGGTTCACGGTGGGTATTTCGTTTTCCAGTGTCCAATGTAATACAGATGAAAGTAAGTAGTTGACTTCCTGGAAAGTGACCTTATGAGAGGAAGTATTCTTTCGACTTTTTTGCCAGTCTACATGATAGGGTTGCTTGCATCAGAATGTGTACGAGTCTGACCCAGCTGTGAAGAGGCCGTACCTTGCAGATTGAGCGAATAGTAGAAACTGTTCAAGACTTTTTGGTGAAATGTGTAACCTAATAAAGGTTAGTAATTTGTATTCCCTCTCTCTCTCTCTCTCTCTCTCTCTCTCTCTCTCTCTCTCTCTCTCTCTCTCTCTCTCTCTCTCTCTCTCTCTCTCTCTCTCTCTCTCTCTCTCTCTCTCTATATATATATATATATATATATATACGAAGACAACTCAATTATTCAATGCCATGTGATATTAGACGATTTTATTCAGCTGAATGTTAGTCCCAGGAATCAGAGAATTAATACTATGAATTTAGCTTCTTTTGATTCGGGCGTCTAAAGCAGTTTATTCAGGCCAACGTGAATAAAAAGTGAGTCATGCGAGCCTGAGCTAACACACAAGATTAGTAAATATGGATTGACGACGTTCTTCACTGCGAAGACGATGGGGTAATCAGTAGGCTAATAAAACGGCAATGTATGCATGATTAGAGACGAGGAGAAAGATAAATTACTAGCTGGGAAGAGAAAATTATTTAATCTGGTATGTTATGATGGTGCTGGCGTACAACTGAGAGGTCAGAGTGAAGAAAACTGTAAGAGGGTTTTGCCCTGTAGCTTGCTGATGAATGTTATGATGATTTGATGATGCTTGTTTGTGATGGCCACAATCACAAGTCGAGAGAGGGAATATTAATTTTTATCTGATATAAACAACTGCAATAGCAGCTCTTTCATATATACTCCTGTCTGCACAACTCTCTCCGCTTCTTTCAGTCACTCCCGTTGCATTACAGTACAGTTTATGATCCTATAATCCGGTCCATGGTCATCATTTTGAAAACTTTCTTCATGCAGTTCTTCCACTTCTTCCTTTGGAAGAAGGAGGATCTCACGCTTTTGTCAGCATAGACATGTTAGTTCAGAACAAACAGGTTTTTCTAAGTGAAAAGGGATATCATTTAGTGGGGGAGGAAGTCATAAGTCAGCACTATCAACCTTGTTTTCCACGTAAGAAACAGGGTGGCGTATGATCCGAGGAAAGAAAAAGAGAACCAACAAATATCGACCCAGTGAAGTACGCTACATAACCATTCGCACGTTATCCAAGCACCCAACATCATGCCCCAAATTCGCGTGCAAGAAATATGTCCACATAATAGTTCATGCATTTTATAGTCCTTTTTAATATGCATGACATGTATCTAAGGGATAGACTTATACTTGTCGAATACCAAGACAATTGGTGCAACATTTTTCGTGTACATTGCTACACATATTTTATCGATACAATGCATTTCATGTCAGTACTTGTGTTTACCAAACTTCAATATTTCGTTTTTTCTCACACTTGTATATGATATTCATCCAATTCCTTTTTCCGCTGCTTCTTATACAAACATCATCACGGACAAGTGTACAAAACATTTCGAAAAAATCCAGCGGGAGGACCAAAAAGCAAAGAAACAAGAAGGGACTGACATTGATGCCTTTGCCCATATGTCGTGTGATACATGTCCTAAAGCTGCTCTACTCTCCCTTAATTTCCTATTGTTATACATAATTTACTGCAATACTTCCGTATTAAGAGGAAACTAAACAATGCGAGACCCCCTCCCAAACGCAATAACATTAAGAAGGCTTTTCTTTACCATTTATTTTAAATACTGTACATACCAAAGCCCTTGTGTCAAAAGACTTAAGAAGGAGGAATAAAACTACGCTAGCACTGTAATGAATTTGGATGGGGAACATTTTCTCAAGAGAAGTACAGCCGGATTTTATTTCTTTTTTTTTTCTAAATGTGCCCTTTACCCGTGCCTTTGCCCTATAAAAAGAGAGTAGTGCTGAGCCTGAGGGCATATTGTATCACGTGACATCTGTGGAATGGTATTGATGCCCATCACCTCTTGTTTCTTTGCTTTTGGCCCATCTCATTCCGACTCTCGCTGCATTTTTTTTTTTTCATGTTTTTAATTAAGTTTATTGTTTTTATTGTAACGAATTATTATATTAGAGTTCCAAAAAAAATTGAATCAAGGTCGGGGGAGATTGGCATTGTAGAAAAGATCTGAAAGTGATAGAAAGGTTATTTTCAATTTTTGAACCTTCCTCTGGTTTAATGGAGTTGGAATTAAATTGACTTTCTACTTTTTGGGGGTTGATATTTTTGCCTTATATTTATTGGGTTTCTCCTTCTTGGTGGTCTGTTGTATGATATAAGTTGAATATAGCTTTGCATCAAGAGTTTAGAAATATTCTTGGGCCTAAATTACAAAGTAGAACTATTATTTTTGTTTCTTTGTTTTCGTATTTTACACTTGTTTGTGCCCTTTTTCACACAATTATTTTTTATGTGACAAATAATCTATTACTTTTTCAATAACATTTAGATTAATTGCAAGTAATCATATATATATATATATATATATATATATATATATATATATATATATATATATGTAAACTCAGTCAAGTACACACACCCACACACACACACACACATTTTATATATATATATATATATATATATATATATATATATATATATATATATATATATATAATAAAATGTAGCACTATACATCTCCAGTAAAGAAAACCATCGCTGATGTTAAGCTGTATATTACTATGAGGGTAAATAACTACTGCTATTTACTACGTACTCCCTGAGGCCACCCCGGAGAAGGAGGGGAAGGGATAATTTTTCTTCAGTTTCTTTTTTTCTGCATTGAAAAATGTAACTCTTCACACTTGGGTTTTTGTTCTCTTCGCGTGTCTGTATTTAGGCAATTCTCTCTCTCTCTCTCTCTCTCTCTCTCTCTCTCTCTCTCTCTCTCGCTAAGTTTGCATGATTTTCAGTGTAATATACAGAATGCCTAGGTTAGACTCATGCTACAGCGTTTTCACAAAAGAAAATAGTATGAACATTCCCATCTCTCGATTGGTTTTCTCAAAACCTGATAAGTTATCAATCAACGAAGCGACAGGACACAAAGTGCTAAGTTTTCTTCAGAAAATTGGCCCAAGTGGCTTAGATTAGGTATCTCCTCTCATACTGCATGACTGTTATAATTAGCCTTTCCTATAACTAAAATTTTCAGTTAATCATTAGCAGAAGGCAGAGTAATTAATCACTGGAAGTTCGCTAATACAGTATATCACCGAACTCTTAAAAAGGGCGATAAATAACGCGACACAAATTACCGTCCACTGAGCCTAATGCCAGTTCTATGAAAAATCTGGAGAAAAAATATTAGATATAAAGTTACCATGTTAATTAATAAGCATAATCTTAGATAATCAGGGAGAGATTCGCCATAATACATCATGTCTCACAAATCTGTTTGAGTTTTTTTTATAAACATATACGATAACGGATGCAAAAACACCATCGAATGTAATCTGCCACCTTACAGTGGTGAAAAGGCGTGAGTACTGCTTTGACTAAGTGGGACAACTGTGGAAATCCCTATTTGCAGCAGTCAGACTAAAAGCATTCGCCCTAGCAACTGGAAGCGGGGGGGAGGGGGAGGAGGGAAGACAGCCTAACCCAGCGCCGGTCTCAAGCTCGAATATATGGAAAGGGTCGGCGTCAGGAATGGAACCCTGCTATAATACCACCCAACACCCAAATGGCAAATCAAACCAGGATAGTCCCGGCGCAAGACCGAACTGTATGGCGAAGACTGGCCAAACACTGACCCCGAATTGAAGTGGGAAAAGATTGAAGGCAAAGAAGAATTTAGTTTGCAAAGAATTACCTGATGTGCCACCAAATCCACAGACATATCACAAAAATAACCCACTAATATCATTGCACTGGTCGTGATTATATGCCTTTGCATTCATTGCATGATTATGAATGGTAAGTATTAGTGCCGAAGTGGCCCCATGTGAAGGTTTGTGGTACCCACAAAGAATGGAGGATATCATAGGTGAATATGCCTTGACTTGAGCCTAATAATAATTATTATTATTATTATTATTATTATTATTATTATTTATTATTATTATTATTATTATTATTATTATTAGAATAATGATAATGATACCGGTTATCAAAAAAATTTATGTAGAAAGGAAACTAAGTAAGGTGTAGCGGATCTGGCACTTGTATGAATGTAGTATCATACGGATTATGATGAAACAAGTGTTCCTTTTACACATCAGGTGTATTGGTGCTCCTTGAATACCAGCACCTCGTAAAATCTATCCCTCAACTAGATTTGGGGATCCTTTGTTTCTTAGGCGTAGTGTAAAATGAATTTTGGTAACATAAGGAAAGATACGAGTATAAAGACAGCTGCCGATTATTGGTTTTGTAAAGTTAAACCCAGAAAGTGTAGGTTTTTTGAGCATGGTACTTACTCAACTTGCTATTAGTGCAGTTGCTACTGGCAAGGCATCATGTATCCCCTACAGGTGCCCCGGGGCGAACACCCATTTCCACCTGCGTTTTGCGAGTTTTCAACTGGCTTCGCAAAAAAAAAAAAAATGGTTTTCAAAAGTAAATGACAGGGTTCTTCTTGACATAATGTTCCCTTCTTCACTGGGTGGTCAACGATGTGCATCTATGTCTAGTGTCTAATCACACACACACACACACACACACATACACACACACACACACACACACACACACACACACACACACACACTTAAAGCGTCTAGTGTCTAATCACACACACACACACACACACACACACACACACACACACACACACACACACACACACACACACACACACGCGCACACACACACACACACTTACTTAAAGCGTCAATTTACTACAAAAAACGACGGCTGCTACTCTCACGAAGATGGTGTGTTTCTCGGGCTTTGGTACCAACGTGTGTGACTGGGCAGACAAATTATGGATCCGCAAATTTTGCCGCACAGTTGGCATGTCAAGTCCGGGTTTGCTGGGAGAACTCTGTTTTGGTTGTGCCTATGTTGTCCACGTTCTTCTCTGGCTAGTTTTCAAATTCTTCAAGATGAATGTTTTGTTTACTGCAGAGAGCTCGCCATTGTTTTCTGTCTGAGGCACTGGTTTCAAGATCTTTTGGTATGACGATGCATTTCGGCGGAATTGTCCTTATATGATCATTTTACCTCTTCTTCTGTCCCGCTGGGTTGTGGCGTGCTGCAGGGAGTTGGCCATACAGAATCTCGCTGGGATGGCGGTGGTCAGGCATGTGGACACGTGACTTTTTTTTTCATGCAAAGAAGAAGTAATCAAAGGCCAGGAGCCGGCAAACCGTTTTTTCAAAAAAAAAAAAAAAAAATAGAGAAACAAATTCAAGTTTCGTTCATTTCGAGATGCCTGGACACACTACTTTTGAAAGACTGAAGATCGTAGGAAGTAGGAAATACAGACAGGGGGGAGACATTTTCAGAGTTGACCTGTTGCATAAATGAAGGATAGGAAGTAACGGTTGCCTTTTGCATTAGAGAGTTGGAGAGAAAAGGGATGCGAGTTTGCTGCGAAAACGGGTGCTACGCTCCCGTCGAAGTGGTGGAGGGGTGCAAATAGATAGTTCAGAGGAACAGTGACCAATGAAGTAGTGATAGAAAATAGATAAAGATGCAACAGTGCGGCTAAGGAACAGAGGTTGAAGGGAGCCAGTAAGAGGAGGAGGGTTAATAAGATGAAAGGCATTTGACTCCACCTTGTGGGGAGCCTCCCCACACATAAGAGCTGTACTCTACACAGTGGTGAATAAAACCTGTATATAAAGTCAACAACAGTGCAGGGGTAAAGAAGATACGGAGTCGGCTTAGCACACCTAATCTCTTGGAAGCAGATTTTACAAGAGATGTACGGAAAAATGATCTTTCCAAGATAAATCCTGAGGGAATGAAACGCCAGGTATGTTTAAAGATGATGCAGGATTGAGCTGGACATTATTAAACATTAGTAGGTACTCATGTGGAAGATTTTGATGGGTTGATAGGTGAAAGAACTGAGTTTTTGACACATTAAAAATAGCAAGATCACTTTCATCCCAGTCAGAGATATAAACCAAGTCAGACTTTAGGTGTGCCATAGCCTAATAACTTGTTTGTGTAAGTAACTGCTGAGATGGATGCAGTGGAATGCGAAAGGAAAAATGAAGGGTGGAGTCATCAGCCTACGAGTGGATGAGGTTAGATATTCAGCTCAGAAAGTCATTGATGAATAAAGGGAAGAGAGTTTGTGATAGGACAGAGCCCTGAGGAACACCACTGTTCATATATCTAGAAGAACGATGGCCGTCTACAACAACAGCTACAGAATGACCAGGAAGGAAGCTAGAGATGAAGGTACAGATAGAACGATAGAAACTGTAAGATGGCAGTTTGGAAGTTAAAGATTTATGCCAGATTCGATAGAAAGCCGTTGAGTGTCAAATGCAATGGCGAAGCTTTCGCCATAGTCCCTAAAGGAGGATGACCAGGAGTGTGAAAGGTAGGTGAGAAGCTCGCCAGTGGAGCGTCCCTGAAGGAACCCATATTGTCGATCAGAAAGAAGGTTGTGATTGGAAAGATGCTTTAATTTTTTTGTTTGTTAAGAACTGACTCGAAAACATTTGAGATACAGGATGTTGAAGCAACTGGGCGATAATTAGAGGGTTGGGAATGGTCATCCTTCTTTGGGACTGGCTGAATGAGAGTAAACTTCCAGCAAGAAGGAATGGTACGAGTTGACAGACAAAGGCAAAAGAGTTTACCTAGGCAAAGTGTTAGCACAGAAGCACAGTTCTTGAGAACAACAGGAGGGACCCCATCAGACCCATATACCCTGTTAGTATTGAGGCCAGTGATGGCAGAAAATACACCAGCTGAAAAAATTTTAATGTCAGCCATGAGAAAGTCAGAGGGAGTAAGTGATGGTGGAACAACACAGGAATCGTCTAAGCTGGATTTGGAGGAAAAAGTCTGAACGAAGATAATATGTTTTATCAGTAGAAGAAATAGTTTCAGAACCATCAGTGTGGAAAAGAGGAGGGAAGGATGGCGAGGTAAAGTTGTTAGAAAGGTTTTTGGCAAGGTGCCAGAAGGAGTGGGAAAAATTCGAGTTGGAGAGTTCCAGAGTAATTGGTACTGATGAAATTATTTTTTGCAGAACGAAGAACAGACTTAGCACGATTTCGCGCAGAAACATAAACATAAAATGAGATTAGGGGATAGGTTGGCTCTGTTACCTTTTGTTGGCTTTCTCCTTGCTGTGGACATCATTAGAACAAGCATGATTAAACCAAGGATTCTTTGCAGCAATCAAAGGATATGAAAAGGAATGTATGCTTCCATGTCTGAGAGAATAACCTCCGTAATGCACATGGCACACTCAGATGGCTCTTGGCCATGGAAGCAATAATCATTCCAGGGAAAATCAAAGAAGTACTGCCTGGGGGCCTCTCAATCAGCAGCTCCAAAGTGTCACAACCGATGTTTCTATGGAGGGTCTACAAGCTGTACTTGAGCAATAGGACAGGTTAAGGTGATATGGTTGTTGTCGGAGGAGCCCAAGGGAAGCAGAGATTAACAGCATAAGCAGAAGGATTAGTTACAAGGAAGAGGTCAAATATGTTGGAACTCTCTCCAAGGCGGTCAGGGATATGGGTATGTTGCTTTACAAACCTGCTCTAGGTCATTAAGGATAGAAAAGATGTAGGCTTGTTTCCCAGGTGGATTAGTGAAAGGAGAGGAGAGCCAAAAGTGATGGTAAACACTGAATTCTCCTAGAGTGGAGATTTCAGAGAAAAGAGAAATGGATAGCTTATGTTCCATCGTAGAAGTAAGAAAATCAAAGAATTTTTCATAGTCAGTAGAATTAGGGGATACGATAAATTGTTGCATACATATACACAACAGCCAACTTCTGCTCTGAAATGAGTAAAGAGAAAGTAGGAGGATAAAGAGATGGGTTTGCTACCATTTGCCTCAGACAACTAAGTCTCAGTTAGGAAGAGAATGTGAGGTTTAGAGGAGAAGTGGTGCTCAACAGAGAGAAGGTTAGAGGAAAGGCCGCGAATGTTGCAGAAATGAAGTCAGTCAGACAGTGGTTCCAGGTATCTTGCTGGGTCGTTGCCGGGAAAGGGGTGCATGGTGTGGGCATTTGTGGTTTCCTCCACTTCCCTGGTGACTCCGAGGACTGATTATGAGATGCCATTTGGTTGAATTTGAATAGGAAGTGTAATGTGTAATGTGCATGTAGTTTGGTGTTGACAGTTAGAGAAACTTGTATTGGAGAGTATGCTGGCCTACTCTCTTTGCTGCTGAAACACTGAAAAAGTTCAGGAAATGGAGATGGTCAGGAAATAGACCCTAGGCCTGAGGAAATGGGAGCTCCAGCTCTCCCTGTCGTCAGTTTTCCATCCACCCCTATTGGAAGTACTGTCCTGCTCGACTTGGGCCAGTATGGTTTCTGTTGTTCGGTGACTGACTTGGCCCACTGGAAAACTTATGAGTGAGAGACTTTATCCTCCCATGTGAGTTCCAGGATGTGCTGTAAACATCGGATGTGAAAAGACTCAAGTTGTTTTTTTGATGCTGGTAAGTAGTCCGGGATTCAGCACTGTATTAGTGGATGGAAAGGCATACAGCTGTATATACTGATACCTTCGTCTCGATATTCATGTTGGTATTTTCAAAGACTCTGGATCTGAAACGCTGACAGAGGCTGAGGTGTGGTTGATTCATGCAAGAATTTGTGTATCAATGTTTTGTTTATCTGTGAGCACATCTCCAAGGTAGGTAAAATTCTCCACCTGTTTTACATTTTCGCCATTTATCTGAAATGCAAGAGACTCTTAGATGTTTCTCTTAGATGTTATTCCTGTTTCAATTACATTTATTCGGGGCCCCATTGCATGGTATATGTTGGAAACAATGGTGAGACTCTGTTATAGAGCTTCTGCGGTATGAGCTAGGACAGCACAGTTATCAGCATATTGCATCTCTAAGAAATGAGCTATTTCAGTCGTAGGTTGTACCTGAAGACGTCTGAGATCAAATAGGTTTCGATCTAGACGGTACTGGATTTTTATTCCGTTTTCAGGGTTCATTTGTTAGTGACTTAAATGGGTGACTGCAGTGAGATATATGTTGAAAATGACAGAAGCCAAGACACATCCTTGTTTTAAACCCACATAAACATTGATGGGTTCAGATTTGCTCCCACTTATCCACACGCGAACATTCATGCAGACTCTGCAAGATGGAAAGATGTTTTTTTGGAACATCAGATTTTGACAGAACATTCCATAAAAGTCCGATGTTTACAGTCTCAAAATAATGCTTTTGCAGTATTAATGAATGCATTATATAAGTCCCGGTTCTGCTCCTGGCATTTCTCTTGCATTTGTTGGGCAACAAAGATCATATCCAAGGGTCTTCGCACTTCTTGAAATCCACATTGTGTTTCAGGAAGTGTAGACTCAGTCACAGGTTTTGTCAGTCTGGATACCATTATCGTGGCGAGTACTTTACGAGCATTCACCAGGAGGGAGATGCCTCTCCTATTTTCACAATTTGAGCGATCCCTTTTCTTCTTGTAGATGGTTCTAATATCAAAAGAAAGCCATTCAGAAGGAATTTGCTCTTGATTCCATATGGTGCTGGCATTCATGAGAAGGGAGATGCCTCCGCTGCTGGCACAATTTGAGCAGTTCCCCTTCTTCTTGCCGATGGTTATAATATCAGAAGTAAGCCACTCAGAATGAATTCATTCTTGGTTCCATTTAGTCAGAATGAGATTGTGGAGGCGCTGGTAGGGTAAATGGTGACCCTCTTTGATTAGTTCAGATGGTCTGCCATCAGGGCAAAGAGTTTTTGCTATTTTTAAGGATTAGATTGCCCGAACAGTTTCTTCATCTGTATGCGGGGCATCGAGATCTGCTGCTTGATGAGCATATGTGACGAAATCAAGGATATTGTGTTCCATCAGGTTTCTTCAGTTTAGTAAAGTATTAACCCGCCCCGTCCCGACCACTTTTTCACCACTGGTACTCCCCAATCCTGACCATTTTTGGACCCAAATTTTTTTTTGCTAAAACTTTCGCTTTTGGTCAGAAATAATGGTCAATCACGAAGAAAGTGTTCACCGGGGTCCATAAGTGGCCTAAACAGGTATACCTTCGTCACACCTGGTACCGTGTTCTCTGTAGGTGGTCTGAGGCTCTCTCGTTTTCTATGGTATTATAAGTCTGGGAAACCAATGAAAGTAAGTAGGTATGTATTTATTACAAACATAAAAACATGTGTTACAAGAGTAAATTGGATTTTATACAAAAATAGAGCTGAAATAAGCATTGTACCATCTTGCGAACCGAGCAAAATCGGCCAGACTGGTCACAATGAATCGCTAACATTCCTGAATCATGATACTTATCATTTTTTCTACTTACATAATACATCTCCAATAACAGTATACCATTTTACATCTTATTGAACTGTTTTTACGTATTCACAGGCCTTTCGATAACATTTAGCATAATGTTAGCACTTATTTACGTAGTGAGTGAACTCGCTGTGACTGTTGTTTCAACTCGTATTGTGTTTTTTCAACTTACATAATACTTTCCTAACAACATTATACACTTTTCCACTTTTGAGAACTGTTTTGAGATAGTTTCAGGCCTTACGTAAATATTTAGCGTAATAATAGCGCATAATAACACAGACGGTGAAGTCGCTATGACTACTATTTCAACTTACAACCTATTTTTGTACTTATATAATAATTCTCCACTTACATTGCACATGTTTCCACTTGATATAATTGATATCACATAATTTGAGACCTTACTATTCTACTGAGCGTCATATTATCGCATATTAACACAGTGAGTGTTATCGCGATATCATTTGTTTCATCTTACACTAGTATTCAACTTATAAATTACTACTAACATTACATCCTTTTCCACTTTATATCATTCCTATCACATACTGATCAGAATGTTCTACTGAGCGTAATATTTTTGCAGATTTACACAGTGGGTGTACTCATGACATCAATTGTTACAACTTACACTATTTTTCAACTTATACATTACTTTCCTGCTAACATTACACCCGTTTCCACTTTATATTCTTGCTATCACATATTTACTGACCAGAGTGTTATACTGAGCGTCATATTTTCCCAGATTTACACAGTGGGTGTAGTTTTTTTTATCACTTCTTTCAACTTACACTATTTCTCAACTTATACATTACTTTCCTGAAAACATTACACCTGTTTCAACTTTATATAAGACTTAGCACATACTGACTGGCGTTACCATTATACTGAGCGTCATATCGCCATCCCACACAGTTTCAGTAGTGTAGGAAGTTATGGTACTCTCTGAAACATGGCTGAAGGCACAACGCAACATTGCACTCTACACACTCGTACCTTGTGTCTTTTCTCTGAGTGGCTGGTCTGACTGTCGAGTGCTTGCATACATGGCAGCGGCGCTGGGGTTTACGACGGTTTGGGTCAGAAGGGATTGTGCTAGGATAGTGGCGTCCTGCGAGGCGTAGGGGAGTCTGGGCAGCCATGGGGGTGCGGGTGCGGTGTGTGGGTCTGTCCTGGGCATGCCTGGCGATTATTTCACGTGCCAGCTCCTTCACAAACCCCTCAAAGGTCTCTGATACTCCTGTTGTCATGGCGTGCAGGTAGTGTGCGTTCAGGACCGTGATGTCGAGCAAGTGGAAAAAGAGCTTTTTGTACCACTTCATCGTGGTCCTGGCACAGTCAACACTGGAAATCATCGAGTCTGACTGATCCACTTGCCTCATGTTCAGATTATAGTCCAGTACAGACTCGGGTTTCCAGACGTTGCGCCTCCTCTCGCTACGGTGATCAAAGGAGTCTGTGCGGTGCATCAGGGGGCTGTGTACAGTTGATAGGAGGCAAACTTCCCTGTTGTGGTTCCACAGGGTGGCAAGGATGTTATTTGCCTGGAAGAAAACCACCTCGTTCATGTCAAGTTTCCTCCCTATCTTGACCAAATGGGAACGATTTCTCTTGACTGTACCACAGACTCCGGTGTCGTGTTGGTGGAGGAACCTAGCGAGAAGAGGGCTAGTGTACCAGTTGTCCAGGTACAACACATGACCACGATGAAGGTACTCCTCTATCACTGTCTTCACCACGGCTCCTGAGAGTCCTATACTACGATCTTCTGTTATATCTGTCTGTGCGCCCGTGTACAAGACTATGTCTTGCACATAACCAGTCTTACAGTCACACATAACAAAGATCTTGAACCCGAAATGGTGTCACTTGCTGGGTATGTACTGGCGAAAGGAAATATTGCCTCTCCACAACACAAGACTCTCGTCTATGACGAGGTCTCTGTAAGGATAAAATAAGGAGCGGAACATTTCCCATAAATGATCAAATACCAGCCTAATTCTCCTCATTTTATCAGTGTTATTTGCATTAGCTGGATCTTCTGCATCAAAAAAGTGGAGGCGGCCGAGAATCTGCTGAAATCTATTACGACTCATCACCATTCCAAAGAAAGGTGTGAGGATCATTGGGTCAGTTGTCCAGTATGCAGGAATTTGTTTTTTCTTACCACACCCATCAAGAGAACCAGGGCAAAAAGTAAGAACATCTCAGAAATTGTCACAGGATAGTCATATTGCTGGGAATGCCTGCTCGTTGTTCCCAAACGTTCACTTTCACAGTGCTGTGTTTGTGAAAATATGTTTGTCTGTACCACTATGCGCCCCACAAACGCCTCCCCAAAGAACAAGTGGAAAAAATCCACCCTAGTGGAACCCGCATGCACACCTGGAGCCGTGCAACCAGACCGCCACCCCTCAGTGAAAGGGTGAATGATGGGAGTAAAATTACTCCCATCTTCCCAGTTCCACGAGACACCACCATCTCCAGCCACGTCCCCATCGTCGCCTTTGTCAGGGTGGGGAGGTGAGGGTGGTGGGGGAGGTTGGGGAGGTGGAGAGCGGCGCCTTTCATCACTTGCACTTCTCTTCCCTCTCCCTTTTCCTTTACCCTTTCCCTTCCCTTTCCTTCCTTTCCCCACATCCTGGGGCTGTGGGGAGGAAGTCTGCGAATATTGTGGGGCGAAAGACTTGCTGGGAAGTGGCTCCACCTCCTCTTCCCTAGGCCTACGTGCACCACGTGCTCGTGCTGCCTCCCTCACACCACTTTCCCTTTCACCCCGCACTCCCGCCACACCACTTTCCCTTTCACCCCGCGCTCCCGCCACACCACTTTCCCTTTCACCCTGCACTCCCACCACACCACTTTCCACTTCCCCAGACAAAACACTTGGACCATACCTTATTTCTCTTCTCGCCCCACCTTCTGATCCTCGGGGTGAGATTTTCTCCTTACCCAACCACGAGGTGATATCACGTCCTAAGCCTCCGTCATCGTCATCGTCCTCATCCTCGTCCTCATCAGAATCGGGATGGAGAGAGGTCCGTGCACGTGGTTGGGGTGCAGGCTGGCCTTCCCTTGCCTTACGATATGTCACATACCGCTTTTTCCGGGGCGAAGGGACCTCCTCATCACTGCTTGTTATTTCTTCCTCTGGCTGGACGTAATCTCGATCCACCACATCATCTTTAAGTGGAGAATCACTATCTCCAGTGAAGGCCTCCAGGGCGGATGCTATTTTGTCGTCTGAGAGACCTTTACGCGCCATGTCTGACCTGGGTCACTGCTAACAGGTGAGTGACTGAGACAAGGGCGAGCGCGGGTCACGCGGGGTTTGGGACGCTGCCTGCCTGGCGGCAGGTAGGGGAGGCTTGGGTAGGTGGACGAATCGAAAATCTCGCACGAATTTTGAAAATTGTGGAAATTATGAACCTTGCAATTGCAGGACGTTGAAGCACGTCAACGGGATTGGCAGTGACAAAACGTGAGGAAGTGGAAGTACGTCGACGGGACGCCGCGGGTTAATGGACCAGAGAACAAAAAGAATGGTTACTGGATCTTTTAATGCTACCACAACTAAGAGAAATGTAAAACAGTTGCATAGAAAACAAGCAACACCTGGTCCCAATCCAAGCAATGATTTGTGAGAAAATGAATTGCAGCAAATGAAGACTGAAGATGATTTTTCTCAACAACTTCCTACAAAACAAAACAGGAACTGAAAGGAAAGTGCAAGAAAAGAAGCCTGCAATCTCTTGCAACTGCGGGTGATCATGGTGTATTATCTGACAGAGTTGGTACTTCTGTGGCAAGTGCTGTTCTAGATGACCTTGCTATGATAGATCAGACAGAAGGAATTATTGACAGAAATAAAATAAGAAGAGCACATACAAGAGCAAGAACTGCTATTCAGATACAAGAAAAGGAATTCAACCTCTCATTAGCATCTACTTTGAAGCCCATAGAGATACAACGCTAATATGATGAAGGAACAGAAAGACCTCAACGTAAAATGACAGTGAACGTAGACCACATAACTATTTTGCAAGAGCCTTCTTCAAAGTACTAAGGGCATGTCTGACCATCCTCAGGAGCAGCCGAAAATATCTGTTCTGAAATGTTAGACTTCCTGCACTCGAATAAAGTTGATACATCTGTCACAAATTCGCGCAATTGTGTATTTATACAAATTCGTAACATTGTACCTTGGTGGGAAACCACGAACTTTCGTGGAAAACCCACTGTGTATCACTAAGTTTACCCATCCGTGCATGCATTTGATCAGGATAGTTTTTCAGAATGTTTGTCACTGCTCCGAAAGTGATTGTTTTTATGCATAACATTAGTGCTTCACTGAGTGATTTTATTGCGTGTGTATATCGTTCGCCCTGCCTCCGTTGATCATTGAAGTTAGGCCACGCCCACTTCCGGTGAACATGACCATTTCTCTCTCCCATACCCAGCTTGGTTAAATCAGTTGGCGTCGAGCAACTGCGGGAGTAGGGTCATCAAGCCAGTACTGAGAGCAGGCCCTTTTTTGTAGTGCATACAGTCACCAGAGTTCAGCAATTCCCCGTGTCTCCCCACCGAGTTTGGTGATCGGTTGTAGTGACTTACTAGTGACCAGCGCCTGCCGTAGCAGAGACGCCTAGCTCTTCACAGCTAGCTTCGTTTCCTCCACTGACCAGTATTTCCGTTCAGTTTCCTAGGCTTTAAGATTAGCTTTTTGGATGAGTGAGTGAGTGTATTTCCTTTGATATTTGAATTCACGATTCGCTAGTCCTCCTGCAACAGTGAATCTTCCTCTTGAATTCATTTTTGAGATTCATGTAATGTACATTTATTTCATTGTAATTAATAAATTTACAGTTCTTTTCTTTGAGCTTAATGTAACTCTAAGAATCGTGTTTCATTTCTCCACACTGAGCTTACTTTAGTGTGCTATTGCCAGTTCGCACATACTGGCAGTTATGCCAGTTCTTTCATACTAATTTTTAAATCCGTTATGCCAGCCAGGAGTTTGCACCAGCAAGAACCTATGTCTTTATTATTTTCATTAATGGTTGTCAGGGGGTAAGGATACTTTCTCAGAGGCCAAAACAGTACTAACAATACAACATTCGTCAGTGATTAGTCTCCGCTGTGTACTATTGAGAAAGTTTATAAAATTTTCGTCTTAAGAGAATCGGCGAAGTAAGCCAGCATAAAGTAAAATTTACTACTTGATTTCACAAGTCGATTCACCTTGTTTCAACAGATTATATACATATATAGTATATTATTTTATATTTTACATCCCGCCGTGACATCTGGCGACCTCATTCCAGGATATTAACTCCTAGCTTTAAAGTTACAAACGAAATAATACTCACTCACTCACACCTAGGTATTTGTTATCATTAAAGTCTATAGACACTATCTTACTGGTGTTATTGATTCTGGTTTATTAATTTTACGTAAGAGTTTTTCCAGCCCAGTTGCATTTTTTTCTTTCTTTACCAATTTAACTAGATAAAACTGGTCACGATTCACTAGTTCCACTGCGACAGTGAATCCTACCAGTTTAACGAGATAAAACAAGTCACAATTCACTACTACCCCTGCGACAGTGAATCCTCCTCCACAGGAGATAAAATTAGTCACAATTCACTAGTCCCCTTCCGACAGTGAATTCTCCTTCTCAGGAGATAAAACGAGTCACAATTCACCAGCCTCCCTGCGACAGTGAATCCTCCTTCATAGGAGAGAAAGCTGGTTACAATTCACTAGTCCCCCTGTGACAGTAAATCCTCCTCTACAGGAGATAAGACTGGTCACCACCAGCCTGTGCCTATATTCTTTTTATTTCGATTATTAGCATTTCTCTGCGAAACAGCAGTCAGTACTCAGTCTTTAGTCCACTCAGTCTTAGATGAGTTAGCATCATGGCTTCTAGTATATTCGTACAGGAAGCCAAGGATATGGGGCTTACCGATTCCAAGAAAATTAAAGACTATGTGCTCTCACAGTATGCTTATGAACAGCAACGAGAGAGTGATGCCAGTGAAGAACGTAAAATTAAGAGTGAGGAACGCAAAAGAGAATGTGAACACGAGCGAGAACAACGTGAACACGAGCGTGCAAAGCGTGAGGCACTTGAGAAACATGAACCTGAGATGCTGAAGCTCAAGCAAGACTCCTTGGCTTCAGGTACATCTGGTGCAGCCAACCTAAGCATGAGTGCTCCCCCTGCACGTTCTGGCAACCCTGTGCCTCAAGCTTCCTTCATATAAGGAAGGTGAGCGAATCGAGCCATTCATAGCTCGTTTCGAAGACATGGCACAGCTGTACCAGCTGGATGAGGCAGGTAAGTGGCTCCAGTTTCTTAGCTTGTTTGAGGGCCCTGCCCTCGATATTCTCCACAGAATTCGTGGAGACAATCTCACATATGAAATGATGAAGGCTGCACTCATCAAAGCATACGTTCTCACAGCTGACGACGCCAGGATCCAGTTCATGAGGGCATGTCTCCAAGAAAAGGAGATTGCTGTTCAGTTCTTCGACCATCTCACTTCTTACTTAGATGAGTGGATGGAGAAAGATGAGACCCCTCACACACGAGAGGGATAATTGACCTCATGCTGTGCACACAGCTAGCTGAGCTTATGGCTCAGCTTAAGATCTGCCAGGTAAGGGACGCCAGCCAAATGGTGGAAAAGGCTGAAGCATTCTTCACTGCATACGGGTAGCAAACTCGTAAGCAAAGGACCTGGAACAAGAAAGATACTGCCAAGTCTGGGAAGCCATCTCAGACTGAACCCCAGCATCAAGGCCATTCTCAGAATAATGACTAAGGTCCAAACAAACCGCAGAAGAAGGACCAGGGACAAAATACGCAGAAACCCGACTGGAAGAAGTACAAACAGTACCCTAACCAGCAGCAGTATCCCAAGCAGCAGCAGAACAAGGACAAACCATGTAACCCTCGGTCATGACAATCAACTTTAGTGTATCAGAGGCAGGAGGCAAAAGCAGCCTTCATTCCACAACAAGCACATGATGGTGCCATCCCCACCAGTACAGGTACTTCCCTACAGTTCACTAATCCCCCTGCAACAGTGAACCCTCCTCCACAGGTGGTCAATGCTCCAACTCCTCAGATGGTGAGCACGACCCCTCAGGCATCTAGTTCTCAGGGCACCACGTTTGCTGCATCGTTCGTTCCGCAGTCTCATCAATGACTGGCTGCTACCTCCTCAGACCCTTCCACCAGCAACAATGCCTTTCTTGTTCAGCCAGGGTTTGTGGGAGGTGTTTCCCTAAATGTTTTGAGAGACAATGGTTCCTCAGGTTGCTCCGTCAAGCAGAGTTTAGTTCAGCCTGAGGAGTACACAGGTAGGCAGATCCAAGTTAGACTTATTGATGGATCAGTGAGATTGTTCTCTGAGGCACGTATCCAGGTGGTATCTCCTTTCTACACTTGCCTGACAGCTGCTGTTGTCATGCGAGAACCTTTGTTTGACCTCATCATAGGTAACAAACCAGGTGTCAAAAATAGTTGTGCCGTAGATGTTGCTACTCAGACTTCGGCTGTTGCAGTAACACGAGCCATGGCCAAGGCTCCAAACTGTGTCACCCCGTTAACCGTCGCAACGCTGTGAGATCTGATTCATAGTCAAGATGTTGTCCAAGAACAACAGTCTGACCTGACACTTGCCTCAGTGCGTAAGATAGTGGAGGGTAATGTGATTAAGTATTCACAGGGAGGTCAGGCCAGGTTCCTTTGTAAGTGAGGAAGGCTGTACCGTGAGTCACAAACACCCCATGGCGAGGTTCGACTGCAGTTTGTCGTTCCCGTGAAGTATCACCGAGCAGTGTTTGAATTAGGTCATTGTTCAGTGATGGGAGGTCACATGGGCCAAAAGAAAACCTCTGACTGCATCCATGCTGACTTTTTCTAGCCAGGAATGGGACAGGAAATAACTAGGCTTGTGCATTCCTGTGATGTGTGTCAGCATACCACTGATGGGGGACCTGTCCATCCTGCGCCATTGAAACCAATGCCTATAATCTCTGAACCGTTCGAGAGAGCAGCAGTTGACATTGTTGGGCCAATCTCTCCTAGGGCTAGTGATGGATCAAGATATATCCTCACTATCATTGATTTCAGCCCACGGTGGCCTGAAGCCGTGGCCCTTAAGAATATAGAGGCCGCCACTGTTGCAGAGGCATTGATTAAAATATTCTGTCACATAGGCCTTAAGTGACCGGGGTTCGCAGTTCACCTCTGTGATGATAAACGAAGCATTCAGGTTGTTGTCCATCTGAGGCTTGCGAACTACGCCCTATCATCCCATGTGTAACGGGTTGTGTGAGAGGTTCAACGGGACTCTCAAGAAGATGCTAAAGTGCATGGCCGCCAAACAGCCAAAGGAACGGCCACGATTCATTGCTCCCCTTCTTTTTGCTTATCGAGAAGCCCCACAGCATTCTTTGAAGTTCTCACCTTTTGAACTGGTGTATGGAAGGTCGGTCCGTGGGCCACTTCAAGTCCTTCGTGGATTATGGGACGATGAAGAACCCGACCGTGAAGTCAAGGCCACCTACACCTATGTCCTTGATTTAGCTGACCGTCTCCAGTCAACGTGTGAGTTAGCTAAAGAACAATTGATCAAGGCGCACAAAGTTCAGAAAGCTTATTATGATAAGAAAGGAACGCTTCAGAAGTTCAGTCCAGGTGATAAATGCTTGGTGTTACTCCGCACTGCCCAGAACAAGTTGTAGTAGAGCGCATTTCAGACCTCAACTACATAATCCAGATGGAGAATCTTAGTAAATGGTTCCACGTTAACATGTTGAAGGCTTATCATGAGTCAAACCTCGAGGAGACTGGCCCACGAGTAGCTGAGGACAGCGACCAGCCACTGGAAGAAACTGGGGCAGCTGCGGTGATCCCAGCTGATGACCATGATGATGAGCCCTTAACCATTCAATCCCGTCAGGAGGAGACTGTCGAAGATGTCTTACTTAACACTGACTTAGCATTAGGTGACCAGAATGCCATAAGGTCACTACTCTGTCAGTATGCTGATGTCTTCTCTGACCAACCTAGACTCGCAAAGGTTGTGTGTCACAAAATTGAGCAATACTCCTGTAAAGGTTAAGCCATTTCCTTTGTGACTACTGGACGCAGTAGACAAGGAAATTGCTGACATGGAGACTGCAGGTAATAAATTATTGAAAAGTCCTCATCTCCTTACTGCAGTCCAGTGGTAGTAGTCCACAAGAAGGATGGTGGAGTCAGGATTTGTGGTAATTATAGGAGGCTAAATGCAATCACCAAAGTGGATGGTGAGCCAATGGGTGAACATATTGCCATCTTCTCCAAGCTGGCAGGGTCACGATATTTCATGAAGCTCGATTTGGCAAAGGGATTCTTTCATATTCCCCTTCACCCCAAGAGCCATCAGTTCACTGTCTTTGCTACTCCTAGGGGGTTGTTTCAGTATAAAGTCCTCCCATTTGGACTTACCAATTCCCCAGCAGTATTCAATCGTGCCATGAGACAAGTGCTCCATGGTACTGTAGGAATAGAAATGTTCGTTGACAATGTCCTCGTTCATTCTGCCATGTTGGAGGAGTACCTCAGACTCTTGGAAATTGTCTTTAGTAGACTCCAGAGTTTCAACATGACTGTGAAGCCTAGCAAGTGTAAAATTGTGCACAGTGAGGTGGAGTTCCTCGGACATACTGTATCGTTGGCAACAATCGCTGCAGGTGTCAGAGCGATAAGATCAGAAAGGTTAGGGAAGCCCTGAGACCCGTGACCAAGAAACAAGTTAGGGCATTCCTCGGCATAGTGGGATAATATAGAAGTTTTATCCCCAACTTTGCTCTCATTGCCCAACCGCTGTGCAAGGTGCTTTGGAAACATGTTCCAAATACCAATGAATGGGGAGAAGCGCAAGAGAGATCATTTGCCACCCTCAAGAATATGCCGTGTAAGAAGCCTATCTTGCAGTTGCCTGATTCCAATAAACCTTTCGTACTGTGCACCGATGCTTCACAAGATGGAGTAGGTGCCGTACTAATGCAAGAATCAGAAGGTGGAATTTTCCCAGTGACATATTACAGCCATAAGCTAAAACCCGCTGATAGTAATTACTGTACTGTTGAGAAGGAACTCTCGGACGTGGTTGACGGCGTTCAGAAATACTACTTTTTTTTTTATGGAGCACCATTCACTCTGGAAACCAACCATATGCCACTCACTAGTCTCAGCACAACTAAGATGGCTAATGCAAGATTAACACGCTGGACACTGTATTTGCAGCAGTTTAACCTTGTTGTGAGATACATCAAGGGAAGTGACAATGTAGGTGCAGACTTGATGTCTCGCCTGCTAACTGATGACTGATGGGCAACTGTTGTACACTGGGATCTATAAGACTGGGATCCTGAGAGATTTGAACAATCCAAGGACTAGCTTGGTTCCAGTATCTCGCTCGTGGGTCCCTTAGAATACATTGCGTCCAGGGTTTGTACATATGTACTGTAGGTTAAGGGGGAAGTTCGAGACCCCCGCAGGGGCAATCTGAGGCTGTGTCTGAATTACCTTGTGGTGTGTCTCGAGCTGTGGGCCTCTCTGAGGATTCCCGGAGAATACACGTTATCCATATGTTCACTCCCACGTTGGGTGTTAAAATGTGACCTGCCCGAGATTGTATAGGGATTCTCAGCTTGCCAATATTAATCGTAAGTGTTAAGTTAAGTTTAACCAGTAAACTAAAGGGTCCTTTAAGAGTCTGCCCTGGGACCACGTTTCCTGGTTAATAATGTATCCATTAAGAAAATAACTGTACTTTTGTAGCCTCTGTACTGACTACTAGGCAGAGAGAGAAATTGTAATTTAATAAAAATTGTTTGTCACACTGACACTTTTGATGCTCCACCTTCATTGATTTCGCAGGTACAGATGGCGGGTATAGCAGTTATTCTTTGCAGATCAGCTGATTGTCTCGGCCGTATGCTGCCGCCTCTTCTCTTCTGCCTTGTCGTCTCCATGTACTATTAATTTGTATTATATCATTATACACGTAAATACAGTTACACTACAACTGTCACACCTACACCGTGTATTACATACACCACACTATATAACAATTAGTTGTTAATGTAAATGTAGCGAACTTTTCAATCAGTTTGACCTGACTACAGGATTTTTCACCATCGTCATGGAGTTTTTCCCTCAAGCTTGATTCTATTAACGTAAATATGAGGTTTTTATGCTCATTTGCGACAGTGATCTTCCCCTGTAGCAGGATAGTACACAAACTTCAGTGTGAATCTTGTATGACTGAGTTAGGATTTATATGTATGTATATATCATTACATTTGTCGGAGAACATTTTAATTTTGATGGGCATAATGTCACGAACTCGTGCGATTGTGTATTTATACAAATTCGTGACATTGTACCTTGGTGGGAAACCACGAACTTTAGTGGAAAACCCACTGTGCATTACTCAGTTTACCCATCCCTGTATGCATTTGATTGGGATAGTTTTTCAGAATATTTGTCACTGCTCCAAAAGTGACTGTTCTTATGCATGACATTAATGCTTTACTGAGTGATTTTATTGCGTGTATATATCGTTCACCCTGCCTCGTTAACCGTGGAAGTTAGGCCACGCCCACTTCCGGTGAACATGGCCATTTCTCACTCCCATACCCGGCTTGGTTAAATTAGTTCTTCGAGCAACCACGGGAGTAGGGTCGTCGTGCCAGTACTGATAGCAGGCCCATCTTTGTAGCGCCTATAGTCTCCAGAGTTCAGTGATTCCCCGTGTCTCCCCACCGAGTTTGGTGATCGGTTGTAGTGACTTACCAGCGACAAGCACCTGCCTTAGCAGAGACACCCAGCTCATCACAGCTAGCTTCATTTTCTCCACTGACCAGTATTTCTGTTCAGTTTCCTATAGTCCAGGCCCTTAGGGAGTTATGAGGAGGGTTTTGTGCAGATTTGTCTACAAGTACCAAATTTGGCTCAGATGTGGACCAGAACATACTAATTTCATTTTTGGAGAGCGCCAAGCCCAGCGCTCACTCGGGTCGCCATGATGGCCAAATCCAAGATGGCTGCCAGCCGATACACGATTGTATCACAACTTTGTAACCAAAAGTCATAGAATCATGAATGAACTCACTTTTTATAGGTTTTTGACCTCAAGGATTCCAAATTTGACCTCTGTTTTGACATTCTTGGTCATTATAACCCCCCAATGGCATATAAAACGTCAAATGAGATCAAAACCAAGCCAAGTAAACACAAAGTTTTATTTAAATCATTTACTGTTCAACTCCCGAAATACTCCAGGCCCTATATGGCAGATTTGTCTCCAAGCACTAAATTTGGGCCAGATGTAGACCAGAACAGACTGATTTCAATTTTGGAGGCCTTTGGCTTTTGATGTGAACAACATAAATGTGGGCACTTGCGAGAATGCTACCGCGCAAGTGTGTTACAAGGGTGCTGAGCACCAATCACATAGGAACTATAAGAAAACATCACTACTGCAAGATCTAATTGATTCTAATCTAGGTATCATCATTGTTCACACATCCACCTTCACACTTGCACAACCCTGTGCAGCAGACTCCAGCCCTACAGCATTTGCAGTTTCCTGTGCAAGATCTCTCACAGCCACAGTGCAGGAGAATGGAACATGCCTGACTAGCATCTGCGAGTGATACCCAGTATGGTAACCAGATACCATTGTCATCTTTCTGCCAGCCCCAATCATTGAAGTCGGGAATTTCCTGGCAAACTGAGGTTGCTTGATTGCAATAAAAGCTTGCCTGAAGCAGAGCCCTCTTTATGTGCTCAAACAGCACTGCTTGAGTGGGTGGTATGTTCTCCAGCGTTTTTGTACCACTTGTAAAAAGATGGTGCCTGGCTTTGTTGACATTGGCCAAACCACATCTCTTACTGTACATGATTACCACAAATCGTTCCAGCTTCTGCATGTGTAAAGACTCAAGGGTTAAGAGTTTGGGGTCATGGGTGAGGGCCACCAGTGTTTCAGTAAGTCCTGGGGTGCTTTGCCAAGATGCCCAGGTAGTCTTTTTGCCACATCCAATGAACTGTGATGTCGTGTCACATCCTGTAAGGGCATGGAAGAGTGGCAGTGCCAGAGACTTGGAGGGTCCAAGGTGAGAGCAGATATAATGGATGGAAATGTCACGGAATTTTTTTCCACTACCAAAGCCCACCCACAGCTGTGAAAGTCCAAGTGTGGTGAAAAAGCGTACAGCAAGAACCACCACATCACTGTCAACGGTACGAACATAGGCTGTCCTGTGACCCTGTGCTGCAGCATGTGCCAGGTGAAGGAATATCCTTGTGTCTGCCTCAGGGTGGTTACATGGTTGGAGAACTGAAACATCACAGGGTCTATTGGATAGCACATTCTCAAACTTTGTACTGAGAAGGAGCCTATCACCCACATCTTTCATGACAATCTCCTCACTGAGGAAAGAGAATAGCTTCTTTATGTTATCCTCATGTTTGAGGAACCCACTGTTCCAGTAATGCTTTGGGATCCGTGTGCTGCCATCCTCAACCCTTGTCCGTGGACCTGTACCACGTCGCTGATGAGTGAGGGCTTTGAGGCTGTTCTCGGAGTAGTTATCCCACACGGCATCGATACGTTTGATGGTTTGGCCAGTGTCAACGAAGCCAGGCACCGTCTTTTTACAAGTGGTACAAAAACGCTGGAGAACATACCACCCACTCAAGCAGCACTGTTTGAGCACATAAAGAGGGCACTGCTTCAGGCAAGCTTTTATTGGAATCAAGCAACCTCAGTTTGCCAGGAAATCCCCGACTTCCGTGATTGGGGCTGGCAGAAAGATGGCAATGGTATCTGCTTACCATACTGGACATCACTCGCAGATGCTAGTAAGACACGATCCATTCTCCTGCACTGTGGCTGTGAGAGATCTTGCACAGGAAACTGCAAATGCTGTAGGGCTGGAGTCCGCTGCACAGGGTTGTGCAAGTGTGAAGGTGGATGTGTGAACAATGACGATACCTAGATTAGAATCAATTAGATCTTGCAGTAGTGATGTTTTCTTATAGTTCCTATGCGATTGGTGCTCAGCACCCTTGTAACACATTTGCGCAGTAGCATTCTCGCAAGTGCCCACATTTATGTTGTTCACATCAAAAGCCAAAGGCCTCCAAAATTGAAATCAGTCTGTTCTGGTCTACATCTGGCCCAAATTTAGTGCTTGGAGACAAATCTGCCATATAGGGCCTGGAGTATTTTGGGAGTTGAACATTAAATGATTTAAATAAAACTTTGTGTTTACTTAGCTTAGTTTTGATCTCATTTGACGTTTTATATGCCACTGGGGTGTTATAATGACCAAGAATGTCAAAACAGAGGTCAAATTTGGAATCCTTGAGGTCAACAACCTATAAAAAGTAAGTTCATTCATGATTCTACGACTTTTGGATACGAAGTTGTGATACAATCGTGTATCAGCTGGCAGCCATTTTGGATTTGGCCAATATGGCGGCCCCAGTGAGCACTGGGCTTGGCGCCCTCCAAAAATGAAATATGTATGTTCTGGTCTACATCTGAGCCAAATTTGGTGCTTGTAGACAAATCTGCACATTTTAGTCCCTAAGGGCCTGGACTACTTGGCTTTAAGATTAGCTTTTTGAATGAGTGAGTGAGTGTACTTACTTTGATGTTTGAATTCACGATTCGCTAGTCCTACTGCGACAATGAATCCTACTCTTGAATTCATTTTTGAGATTAATGTAACGTACATTTATTTCATTGTAATTAACATACCACGTTGAGTACACCGCTTCCCGTCCGATCAGCGAAGTTAAGCAACGTTGGGTCTGGTTAGTACTTGGATGGGTGACCGCCTGGGAACACCAGATGCTGTTGTCATAACGTTCTCCCTACGTGTCAAGTGGGGTTGGTGGAGGATTAGTGCCCCCCCCTGTAAAACAATTAACTCTAAGCCCTTGGTCACCCCGTTTGGGATACATGGCGTCTGGCAATGAATGAATGAGTTCTTTTCTTTGAGCTTAATGTAAACCTAGAATCGTGTTTCATTTCTCCATGTTGAGCATACTTTAGGGTGCTACTCCCAGTTCGCACAAACTTCTTATATTAATCACTACTGGTAGTTAAGCCAGTTCTTTCATATTAATTTTTAAATCCGTTGTGCCAGCCAGGAGTTTGCACCAGCAAGAACCTGTGTCGTTATTATTATTATTAATGATTGTCAGGGGGTAAGGACACTTTCTCAGAGGCCAAAACAGTAGTAACAATACAGCATTCGTGAGTGACCAGTCTCCACTGTGTACTGTTGAAAAAGTTTATAAAATTCTCGTCTTTAGAGAATCGGTAAAGTAAGCCAGCATAAAGTAATATTTACTACTTGATTTCACTAGTCAATTCACCTTGTGTCAACAGATTATATATATATATATATATATATATATATATATATATATATATATATATATATATATATATATATACAGTATACAGTATATTATTTTATTTTAAATTTTACATCCCACCGTGACAGCATCAGAGATATAGGCGATCGGTTGTGATGGAATAGTGGTAAATACAGGACAAAAGGTGGTGTGGTAGTCATAATGGAGAGAGACCTGAAAAGACCACTGCAAAGGGTCATGTGCCTGCTTCACGCAAATGAACTTCCTTTACGGCATTTGATCATTGAATTAGAAGGACCAACAACCTGACCTAGAATATTCACAGGACTAATTGGAATGCTGCTTTTAAACTGTGAAAAACTTCCTGTTGTAAATTTCAAAACTGTTGAAAAGATATTCAGAATGATTCTATAGATATGAGTATTGATCAGACATACTTGTTGGATATTTACAATTTTGTGTCAAGAGGTCACTGTGATGAGTCACAAGCTCAACGAAGTCCAGGCAGATTAGCTCATTCTAGTTGGTTAACAACGGCAAATAGAGTTCTGCGACTATACTTTGCAACAGAAGAATCATCAGAGATTCCTGAAAAGATCATACATTTCATCATGAAAGTTTATGCACCACTGTGGTTCAAGATCAAGAACAATTCTTCCCTGAAGTTTGTAGCAAAACACCTTCATGAAACCATCTATTGTGCAAAATCTCTCCCTCCTGATGTGTTTAAGATTGTAAAACCTGTGATTCAAAGGATCGCATATTTTGCTCATCCTTAGAATCTTTTGCCAAGCATGATCTTTGATGACGAGAAACACATCAGAGGGTTGGGGTGGCGAGGGATTTTAAATGCAAGGAAACGATCGCAGGACAGGAGCAGAGTATTAAAAATTCGACCATTGAACTTTGATGCTGGAACTTACCACCACATGAAAAACTGGCATGACAGCTGTGTCGAAATGACAGAACCACTTTTCACTACAAGTCTGCCAACGGATAACATCAACAACATGGGGAAAAGTGGTACTTTTCCTGTTGATGTTCCAGAGGCTGGCATTCTCTGTCATACCCAGGTTGTGGAACGTCACATCAAGCTGGTGACAGAAGCCTCATCACTAATGGTCGGGGCATAGAAAGGAGGTGATTTCATTAGAACCATCAGTCATGCAAGCAAATGCCAAAATTTTGCACAGAGTCACAGTTCAAGTCCCTTTCTGATAAGTAGATAAATTCCAGTAAGGTTGGGTGGATGGGCTGGGCTAGGGTGGAAGTCGAAATACAGCCGCCTGCATGTGGTGAGTTCTAGGTTATTTTGCCCGTATATATTTAGCAAAATAAGCGAAGAGTTGTATACACTTGACTTAAATACAACGTATTCCTTAAATATCTTATCATGGATATCGAAAACTTTTAACTTTGCAATAAGCAGAAAAGACAATACTAGCCATTAAAAGAGACGATTTGAGGAGGCAGATCTTAACCTACAGCACTCTAGATTTTTAGCACAGTCATTTACGCTCTCTCACATTACATTTTTAACAATTAGAAGCACATTTGTCGCTTTTGTGATAAGAAGGATTATTTCGAAAAATGTTTAAAATTTATGAAAATTCTATTATAAATTCCTTAGTCGGGGAGGCAGAAGCTTTATTTAACACCAAGCATATTTTTTTTATATGCTAAGGATAAAAATGAGATACTTATAACTCTTGCTATATAATTTATGAAGGGCTTGTAATATTTAAAAGTCTGAAAATACTGTATTTTTGCTATAATTATAAATTTTTTTACCTCGCTGGGGAGGCAGAAGATATTTTCCCAGAAACATTTTATTTCATTGTGATTTTTTTCTCATGAGTACTCAGCTCTTGAGCACTTATGGATTTTGAATGTCAAAAAAAAAAAAAAAAAAATCCATCCTAATATTTATTTATCTCTATACCTAGGATGTTTCCCTCAAAGAAAGGAAAGTAACCGTGACAGGACGACGCACTTCCAATTTACTCATCCATACACACATTTATTCATATCATAGCCCCCAAGCAGAGAAGGGACAGATCCTCACCACACTACACCACACGAGGGTCAACTGTGCAGTGTAATCAGCGACATCCGCAGCAAGGCCCAACAGTAGAGCTGGTTTACTCCTGCCACATCATAATGGATCCAAACTCTTAAGGGGATGGGTCCTAATATATATATATACATACATATATATATATATATATATATATATATATATATATATATATATATATATATATATATATATATATATATTTCATCATCCAATCCTACGTTGCCTCATGAGATGCGTAGCAGCCCGGGGCTAGGCAAGTTGGTCCTGACATTTAAGATGAGAGTGACCAGCCTCACTCATCCCTGAGTGGCATTACATAGCAATAAACCCCAACCACTCCTTGGAAATAAACCTTCACGGGCTCAATCCGACTGGAATGCAATCGTGGCTCAATGGGTTAGAGCGCTCCGCTCTGACCGAAGGGTTGGAGGATCGAATCCATCCAAGGGTCATTGGTAGACATCAGGAAGGGCATCTCGGTCATAAGATGCTACACGCTCCAGTCAAAAAGTCCTCCACCCAGGGGCAACGCCTTAGCCCTTCTGGGATACCTGGCGTAAAACCAAAATTAATATATATATATATATATATATATATATATATATATATATATATATATATATATATATATATATAATATATATATATATATATATATATATATATATATATATCCCCTTCCCCTCCTCCCCTGCCCCTTCCCCCTCCCTCCCCCTCCCCTTTCCTCCCCTCCTACTCCCTCCTCCTTTGTACGTGCATCCCTTAAAAAAAAAGAAAAAAAGTACCAATTGTTCTGCGCATCGCCCATTTTTAGATTCAGGTCATCCTTTGTTGTGTGCCGCTCCGTGCTGCAGGTGACCATAAGTTAAGCCGCTGGTAAAAATTCAGGTCATCCTTTGTTCTGTGTGCCACTCCCTGCTGCGGGTGTGCATAAAAGACCTCAACCCTTCACGTTTCTGTTTCACTATGTCTGAAGATGTAAAATACGAAAATACTCACTATCGCTCCTTTCATTTCTCCTGTGTTGTTTTGTATATATATATATATATATATATATATATATATATATATATATATATATATATATATATATATATATATATATATATGTGTGTGTGTGTGTGTGTGTGTGTGTGTGTGTGTGTGTGTGTGGTACAGTGGTAAAGTGTGCGTTTTCGTACATTGAAGAACTATGGTTCGCGCCCCGCCAGGGTAATAAACTTTGGAAGCGTTCTTCAGGTCACGTACTGCACTGACGGACACAAGAGGTGCTGTGGTTGAACCAGTGTCGCTTACTATAAAGTATGCTTGCACCCAGTCGGCTTGAACGGGCCGATTACACTTGGTTCACAGGCTACACACACATCCAAAGCCACTCCAACACTACAATTACACTTACAAGCACTTCTCACCCTACATACAATCTCTACTAGACAGCCTAAGCCACTTGGTAGAGATACATTGGCTACGTCCGCACTTCGGTCGGGATAGGCCGGTCCTGCAGTGGACACACAAACGGCTGATGATATATATATATATATATGTGGTAGGTGGGGGCGCTCACCATCCACTCACTCGATGTAGTGCTGCTCTCGGGTGTCTGCCCTTTCCTCTCCTCTCTCCATTCCTTCTTCCTCTTCTGTCTTTCTTTACTTCATTCTTTCCTCGTCCTTCTGCCTACGGGTGACTTTACACTCCCTCTTTTGTCTTTCTTTACTTCATTCTTTCCTCTTCATTCTGCCTATGGGTGACTCTACACCGAGTGACAAGCCTAATTGTTTCCTGTACACTAGGAAACCATTTACTACGCTGGGTGGTAACCATATAACCAAATTAGGCTCCTGGTGGTTTAGTGGGTAATTACAGCGCTCCAATCGGATTGAGCCGGTGAAGGTTTATAGCCAAGGGATGGTTGGGGTTATTGCTCATGTAATGCCACTCAGGGATGAGTGAGGCTGGCCACTCTCATCATAAATGTCAGGACCAAATTGCTTAGCCCCGGGCTTCTACTCTCCTCATGGGGCAACGTAGAATTGGATGATGGATATATATATATATATATATATAAATATGTGTGTGTGTGTGTGTGTGTGTGTGTGTGTGTGTGTGTGTGTGTGTGTGTGTGAGGCCTCTACTGTGTATATATATATATATATATATATATATATATATATATATATATATATGTGGCCCCCAGTAATTGTCCCAACTATTGTTAGAAGGCGCAGACGCACACATGGGATAGGTCATTTCTGGAAAGTTTCATACGTATTTGCAGAGAGGGAATTGGGGTTGTGCATCTAAAATTCGATATCTAGAGCTTCACTGATGCTATGATGAAACAATTTTAATCAGCAGAAATCGGTGGCAGCTATGGTGGTGGTTATAGCAGTGACAATTTATAGTGGTTGTAGCTTTTATGGTGTTGGTGGTGGCTGTGATGATGATGGTTGATGTGATGGTGGTGGTGGTGGTGGTCATTGCAGCCCTGTTGGTGGTTGTGGTAGCAGTGATGATGTTGGTGGTAGTGTTTGCTTTGGTGATGGTGTTGATGGTAGCTCAGATGATGATGTTGGTGTTGGTAGATGTTGTTGTGGAGGTGGCTGTGGTGGTAGTGCTAGCTGTGGTAGAGGTGATGGTAGATGTAACGATGATGATGATGGTGGTGGGAGCTGCGGTGGTGGTGGTGGTGATAGCTGTTCAGAAATAGTTCTCATTTGGGAAGCGCTCACTCCAAAGTGAAGCTTCTTTCAGAGACAGCTCGAATTTGGGTATGAGCTGAACGGCGGTATAAGGCCGCGATGCTCTTTCAGCACTGTGATTGTGTAACTATATTAAGCTACCGGTACCATAGCACCAAATTAACTTCTCTGAAAAACGTGTTGTTTTTATTTTTTTTTCGTTTGATTAACAACATATTAGTATTTGCCATATTTTCTCATCGCTGTCTGCTAACAGTAGGCTGTCCAGTCAGTTTCAGCAGTACAGTCTCTCACATTTTTTTTTTTAATTAGGGACGAAGAGGTTATGTACCCTGGTCTTAGATATTGTATTGATTTAAAGTTTGATATTATGATATTCGTTATTAAAATGTTTGTCTGCATCACACTTATTACTATAAATCTCTCTTTTTTCAAGTATAGGTTAAGTATTTGTAATTTTAGTTACTTGGCTACAGAATCATAAGTGCGACTATAATATACATCATCATCATCACCGTAAGCCCGTCTTTCATATCAGAGACAAGTACGTTAGTCGATCGCATGACATATGTCGTGACATTAAACTGTTAATGACTGGCAAAGAAATGGACGTGATAGGCAATGTATTGACTGGAAGTAGGGTGGACGGTGGGGTTCAAGCAAGAAGGTACTGTATATCCTATGAAATTCGAGTAGATTTGGAGGGTCAGAGAAACAGGTGGGGCGAGGTGAAATTGTGGTAGGAGGCAAGGGATGGACCATGAATGTATACCATACGAAAATGGATGCAATTGAATTAACGGTTTGAGAGCAGTGAACGTTTATTTCAGTGTTCTCCAACAAAAATAAGAACAACACGATAAGTTCACTTTATTTGGAAGTGATTTCCAGCAACAATAAGAACAGCACTATAAGCTCATCTTATTTATAAGTGTTCCCAACAATAAGAACACCACGATAAGTTCACCTTAATCTCTTGAACCCGGTCCTGTGCCGAAGGCATTGAACAAAGAATTAAACGAAAAAAACATGAAAGCATACGAGGCTGATTGGCATGAAACAGGAAGCACATCATTTCACTCATCACTGAACTCTTCAAAATTATCGGTTTTAACTACCAAATCTGATTCACACGGAAACATTTGAATGAGTTTGGGTATTGGAATGAGCATGCAATATTATATATAGACTGTTTAATAATATTCTTTTGGGTATAGTGGATTTTTCACGGGGGTAGTGTGTTCTTTATTACCTTGATCACTGCATGTGTTTTTACAAAGCGATTTTGATGAAGCCACTGGCACTGGTTAAAAATACTATACAAAAAGGGGTCGGCATATGCTAATCACTGGCTATCAAACCATTTCCGGCTTTGGGCTGCTCATCTCACCCGGTAATTGGCTGAACCGTTTTGTTTTAATGAGACACTAGTATTGTAATTACATTACACAGGAGTGCAATCTGATGTGACTGGGTGCATATTTTAAAAAACATACCAACGCCAATTCCAGTCGGTTTATTTGTGACTGTGTGAAATATAAATAAATGTCTCTTTATTAAAATATTGAATGACCATTTTTATTTAGGGCTTTGTGAATTTATATCAAAGAAATGAAAAGCTGTAAAGAATATGGAGAGTAAAGTGTTTGGGAAAAAAATTGTCCAATCCTATAAAGGTATTCAAAAGATAGAATGGACTAAGGAACAAAGCACTGAGTACAGAGGCTGCAAAAGGATTATTTGAACTTGTTAGTACCTACATTCTCATAAGGGAGTGAGAAATTTTTAAGTAGTATGAAAATGGAGAAACCCAAGCAAGCACAATGCAAATGAGACTGTTTAGGTTTCGATCTTCCCCAAGAAAGAGGGGGCTACCTTGACATGGTTGTGAGCCTTGAAGCATGGTCAGAAGCATTTCCTATGCTGGTGGTTTGTCTGCCTCAGTGGTACTGATGAACATCGATCTTATGGACCAAGTGCTGCCCCTTCATCATCAGTGGAGGAAAGCCTGTCGATGATGATGAAGATTGTATTCATTTCGGACATCTTATGGCAGAGATGTTGGCATCCCACCCACACGTGATTCCCGTGTGTGGTATCATGCGATGCTAAAAAGACAGGATCCCCTGGTGGTTGAGCGATGCTGCATCTTGCGTCCTGCAGCTAGCTGATGAGGCCTGACTAAGTTAATCAGCTGGTCATTTCTGACTATAGTCAAGCAAGCACTACATGGCCTGCCGCTCCATGGATTTAGAGCTGCCGTATGGTTGTGTGGTGGTTACCTGCCTGTACTCCTCTGTTACGCTTGAGACATCAGGTGCTGTACAGCTTGTCATTTACCTCTTACTGGGTTCCATAATGGCTGGAGGATTGGGGGAGTGAAGGTTTGTCATTCACTCGTATGATGTGGCAGATTTTCCCTCCAGTTGTAGTCCTCACTTACCAGAGGGTCAGATCCACTGGTGGTCATCTGCTGATTTTCTCTTCCTGCTGATCCCAGGCACTTGAGGCAACCTAAGTCCGTTCCTGATGATCCGTAATAGTCTAGTGGTTCTTGTATTGACTCATCGCCATCTCTGGAGATGTCGGTCCTTCTAGGAATTCGAGGGGTTATGGAGTGCTCACAGGACCCACTAATCAGTATATCAACATTTATAGCACTTGAGCCTTATCAGATTACTGAAAGGATGGGTAAAGAGTCTTTGATGGAGAGGCACCAAATCTACGAAGAAAACTTTTAATCCCACCAATGGGAAGATGCCTAATGACTTTGGGCCTGATTGCTGCAAGAAGTCTCCAGAGATAAGAGTGCTTTCAACCCTTGCTGGGCTGATTCTGTGTAAGGTAGTTTATCTGTGTCACGGGGTTTTTATAATAGGGTAATTTTGAAATAAATGCTTAAATATTATTCAATTGATAATAATATTCAATAATACTGGAGAGCAGGGACAATGACTGTCTTGCTAAATCGTGCAACGATTCTCTAAGAACGAGAATTCAAAAACTTTCTCAACAGTACACAGCAGAGACTAATTACTCACAATTGCTGAATTACTGTACTGTTAGCCTCTGGAGAAAGTTACTTCACCCCTGACAATAAATAACTAATACTAATAATAATATCAGGCTCTTGCTGATGCATTAACTCCTGGCACAACGGATTTTAAGTTAATACAACAAGACTGGTCTAAGTACCAGTTATGAAAGCAAACGTTTATGCAAGCTAGCTGTATGGAAAATAAGCTTAATTATGGAGAAATGAAACAAGATTTTACTTTACATTGAGCTCAAGAAAGGAACTGTTAAATTTATTGATCACAAAAAATAAATTTAACGTTACAATTCAAATCAGTTAAATGAGACGCACTCACTCACTCACACAAAAGCTAAATACTTACGCCTAGGAAAAAACACCTTAATTAAACTCTTAAACTAGGATTACAAAAAGGAAATACCGGTCGATGAATGCTATGTATCACCCGGGGTGGGAGGACTGGATTAACTGTCTCAGTGGAGCTTGGGTGCTAGCGACCTCTCACACTTCTTGGAGCACAGGACCTTCCTCCGTCACAACAAACACTCGACTGAGTAAGTCGTGGGAACAAAAGCGGAGCACTAGGCCGCATTTTTAATGGTCAAGTGCAAGCAGGGGCGAACAATAAAGAAAACAATAGTATCGCTCAGTACAGCACTTAGTGACGTGCATTAAATCGGCCACTTTTGAAAACAGTGACGAATGTTTTGAAAAGTGTACCCCAAAATGGAGGGAGAAACGGTTAGCTGAGCGATACGCAGTGAGTTTTCCACTAATAGTTCGTGGCTTCTCACAAAAGGGAAATGTCACGGATTGATTCGTGACATTACACCCTTACAAAGTTAAATTTTTTCCTTATGGGAAAAAATTTGTGGATATATATATATATGTACACATCCTAAGTCATTTGCACAAGATTCACACTGTGGTGTGTGTGCTATCCTGCTACAGGAGAAAGTCGCAGTCGCCAGTGAGCGAAAAAACCTCGTATTTACGTTAATAGAAGCAAGCTTGAGGGAAAAACTCCGTGACGACGGTGAAAATCCTGTACTCAGGTCAAACTGAGCGAAAAGTCGCTACATTTACACTGACAACTAATTGTTGTGTAGTGTGATGTATGTAATACATGGTGTAGGTGTGACAGTTGTAGCGTGACTGTACCTACGTGTAAAATGACATAGTAATTAATATGGCGACGACGAAGGCAGAGGAGAAGAGGCGGCAGCGTGCGGCAGACGATCAACTGGCCCGCACAGCAAAACTGCTACACCCATTGCTGAACCTGCAAAACCAATTGAGGTGGAGCATCAAAAGTGTCAATGAGACAAAATTTTATTATCTTACAATAATTCTCTCTGCCTAGCAGTCAGTACATGGTACGAAAAGTAAGCTCGAGGTCGCCATTAATTTTAGCACACGATTAGTGTTGGCAAGTTGAGAATCCTTGTGCAAACTCGGGTCTTCCATAGCCTCGAACTGCACACGGGTCCTCAACCTGTGCCTTAACCTACAGTACTTATATTAGTATCGGAGAGCTGAGAATCCTTGCAAACTTGGGTCTTCCATAGCCTCAAGTCGCCTCTGCTGAATTCTCACTTCCCCCTTTACCGACAGTACTTTAGTACCGGGAAGCTGAGAATCCTTGTGCAAACTTGGGTCTTCCATAGCCTCAAGTCGCCTCCGCGTTCTCTCTCGAACTTCCCCCTTAACCTACAGTACTTCTATTTGTACCGGGAAGCTGAGAATCCTTATGCAAACTTGGGTCTTCCATAGCCTCAAGTCGCCTCTCAACTTCCCCCTTAACTTACGGTACATAATATGTATGTACAGGCCCTGGACATAATGTGTCCTGTGGGGCCAATGGGCGAGACGTCAGGTCTGCACCCACTTCACCACTACCCTGTCTCTCAACTGTCTCAGAGATTATGGGTGTGGTTACAAATGGCACAGGAAGGGCATGTCCCTGATTAGTGGTGATACTTTGGCACACACTACAGGAACGGACAAAACTATCTATGTCTCGTCCCATCCCTGGCCAGAAAAAGTCAGCTCGGATACGGCCCTGGGTCTTCCTTTTGCCCACGTGACCTCCTGAGGCTGAACAATGACCCCATTGTAACACTGCTAGGCGGTACTTGGCGGGAACGACAAACTGCAGTCGAACCTCGCCCTCGGGTGTTCGTGACTCACGGTAGAGCCGTCCTTGTTTACGAAGGAACTTGGCTCGACCTCCCCGTGAATACTTTATCACTCGACCCTTTTGTTTGTTCTGCACGGCAGCAAGTGTCGGGTCAGAATGCTGTTCTTGTACAACAAGTTGACTACACATCAGATCTTGCCGCGATTCAATGATCACTGGGGTGACACAGTCTAGAGCCTCAGTCATGGCTTGTGTTACCGCAGCAGCCGAAGTCTGAGTAGCGTCATCGGAGCAACTATCCTTGACTCCATTAATATTGCCTACTATAAAATCAAATAGAGGCTCTGGCATGACAACCGCAAGTGTCGTACCAGTATAAAATGGAGATGCCACCTGGATACATGCCTCAGGGAACAATCTCACTGATCCATCAATAAGCTTTGCATGGATCTGTCGACCTGTATACTGCTCAGGCCGAACTAAACTCTGCTTAACATAGCAACCTGAGGAACCATTGTCTCTCAGGACCTTCACAGGAATGCCTCCCACAAACCCTGGCTGAACAAGGAAGGTACTGTCACCTGTGGGAGGGCCTGTGGAGGAAGCAGCTAGCCACTCATGAGGCTGCTGAATTGATGTGGCAAACATTGTGCCTTGAGGGTTATATTGGGAAGATGGAACATTGGCCATCTGTGGAGGGGGGTTCACTGTCATTGTGGGACTAGTGAACTGTGGGGAAGTACCCACACTGGTAGGGACGTGACCACCATGCTGCTGCTGAGGAATGAAGGCTGCGTTCGCTTCCTGCCTCTTTTGAGCTGGTGGTGAAAAAGTTTGTCCCGACGGTCGGTTGCGTGGCTGATACTGCTGCTGGTTAGGGTACTTGTTGTACCTCTTCCACTCAGGTTTCTGAGTGTTTTGCCCCTGGTCCTTCCACTGCGGTTTTGGACCTTGACCATTACTCTGAGAACGGCCTTGGTGCTGGGATTCAGTCTGAGACGGCTTCCCAGACTTGGCAGTATCTTTTCTGCTCCAGGTGTTTTGCTTACGAGCTTGATACCCGTATGCAGTAAAGAATGCGTCAGCCTTCTCTGCCATTTGGCTGGCATCTTTCACCTGGCAGATCTTAAGCTGTGCTATGAGCTCAGCAGGCCACGACCTCTCTAGCTGTGTACGCAGCATAAGGTCAATTATCCCCTCATGCGTGGAAGGAGTTTCATCTTTCTCCATCCACTCATTTAACCCCTTAACCGCGGGGCGTCACTTTCGTGACGCTCGGCTACAATGGATCATACCGCGGGGCGTCACTTTTGTGATTCTGTGTTATTTTGAATTATCCCGGGCTCTCAAGTGGTGGCTTGTATCATATATCAGTACTGCCAATGTCCAACACTAGTCAGCACTCCAAATCTCATCTGTACTCCCATCCATTGTTGACATTTTAGCTATTTTAACCCCTTCCTGACTCCCCTCCCTACCTGCCCTCCATTACCCTCTCCTCTCACCTCCCACGCCGCGCTGCGCTACGCAAATTTCCCCCTTCTCTTTCCACAGATTTCATCCATTGAAATAAGCCCTATGCCCTATATTTTTACCCAATAATATTTACCAAAAAAAAAAGGTAAGTGATAGTGTTATACTCCAGAAATTGCCTAATTATCACCTGACAACACCTCACGTGCATTCATTCGCTACATTACCACGGTAATTTCCCCTTTGATTTATGCCTTGTAATCGATGTCTGTAATAAAAATATATATCAGAAAGGAAGGGAGAATCCTAATTGACATTTACAGTCACCTGGAACTACCTATTTCTATATTTATTGCCGAGATTTTCTACCTATAAAAAATTAGCATGTAAGTTAGCAGCAGTAAGCCTAAAGTGTCATTGTCAACCCTTCCCTTCTCAGATAATTTACCCCCTTCTTGACTCCCCTCCCTACATGCCCTCCATTACCCTCTCCTCTCACCTCTCACGCCGCGCTGCGGTACGGAAATTTTACTCTTCTTTTTCCACAGATTTCATCCATTGAAATAAGCCCTATGCCCAATATTTTTACCCAATAATATATACCAAAAAAAAAACAGGTAAGTGATAGTGTTATACTCCTGAAATTGCCCAATTATCACCTGACAAAACCTCACGTGCATTCATTCGCTACATTACCACGGTAATTTCCCCTTTGATTTATGCCTTGTAATCGAAGTCTGTAATAAAAATATATATCAGAAAGGAAGGGAGAATCCTAATTGACATTTACATTCACCTGGAAGTACCTATTTCTTTATTTATTGCCGAGATTTTCTACCTATAAAAAATTAGCCTGTAAGTTAGCAGCAGTCAGCCTAAAGTGTCATTGTCAACCCTTCCCTTCTCAGATAAGCCGCGGCATTTAGTTCCTTGTCCTCCACTGCAGAGACAACATGTCGCACTCGCGCCCCGCCATTCCTGCCGCTTCTGCGCCCATTGCAAAGGGCCCCGTGACCTCTACCCCCAAGAAAAGTGTTGAGGCAAGCAGGAAAGGCCTCAGTGACTCTGCAGTGGCACGAGAACTTGCTGAATTGTCGATGATAATAATGGACAGCGATTTTGACGATTCCGGTGAATCGTGTGATGAGCCGGGTGAACTTATCGCGCCAGAAACAGCGACAACAAGTGCTCCTACCAGTGAATCTGTGTGTAGCTCCAAGGGAAAGGAGCCTTTAGTGCAGGAAGGAAAAGAATTTGGGAAGGGAGTGAAAAGGCGGCGTGTTAGCCCCAGAACAATGCCCCCACGTGACCCAGCCCGCCATGAGTCACGAGATCATTCACCTCCCCGTTCCCCAAGCCCCGCTTTACTCATCTCGTCATCATCGTCGGCTGAGTTATCTCCGGAGTCTTCGTCGTCGGAGTCACCACCAGCATCAACAGTGAAGGCAGGCCGTAGAGGTAGAGGTAGATCTAAGAGAGTGAGAAGTAGTGTAGCTAGTAGGGTAAGGGCTGCTAGTGCTGTACGGCAACCTAGGGTCAGTGCGAGTGACCTTGACCATGATAAGCCTCCCTCTCAGCCAACCTCCACCACCACCACCACCACCATCCCTCCACCGCCACGCCAGGGAATCCTGGATGCCTTCGCGTGGACGGAAGGGTCAGATTTTGTCCCCAAAAACCTGGTTTTCGATGAGAGCTCGTCAGGAGTTCAGCCTGCCTTCACTATGGACGAAAATGCTGAGTGTGTCGACTACCTTTTGGCCTTCCTAGATGACGAAGTCATGCAGCACATATGTGATGAGACTAACAGGTTCGAATCACAACGTGCTGCTAGTGGTACAGGTGCAGCCAAGATGCAACAGTGGACCATGCTGGGAGTGCAGGAGCTGTATGTGTTCTTTGCCCTCATGCTTCTTATGCCACACTCCAAGAAGCATGAGTTGGAAGAATACTGGTCCATGGACCGCTTACTACCCTCACCGACCTTCAACAAGTACATGGCCAGAGATCGCTTCCGGAACATCATGGGAAACCTGCACTTTGCCGATAATGATGTACCTTCCCAAACCGACCCACTCTGGAAGATCCGGGAGATTCTGAACAGAATGAAGGATAAGTTCATGTCATTCTTCCACCCATTTCAGAAGGTTGTCATTGATGAGTCCTTGGTTCTGTTCAGAGGACGTCTTCGGTTTGTCCAGTACATTCCAAGCAAACGCCATCGCTTTGGAATTAAGTTCTTTGTACTGTGCGACTGTAAGACGGGGTACATCCTTGACTTCGTCATCTATTCAGCCAGCACTGTCGATCTCGATAAAACACACCCCTTGGCTTCTCAGGCTGTGTAGTGAAAGTGCTCCTAGAAAAGTATTTTGGTGGGAATCATGTGCTGTATACAGACAACTACTATACAGCACCGAAACTTGCCAAATACCTTTCTGAGCACGGCATTGGCTCCTGCGGCACTGTCAAAAGTAATCGTGCCAACTTCCCCAAATTCCCAGAGGCAGGAAACTCGCAGCGAGGAGACGTGCACCTACGCAAGTCTGAGAAGATGCTGGCAATACGGTGGCATGACAAGAGAGTCGTGCACATGCTCACCACCGTACATAAGGGGGAGATGAGAGACAGTGGGAAGGTCGACCGTAGGACAGGCGAACCTGTGATGAAACCTGATGCTGTGTTGGACTATAATATAAACATGCGGCTGGTGGACAAGTCCGACATGATGATTGGTGAGATTGACTGCCTCAGGAAGAATAGTAGGTGGTACAGGAAAGTTTTTCTGCATCTCATAGATATGACGATGCTGAACGCCTTCATCCTGTACAAGATGAGGGTAAAGCCACCCAAGTCCTTCTCCCTGAGGTTGTTCGCCAGGACTTGTGTCCAGCAGCTGCTGGAAAAATATGGTAAGGTGCAAGCAGCAACTCCAAGGCGCCATCCAGTTACACTTCCCGACCGACTTGAGCAGAGGGCGTATATGGATCGGCACAGACTTGAGCTAATGCCTGCCACAGGGAAAAGGAAGGCTGCGATTCGCAGGTGTCAGGTATGTGCGCATACCACACGCCACACACCTGAGCATAAACGCACCTCTTGGCAGTGCGCTGAATGCCAGGTTCCCCTCTGTGTAACCTGCTTCTTCGATTATCACAGCCAGAAGCAGTTCTAACAGTGCAAGTGTGGAAGCAGAATTATTTGGAAATAATGTGTAAATAATGTGTAAATAGCAGGTGAAAGCAATGGATGTTCAGTTCATATGATTGAACAGTGTACTATAGTTTCATCTTACTGAAAGTGACAGTGAATAACATATTGTAAGTAAAATAGAAGGGTAAATATTGAAAATAGAATAGAAAATGTAAATAGTAATGTAAGTAATTAGTAATATAAGAATATGAGTACAAATAATTTATGTTATAACAGTGAGAGTGAATCCGTGGCTCTCTATGTATTTTACTGACTGAAAAATAGAATGACTTCAGTGACAATAAAATAATATGACTGAATGAAACTTATGGAGAAAGACTCCAGATATATATAAGTGTGATATAGTAATAGAAATATAAAGTGTGAGGGGTTTTATGAATAATAAATGACAGAGTGCCTAAAGCGAACTAGCGCAAGTGCGGCGATCAGACGCGCTCGTAATTTCCATTGCTTTCACACTGTTTTTTTTTTTAGTATGGATCCCAAACTACTTGAAAATGGTAGAATAGTGTTTATAGTGTTTGTATCTGGCTGTGGTAATCATATAACGGGTTGTCGGGAAGTTTAAAGTGGAGACTTAGTTACCCTACTTCAGAGGTCTCCACAAGTCCTACGGAAACTGAAGAAAGCTCAACAATCATTCCAGGAGAAAGCTGAAGGTATGTGCTATAAGCATGTATAATTTTATTATTCTAGGACTAATAACTGATTTTTAGCAAATATTTTTTGAGAGTCTGTCGGAGCCCAAATAACCCCGCGGGACACGCAAGTAATTGGTAAACAAGCCCGCGGTGTAGGGGTTAAGTAAGCTGTGAGACGATCAAGGAACTGAACAGCTGTCTCCTTGTCTTGGAGACGAGCTCGCATGAACTGAACTTTGCCGTCGTCTACTGTGAGACCATACGCCTTAATGAGTGCAGCTTTCATCATCTCATATGTGAGATTGTCTCCACGAATTCTGTGGAGAATATCGAGGGCAGGGCCCTCAAATAGGCTAAGAAACTGAAGCCGCTTAGCTGCCTCATCCAGTTGATACATGTCTGCCATGTCCTCAAAACGAGCTATGTACGGCTCGATTCGCTCGCTTTCCTTGTATGAAGGAAGCTTGATGCGTGGGGTCGCCAGGACATGTGCAGGGAGAACGCTCGTGGAGCTTGGACCAATTGCACCAGACGTGTCTGAAGCCAAGGAATCTCGCTTGAGCTTCAGCACTTTAAGTTCATGTCTCTCGCGTGCTTCTCGCTCGGCACGTTCGTGTTCTCGTTCTTTGTCTCGCTGTTCACGCTCGTATTCGCGCTGTTCTCGCTCTTGTACTAGCTCGTGTTCGCGCTGTTGTTGCTCGTATTCGCGCTGTTGTCGCTCGTATTCGCGCTGTTCTCGCTCTCGTTCACGAGCATCTTTCTCACGTTCTTGCTCGTAATTAAACCGTGAGAGAACGTAACTCTGTATTTTCTCTGGGTCAGTGAGACCCATATCTTTGGCTTCCTGTACATAAGCACTGGCTGCCATGATGCTAGCTCAATTTACTAAGTAACCGAAACTGAGTACTGACTGCTTAGCGAACAAATGCTAATAAACACAAGTAAAGAGTACAGGCACAAGCTAGTGGTGACCAGTCTTATCTAGTTAACTGGCAAAGAATAAATAAAAAATGTAAATGACTGGGAAGACTCAATAATAAACACAATGGGTACGCCGACTTCCCAGGAGCGAATAAAATCGTCTGGCGTTACCAAGAATAAACTAGAGTTAAGTACTCTATTGATTAATAAAGCAAAAATTCACTTGCTAAATCAACGGTAACCACCAGTAAACTTGTGCCTATAAACTTTAATGATAAATACCTAAATATGAATGAGTGAGCACTATCTCGTGAATAGCTTTAGAGCTAGGAGTTAATATCCTGGCGAGGTTGCCAATTGTCACGGGGTTTTTATAATAGGGTAATTTTGAAATAAATGCTTAAATATTATTCAATTGATAAATAATATTCAATAATACTGGAGAGCAGGGACAATAATTGTCTTGCTAAATCGTGCAACGATTCTCTAAGAACGAGAATTCAAAAACTTTCTCAACAGTACACAGCAGAGACTAATTACTCACAATTGCTGAATTACTGTACTGTTAGCCTCTGGAGAAAGTTACTTCACCCCTGACAATAAATAACTAATACTAATAATAATATCAGGCTCTTGCTGATGCATTAACTCCTGGCACAATGGATTTTAAGTTAATACAACAAGACTGGTCTAAGTACCAGTTATGAAAGCAAACGTTTATGCAAGCTAGCTGTATGGAAAATAAGCTTAATTATGGAGAAATGAAACAAGATTTTACTTTACATTGAGCTCAAGAAAGGAACTGTTAAATTTATTGATCACAAAAAATAAATTTAACGTTACAATTGAAATCAATTAAATGAGACGCACTCACTCACACAAAAGCTAAATACTTACGCCTAGGAAAAAACACCTTAATTAAACTCTTAAACTAGGATTACAAAAAGGAAATACCGGTCGATGAATGCTATGTATCACCCGGGGTGGGAGGACTGGATTAACTGTCTCAGTGGAGCTTGGGTGCTAGCGACCTCTCACACTTCTTGGAGCACAGGACCTTCCTCCGTCACAACAAACACTCGACTGAGTAAGTCGTGGGAACAAAAGCGGAGCACCAGGCCGCATTTTTAACGGTCAAGTGCAAGCAGGGGCGAACAATAAAGAAAACAATAGTATCGCTCAGTACAGCACTTAGTGACGTGCATTAAATCGGTCACTTTTGAAAACAGTGACGAATGTTTTGAAAAGTGTACCCCGAAATGGAGGGAGAAATGGTTAGCTGAGCGATACGCAGTGAGTTTTCCACTAATAGTTCGTGGCTTCTCACAAAAGGGAAATGTCGCGGATTGATTCGTGACAATCTGCCCTGAGTCAATGTTTTATAACCATTGTAAAGTCTATAACTCGGCAAAGATTAAGGTCCACTGTGACCTAGCTAAGGCTTGTGGATCATCTCCCAAGACAGTCCATCACACAGACAACTATCTCCTCATTAAAGCTAGGAATGCTGACAGAAGTGCTTACATCCATGCCAATATTTGCCTTTAAAGTGTTGGCCACTTCAAACTCCTAAAACCAGACCCGAAACAGTGTGCTCCAAGGAATTCCATAGATATTCAGAGGAACAACCTCCTTGATGAGTTGGCACACCAGGGGATTGAATTTTATGAGGATGAAAAAGGGATTCATGGAATTAATACCGTTTTCGATTGTCATGTTTGACTAATGTATATTTCCTGATGCCCCTGAGGTGACTGCCTACCATCTCCGGGTCAGAGCCTATGTGCCAGGACGTAGGAGCTGTTTTCATTGTCTGAGGTTTCGGTATGTCAATCATTATTGCTGCTGAAACTTGCAGGGTCTCCTACTCATTTTGTTAACACTGGTGGTTATTCTCAAGATGAGATGGATTGCCCGAATCCCCCTTTGTGTATCAGCTACTATGGTGGTCATCCAGCTTTCTTATCACAGTGCGACCAGTTTAAGTTTGAGAATCAAGTCTATCATTTTGTATTTGTGAAAGGCCTTCTTTTGCGGAGGTTAAGGACAGGATCAGAGGGCGGTTTATCAGTCCTGCGGTGACTCTGCTTCGGTTCTCTTACTTCACCAAGAAACTTTTGAGGGTAATAGGACGACTCATCATGTTATTCCATCTGCATCTCAGGAAATCAATTTCCAAGGGCATCTTGCATGCAGAATGTATCTATGTTGGTGATAGTTTGGAACGGCAATGTCTCTGCCATGCGAGAATCACCCATGTGTGGAGCTGTCTTTCATTGGCCATGAATCTTTGTACATTTCCTGGAGGCTGGATCCTTTGCCAATATGTTGGCATCATTTGGTGGATGTATGATGGCTCGTCATGCATTCTCATATCCTGACTTTGAGGCAAGACGGTTATTTAGTCTCTTTTTGCAGGATGTTCCCTTCATACTGTGTGATTAACACTCTGGGGCTGCCTTTGTGCTGGCTTCCAAGCCAGCAAGGCCGGCAGCACCACCACTGGACACTCCTGCTTCTTCTAATCCTGTTGGAGGGGAGTGGGGGAGTCAGAGTTTGGTCGGTGTAAGGATATGGAAGTATCAGCATGTTTTTGTTTTTACTTCCTCCAGTGGCAAGAAGGCACAAGTTGTTGGGTCCTCTGGGTTACCATTGGCTCCCATTGACAAAGGCGCTAATTAGTGGGGACATTCATCCCCTAAAGACTTGGGCTGCCCAAAAGGCCGGCCCAAAGTCTCATGGAAATGTTTTAGATCGTAAAGTGAAACTGTAGAATTTGATGAGGAAACATTAGTTGCTATTAGCTAAAACCTATCCAATCTTTGTCTTTCTGCAGGAGAATGTTGGGGTACTGACATTTTCCCCATCTAGAGCATATCTATCTATCTATCTATTGCCAAACGCCTCAATCCTGTTTGGGGTGGCCACAAACAAATCGCCTCCAAGTCGCCCTGTCCCCCACCATTTCACTGCCCTGCTCCCAACTCACACCCCCCTCTCTCATATACCTCTCCACCCCATCCCTCCATCTCATCCTCGGCCTCCCCCTCCCTCTTCCCCCCTCCACCTCACTCACATACACTCTCTTCGTCAGTCTTTCACCCTCCATTCTCTCCACATGGCCAAACCACCTCAGTGTGTTCCTCATAACGCTTCCTATCACATCCACATCCACACCACAACGCTCATTTATATCTTCATTCGTCAGCCTGTCTCTCCACGTGACTCCACAGGCTCCTCTTAAATAACTCATTTCCACTGCTCTCACTCTCGACTTGTGTCCTTCCAACAATGTCCAAGCTTCACTTCCGTACGTTAGAGTTGGTATCACAATACTGTCATGTAGTAACTTTTTCACTTCCATGCTCACTTCCCTGTTTCTTATCACTGCCTTCAAAGAACCAGCAACCTTTCTTCACTGCTGTACCCTTTCATGCACTTCACCCTCCAAACCTCCATCCTTACTCATCACACTACCCAAGTACTTAAACGTACTCACATTTTCCAATTCCTCACCATCCAACCTCGCTGTACATTCACTAACTTCACCTCTCTCAAAGACCTCACCTCTCTCAAAGACCATCACTTTACTCTTCCCTACATTCACCTTTAGATTCCGTTTCTTACACACTCTCCCAAACTCATCCACCAAGCCTTGCAGCTCCCCTTCGTCTTCACTCAACAACACAGTATCATCTGCAAACAACAGTACAGGGAGTTTCCAAACACTCCTCTCTCACCAGGGCCACTCCAACATCCACTACCCTACCTTGTACCTCTTTTATTACCCCATCCATGTACAGATTGAACAACCATGGAGACATGACACATCCCTGTTTCAAACCAACTTTCAAAGAGAAAAATTCACTTAGTTCACCATCCACACGCACTGCAGCCTTCGCACCATCGTACATACTCTTCACAGCATTCAGCAACTTCCCATCTACTCCATATATTCTTAACACTTTCCACAATCCTTGTCTATCCACCCTGTCATATGCTTTCTCCAAATCCATGAAAGCTGCATACAACTTCTTTCCCTTCTCTAGAATCTTTTCCACTAAAGATCTAAGAATGAATATCTGATCTACACAACCTCTTCCCTTCCTAAAGCCTCCCTGTTCTAGAGCATATGCTAATATATTTTCACTCTAGGATCATGCAGGTGGTCATTGGAGTTGCAGTGCCATATTCTGTCGTTCTTATTTGCTTTTCACATTGCCCTTCCTGCAGACTCCTTTCGTCAGTGGTAGTTGGGCTGTACTTGGGAAGGAAATACATGGTGTGTATTTTCTGTCTGCAGACAAGTACCACTGTCTGTGAGCAACTTGATGGATTGATTAGTCAGTTGACACGGGCCAGTATTCTCCTCAAGGGATTAAATGGGGAAGTGTAGTGTCCAGTTCACAAGAGAACCTGTTGGTGACAGTAATAAAGTGCTCGGCTATTTGTGTCCTTAAAACAGGATAAACAACCCACATACAGTTATTGATTGGTACCTGTTTGGCTCTAGACCTTACACTAAGTTTACCTAACTATACACTAGATGTTATGTAGAGTGACTTTAGTGACCTGTATGGTAGTGACAACTAATCTGTTTGACTATTCATAGCTAACAGTCCACCCATACCAAGAGTTCCTCGATGGTGTCTGATTCAGGTGAACAAAATGTTTTTTCAGAACCTTAATGTTCTGTGGTCATGGAAGGGTGTGTCTCACGGGGCTGATTATGATGAATAATGAATTTACGTTACTTTTTACCGGGCGTCTGTGAGGACGACTCCCAGAAAACTGGTTCCTTTTCCTCTAGGCCTGTGCAGTGAGGGAACAGCATATACAACAGCGGCACACGGTGCCGACGGGGATGTGTGCCCTCATTTCACTGAACACAAGCAAAACGAGTTTTTATATGTGAAGTTAAGCTACCAGCATGCCCTTCAGCAACATACTACCTAGCTCTTGGATGTTTTCGATCAACTCCCCCACTCTGTGTCCCATGTTGGATATGGGTGTGGAAGGACCAAGGAAAATATTGATTCCACCTTGTTGATAAGTGCTATATGTGGGAAGCTTCCCTACACATGAGAGTTGTACTCTACGAAGGGACGAATAAAACTCCAGTATGAAGTTAACAACTGTGCAGTGGTAAAGAAGGTAAGGAATCTGCTTAGCACATGTAATCTCTTTGACGCAGATTTTACAAGAGAGGTAATAATTATGTTCTTTTCCTGTTAAATCCAGAAAGCATGAAACCCCAGGTATGTTCAGTGATGATGCAGGACTGAGTTGGATATTGACAACAATTAGAGGATAATCCTGAGGAAAATTTTGATGGGTCGAAAAATGTAAGAACCGAATTTTTGATGCATTAAAAAATAGGACTTTTATCCCAATCAGAGACAGGAACGTTGTCAGACATAATGTGTGCCATAGCCTCATCCCATGTTTGCTGAGATAACTGCTGAGACAGACACCGCGTGAAGCAAATGAAAAGGTAAACGGTGAAGTCATCAGCGTATGAGTGGATAGGGATAGGTTTACAGCTTAGAAGGTCATTGGTAAATAGAAGTAAGAGAGTTGGTGATAGGACAGAACCCTTAGGAGCACCATTACTGATAGCTGTATGAGAAGTAAGGTTTCTGTCTACAACAACAGCTATAGAACAACCAGAAAGGAAGCTAAAGACGACGGTGCAGTTAGAAGGACAGAAACAGTGAGAGAACAGTTTGGAAAATAAAGATAATTTCAGACTTGATCGAAACTTTGAGATGTCAAGTTCAATTTTTTTTTTTTTTTTTTTTTAATAACAGAACGGAGGAAGGAAAAACAAATGGAGAAAAAAAAAAAATCCATACACCAGATTACTGGTGTCCTCTGTTCATAAAATATCTGTAAGAATTAGACTTGAACAGTTGTAGGTTGAAATTTGGAGGAAAACAACTCTGGGGAAGCGAGTTCCAGAGAGATGCAGTTCGGGGAATGAAAGAATTCTGATAGGCAGAAGTTCTGCAATGTGGTTGAGTGACATTCCAGTCATGAGCGTTACCAGATGCCCGTGTAGCACGAGGGAAGGCATGGAGAGGTGGCACCATGGACGCAACTTCGTCTGAGCATTTGCCAAAAAAATATCTGTAAAATAATGCAAGGGAGGCAACATACCATCTTACTTGCAGGGAAGGTAGTTTATATGTAATGGCAGGGTTGTTAATGATTCTAACAGCTTTATTCTGAATTTTGTCTAGTTGTCTTAATGCAACCTCTCCACAACCATTCCACAAGGGTGAGCAATATTCAAGCTGAGAGCGCACATGACTCTTATAAATTATAGCTAACTGCTCATCGGCGAAGAAGTTACGGACTCTGTACAATAATCCAAGTTTCTTTGAGGCGGTTTTAGCAAGTGATCTGACATGAGAGGTCCAGCTGAGGGCACTGTTAAGTGAGACACCAAGAATTTCAATACTTTTGGAGATGGGAATATTAGTAGCACTGAAGGTAATGTACGAATCTGGCAATATCTGTCTATTAGTAAACTGTATATATTTAGTTTTACTAGCATTAAAAGAGACAAGGTTGTTTTGTCCCCATTCATTGATTGTTGATAGATCTTGATTTATGGAGATGGCTGTATTGAGTTGAGAGGTAGAGATATTAGACTTTGTAAATGGATGTCTGAGTGTGAATGAACTATGTAGTGTTGAGTCATCTGCATATGAGTGAATGGGATTGTGAGTGACAGATAAGAGATCATTAATATGAACCAGAAATAGGGTTGGCGCCAGAACTGATCCCTGTGGCACGCCGGCGTTAATTGAGTGGAAATTCGAATATACATCATCTACTTTTACTCTTATTTTCCTGTCACTAAGATAAGAAGAAATCAAAGGAACAAAAGACGTTAGTCCATAGCAAGGGAGTTTGGACAGCAGGGAACGGTGCCATACTCTGTCGAAAGCTTTAGAGATATCAAGAGCTACTGCATGAGTTTCTCCAAAAAGATCAATTGATTGATGGATGGTATGAGTTAAGAGATTGAGTATGTCAATGGTGGATCTTTCGTGGCGAAAACCGTATTGTCTATCATTAATTAAGTTGTTGGATTCAAGATGTTTAACAATATGCTTATTAATTAAAGTTTCAAATACCTTACCAAGAGAAGATGTGATAGCTATTGGTCTGTAATTGGAGGGGTCAGACGAACTTCCTTTCTTCGGAACTGGGTGGATATTGGCTTCTTTCCATGAATTTGGGAATAAAGAAGTACGTATGCATAGTCTGAATAATTTAGCTAGGACAGAGGCAAGTTCAGGGGAACACTTTTTCAAAACAATTGGCGGAATTCCATCTGGACCTGGAGCTTTGTTGGTAGGTAAATTGTCTAGGATGGATTTTACAAATCTTGTCTGTATTTTAAGTGGGGCAATTTCGGGAGAATCAAGTTCCAGTACTGAGACATTCTGGCTGATATCATCTATGGTAGAGTTTCTTGCAAAGGTACTAGCAAAGATATCTGCTTTCCCACGTGGGTCATTTGTAATATTGCCATCTGAAGATTTTAGTGGGGGAATGGAAGATCACTTGTTAAAGTTATTATCGAAAGAATTAAGAGTTGACCAGAATATTCTGTTGTCATTAGGGTTGTTAAGTAGTTTTGATGCTTGCTTTTGAAGAAAGTTTGATTTAGATAGATTTAATACAGCTTTTGCATGATTTCTAGCAATTTTAAATTGGGAGAGTGATTCAGGTGTTTTTGATTTTAAGTAAGAGTTATATGCTAATGACTTTTGGGCTGTTGCTCTGGCACAATTGCCATCAAACCATTTTGGAGAGTTTGATCTTTTAGTGAATTGTTGACTTGGTATGAATAAATCCATACCAGCTAGTATTAAGTCACAAATGTGGGACTGGGTAGAATTGGGATCACTAGAGAAGAAAGACTGCCATGGAACATCAGCAAGATAATTTCTAAATCCATCCCAGTCTGCCCTGTCAAAGTGCCATCGGGTCACCCTGACAGGTTCGGAATGGGGAGATGTAGGAGGGTTAACTAATGAGGCTTTGATGAGATTGTGGTCAGAGGATCCAAGTGGTGACAGTACCTCTATCCTGTATTGATCTGGATTATTTGTCAAGAATAAATCCAAGAGATGGGCATTATGGTCAGGATTATCAGGTATTCTGGTTGGTTGCTTTACCAACTGGGTGAGATTAAACGATTCCGCAAACAGCTCGCATTCCAGACCAGCGTCGTCAGTCCGGGCAGAATGCAATAACCATTCAACATTGTGTATGTTAAAATCACCCAAAATGGTAATTTCATTGCCAAGGGCAAGGTCAAGGTTACTCAACTGAGTGGATATGGAATCAAATACACTGGGTTCCGAAGAAGCATTGGGGGAACGATAAACTACACAGATATATTTGGTAATGTTTTGGCAATTTAATTTATATAATGAGTAATCAAAACTGGATGAAGTGAAGTTTAAAATAGTGTCAACTGCATATTGGGATTTGATATAACAACAGGTGCCGCCCTTGTTTCGAAAGTTTGTAAGGAGATGGTAACCTGGAAAACAAAATGGAGATATATCGGTAGAGGGTGAGATTTGTGGTTCTGTGAGGAAAAGGCCCAAAGGGGATATGGACTGAAGGAAAAAATGAACTGAGTTTAAATTTGTGGTAAGGCCGCGGATGTTGGTAAAGAATAAGGCCGCACCGTCACCTCTTTGCCGATGAGCATTCCCGGAAATAGCAACAGTCGCTGCAGGCACAGTCGCTTGATAGCGACCGGGAGGACCCTGTGCCTCCAGCCCTACCCTGCCGGTGGTGGCAATCCGAGATACCACCTCATTTGATTGTGAGATTGCAGTGGCCATTACTAAAGATGTGAATAGAAGGTGTGATATGTTATGCGCATGTAGTGTGGTGTAGACAGTTGAAGGTAGAGGTATCATGAGAGGATGCTGGCCTACTCTCTGTGTAAATGAATGCACTGAAAATGTTCAGAAAAGGGAGATGGTCAGGATCAAGTCCTGAGGGCTGGTGAAACGGGAGCTCCAGCTCTCCCTGTCACCAGCTTGCCATCAACCTCGGGAGTACTGCCCTGTTCGACTGGTGCTACAGTCTACTCCTCAATGCCAAAGCTTTCGTCAAAGTCCGACAAGGAGAACGACCAGGAGTCTGAGAGGAAGGTGAGAAAATCGCCATTGGGGCGAATTTATTGTTAAGAATAGGTTCAACAATGTCAGAAATACAGATGTTAACGTAATGGGGCGTTAGTTACAGAGCTGAGAATGGCCACTTTTCTTTAAGGCAGGGTGAATGAGAGGAAACCACCAGCAAGGAGGAATGGTACACATCAATAGACAATGCGAAAGAGTTTACAAAGGCAGGGAGCAACCAATTAAGCTCAGTTCATGAAGACAACAGGAAGGATCCCATCAGGTCCATATGACTTGTTAGTGCTGCGACCAGTGATGGCAAAAACTGCATCAATTGAAGAAATTTTAATGTCACATTAAGTCAGACGAGGGAAATGATGGAGGAATAACATCGGAATCGTCTAAGGTGAAATTTGAGAAGTGAGACTGAGCAAAGAGTTATGCCTTTTCAGTAGAAGAAACGGCTACAGAGACATCAAGGCGGAAAAGAGGAGGGAATGATGAAGAAATAAAGTTGTAAGAATGGTTTTTGGCAAGGTGTCAGAAGGAGCAGTAAGAATTTGATTCAATGTGTCAGAGCATTTAATACGCATGAAATTATTCTTAACAAAATGAAGTACAACCTTAGCATGATTGTGTAAAGAGACATATAAGAGATGGGATTCAGGGGGTGGGTTGGTTCCGGTATCTTTTGTAGGCCCTAGCTCTTTGTTGTGGACAGCATTAGAACAAGCGTGATTAAACAATTTATTTTTACGTTATTCACAGGTAAAGAGAAAGGAATGAATGCTTCTTTGCCTGAGAGAATAACCTCCATAATGCGTGAGGCACGCTCAGATGGCTCTTGGCCATGGAGGCAATAATTATTCCATGGAAAACCAAAGAACTACGGCCTGAAGGCCTCCCAATCAGCAGCTCCAAAGTGCTACAGTCGCCACTTCCTTGGAAGGTTCATAGGCCTTACTGGTGCGTTAGGACAGTTGAAGGTGACAAGGTTGCGATCGGAGGAGCCCAATGGAGATTAAAGAATAACATCCTACGCAGAGAGTTTAGTTGTAAGGAAGAGGTCAGGTATGTTTGAGTTCTCTCCAAGGTGGGCAGGGATACGGTAGGGTTCTGTACAAACTGCTGTAGGTTACTGTGGATTGAAAATATGTTGGCCTGTGGATCAGTGAAAACAAAGGAGAGTCATAGCCAAAGGTGATGGTGAACACTGAAATCACCTACAATGGAGATTTCAAAAGAGAGAGCAATTGGTAGGATGTACTCCAGCGTAGGAGTAAGACAGTCAAAGAAATTTTCATAGTCAGTATAATCAGGATAATTACACAGCAGATATATTTAGTCAGAGACTGACAGGATAGCCGAAACCAGAGAGTAGAGAATTCAGAAGATTCAAGTTCAAGAACACGAGATCAAGATATGTTGTTGCATACATATATACAACAGCCACCTTTAGCTTTGAAGTTGTATAGAGCAAGCAGGAGGATACAGAGAAGGGTTTTGTATCTGTCGCGTCAGACAGCTAAGTCTCAGTGAGGACGAGACGTTGAGGTTTAGAGGAAGAGAGGTGGTGTTCTACAGAGTGGAAATTAGAGGAAAAGCCATGAATTTTGTAGAAAGAACATGGAGTGAGTCAGACAGTGGTTCCATGCAGCTAACTTGGCTGTCACCGAAAAAGGGGCTCATGGTTAGGGCTTTGACTACCCCTCTCCCCCGTGACTCCGAGGCTGGGTGTTGAGATGCTACGTTTTGTGAATTTAGAGTAGGAAGTGTGGCATTGACAGTCAGAGGAAGCTGTATAGTAGAGTATACTGGTCTACTCCATGTGTATCTGAAACACTGAATAAGTTAAGTAATCGGGGTTGGTTAGAATCTAGTCATGAGGGCTCATGAAATGGGAGCTCCAGCTCTCCCTGTCATCAACTTTTCATCTACCTTGGGAGTACCACTCTGTTCGGCTGGTGATAGGCTACAGCCTACTCCTTGTTCGGTTTCTATTTAATTCTTAATACAGTATTAGGAAGAGAAGATCCACAATGGACGATTGTCTTCTTTCTTCACCCATTTGCACTTCGTTGCTTCCAGACTGCACCACGTAATGGTACTTTTTGACCTGGAAAATGTGCATGGGATCTCATCCTCTCTCCTATTCCTGTAGTCTTCGGTGTTGCTGACCAATATTTATTCAAAACTTCCTCTCAGACAGGAAGTTTCAGGTGCAAGTGAGATATGATCTCTCTCTCTCTCTCTCTCTCTCTCCTGTACTACCTCAGGGAAGTGTTTTGAGTATGGTATTTATTGCTGTTGCATTTGTTGGAAAAGTGGAAGTCTTACTGGATGGAATGAAGGCTCCCTCTTTGGAGATGACTTCTCTGTCACATTTGCTATATTTGTAATTCAGTGTTGGAGAACCGACTGCAACTTGCTATGCAAGCTTTTACTTGGGCTCAGATGAGCAGTTTTATATTCTTCCTGTCAAAAACTGCTACAATGATAATGCACTTTTGCCGTTATAATGGATACATCTGCACAACCCAGACTTGTTTTTAAATGGCCGAATAATTGCTTGTAAGGAGGAAGTGAGGTTTTCAGGCCTCAGCTTTGACCCCCTTTTTAACTTGGTTCCTCATTAACCCTTCGACTGTGATGATCCTTCAGAAAGGATTGTAAAGATGGCTGCAGTGGTCCTAGAAGAAGACGGTGGGATTTTTGGGGGGTTGGTCGATTACTTCCACCACTCTTGATTCTGCTTGATAAATGGGTCACATTGGCCCTCTCCAGCCTGCCTGAAGGAGTTGCATCCCCCATTCACCCACAGAATACCATGAAGTCACAGCAATTGCCCGTTTCTCCCAAGCTACTTCCCTTTCCCCTCCCAACCAACTGGGCAGAAAGTGCACCCCGCCACCCATTGACAGCTCTGACAGTGACTCCAAAGAGGAGGAGGTGGATGTGAGGAGAAAAAGGATTAAAACTGGAGCACTTGTGACTAAATGTGGCGAGTGGAAGGTCTACCATGGCTCAGGAGAGTGCCTCTGTGCCTATCACACCACCAGAAGCTTTAAATGTTAGAAAAAGATTGTAAACATGAATATTCTGGTTTATTATTTACGAAATGAGAAATTTAGTGTAATGGTGCATAAGGAGATAATGGCAAATGTTAGTGCAATGTGCTACGCACAAAGGAAAGTGAAAGTGATGCTCTGAGAGTGCTTTTAAGCATACCACATCTCCAAACACCTCAGAAAATAATATACATCTGCAAGTAACATGTTTTACTATATAAGATTATAAATAATTAGTGTACTGTGAGTATCGAGACGATGGCTAATGACACTGAAGTGAGCTAAACATAAGCAAAAGTGAAAGTGATGCTCTAAGATTGCACCTGAACATGCCACACTCTGAACGCTTCAGGAAATACTGTAAATGTGTGTAAATATCCAGTTTTAGTATAAAAGAATTAATAATTAGTGTAATATTGAGTCTGGAGATGATGATAAGTGACACTGTACTGTGCTACAAGCTTGCAAAAGTGAAAGTGAGACTCGCTACTATGTTATTTTGGATTGTTATAGTCCATACCTTGTAACAAATTGTAGAAAAATAAGTAAGTGACTACTTTTGGTGAACTGCCTTATTTTTCTCTCATGTGGCAACTGCATGACTATGTTATTCCATCTTTTTCTAAGTGACTCTGTAGCAATAAGTAATGATAATAGGTGATAATATATTATAGTCATAAAATTTAAAAATTCTGAGAAAAACGTTGTCATCTCACTTACTATTATGCCCACGTGACATGTTTAGTGCTAAGTTTAGTGGTTGTGATTTTGTTCTTTTGGTTACGTTCATACACGATACAATGCAATAAGTGTCCATTTAACTGAATATTAGTAAATAACTTCTTTTTAATGTTATAGAACTGGGAGGTCACCTCCCTCATGTGGAGTGGCAACCATTAGTAACACTGCCTGACACATATCTGTACAACTGGCTCTCGTTAACCACATAAAACACCTCCTCTTCAACTTGCTCCCCTCCAGATCTGGACCACGTACATACCGACAATTTGTTTGACCCATTTGGGCCCAGTGTCCTCGATATAGGACGTAGCTTGGCATTTTCAAGATATAATAAAGGAACCCCACGGAAAGGACCTATGAGCTTCGCAACTATGAACTGATAGGCGGAGGGCGATACATTGAGTACCCTTCCAGCACAATCCTTCGCCCAGGAACTCTGGAAGCTAATGGGTTAAATGGTTAGTGGAAAGACTGAAGTTTGTGCGACTAAAATTTAAATACGTCAGGTTAAGAATATGTGATTATAAGCAGCTAGTGAAAACACCCTATTTTCCCCATAATTATATGCTGCGTCAGCAACGTCATTGAAAAAAACAAACCGCCACAGTGAAAGGGTTAAGGATCTTCGTTCCTGAAACTTTTAAGACTTATATTGGTTTTGGATTACACTATATACTGTGCTGCCAGACGAAATCGTCCTCTTGCTCCACGAAGCTTTGGTATTATCCAGACTGGAGCACTGTATACTTGTAAGATGTATACCTTGGCTGTCTCTGCCTGATTGCGCTCCTTGAACTGTACATTATGCACGCCTTCATTTGGCAACAAGAACACTTGCACCTATTGTATCCCAAGCATACTGGTCGATCCAGGGATAATGGAACTGGAGGTATGAGGTCAATACCGACAAGAACATTTGGACCTATTATGTCCCAAGCATACTTGTCAATGCAGGGGTAATGGTGCTGGATGTATTAGGTAAATCCTACATGGCAAGGTCTTGGTACATAGTCCAGTCACTGCTGTGTGGATCCAGGGGTAATGGAGTTAGAAGTCTGAAGTAATTCCTGTATAGCATGGTGTTGTTACAAAGCCTAGTGGCTTCCTAAGTCTTCAAAACATGAGTGTATTTTTAGCTTTGGCCACCAGCCATTTCATGACATCCATCTGTGTTTTCATTGTCTCTTGGTTATAGGGCAATGGAGATCTTGGCTTACCTCTGTCTCCATGATAAAGGACATCCTTGATTTTATGTGAGGTCTGATTTTCCCGGTATGTCATAGATCCCAAGACTATGCCATAATAATATATGGTAATTCATATTCAGTTTTTAACTCACACTGCCCTCAGTATGGGATCTCACAGTTTTTGTACTGATGTCTCGGAGTCTGATGTTAGCATCGGTTTTGGGGCTGTTTTCCATAGTTTAATCGGAGTGGCAACTTATCCTCATCCACTTCCGTCTGATGGCTTTCAGACCTGTATGTACCAGCCATAATTTTTACTCGCATTTACTGTCCGAACATCATTTTCTGCGCTTGCGCATTTTATCTCTCACAACCTTTTTGGTTTTCTTGACATTCGGAAAGTTCCTCCTCTGGGCTATCAAGGCCATAGGGTGTCGATCTGCTTGGTGGGAGCCCATGTAGGACTACAAGGGAAATGCTTCTGCAGTCGAGGTAACTAGGGCAGCAGCTACTCTTGCCCTCCACAGACAGATTTCCTCCCTATAAAAATTACTTTCAATATTTTTGTTATACAAGGAAGAAGGAACCAAAGGCCAGGAGCCCGCAAACCATTCTTTCCAGGAAAAAAAAAAGTACTAAAGAGAGCCAACTTAAAAATCCGTTCATTTGATGGCCGGACATACTGCGTTTGAAAGACTGGAGATCACAGGAAGTAGGAAATACTCGTACAGACAAAGGGAGACTGTTCCTGGGTTGACATGTTGCATAAATGAAGAACTGGGAGTAACGGTTAACTCTTGCATCAGAGTTGGACAGAAAAGGAATGAGAGTTTGTTGCTAGACGGGTGTTATTCGCCTGCTGTAGAGGTGCGGGGATGCAAGCAGACAGTTCAGAAAACCAGTGACCATTGAAGCAGCGATAGAAAAGAGGTAAAGATGCAACAGTCGCCGAAGAGACAAAGGTTGAAAGGAGCCAGTAAGAGGAAGAGAGCCAATGAGACGAAAAGCCTTTGACTCCACTCTGTTGAGAATAGCCGTATGTGGGAAGCCTCCCCACCAGTGGGGTACCGAGGAGGGCCATGCGGCCATGTCCCCCCCTCTTTTGCAATATATATCTATATCTATCTGGATGTGTTAGCTTTGAGTGAAACGAAGATGAAAAGGAAGGGTGAGTCTATGTTTGGAAGTGTGAATGGAAAATTGTCAGGTGTTGATAGAGGAAGGGCAAGAGAAGGTGTGGCCTTGTTAGTGAGTCCGGAAGTACAACAGTGTGTGATTGAATGGAAGAAAGTGTCATCGAGACTGATGTGGGTGAATGCGAATTTTGAACGTGAGTTGTGGGTGTTTGTGAGTGCATATGGGCCTGATAGTGAAAGGGATGAAGAGAGGAAGTCTTTGTGGAATGATGTTGATGAGTGTCTGCAGAGTTTTGGAACGAATGTGAATGTGGTAATGATGGGAGATCTGAATGCTAGAGTGGGAAATGTAGCAGTTGAAGGTGTAGTTGGTGTGCATGGTGTGCCTGGAAGAAATGAAAATGGAGTAAGAATGATAGGGATGTGTGTTGAGTGACAGATGGTGATTGGAAATACGCTGTTCGAGAAGAAAGATATTTATAAGTATACATGGGTGAGACAGGAGGGTGGAATGGTTATGGATAAAGCATTGACGGACTATGTGGTTGTCTCTAGGAATGTAATAGGAAGATTGTTGGATGTGAGAATTCTGAGAGGGGAGGGTGGAGGTATGTCTGACCACTACCTGGTGGAGGGAAAGTTAAGAGTAGGTAAGAGATGGGTGAGAGCTAGGATGGTTAGGTGTGGCAGGGAGGATTTGAAAGTGAGTGAATTGGATAAAAGAGACAAAATGATAGAGTATCAGGAGAAATTGAAAAATGAGTGGAACGCAGGGAAAGATCAGGAAAATGGCAGTGTGGAGGAGGAATGGCAGTTGTTTAAGAGTGCTGTGGTGGGGCATGCAGAAGAGGTGTGTAGTGTGAGACGTGTGGGTGGTGTGAGGAAGTAAGTATGTTTTGGCTGAGATGTGCATATGAAGTGTGGCTGCAGAGGAAGGATGAGATGTCATATGAGAGGTACAAGGAAAAGAGGAATAGGGCAAGAAGGGCTATGCGTGATGCTAAAGTGGCAGCAGATGAAAGGTGGGATAGGCGACTGACTGAGAATTTTCAACAGAATAAGAAAATGTTCTGGAAGGAAGTGAAAAGGGTGCGAAAGGGAGAGTCTGGGAAGGAAGAGTGAGTAAAAGCAGAGGATGGAAGGATGTTCATTGAGATGGATGCAGTAAGGAAGAGATGGGCAGAGTACTTTGAAAGATTGTTAAATATAGAAGAGGAAAGAGTGACTGAGATTGTGGCGGATGGAAGGGTGCAAGGAATGTGTTGGGAGAGTTCAATGATTCTTTGATCACAAAGGAGAAAGTGAAGAACGCAGTAAAGGAGATGAAAACAGGGAAAGCTGCAGGTATGGATGGGTGTGCTGTGGAATGCCTGAAGGGTGGTGGAGTGACTATTGTTGACTGGTTAGTAAGATTGTTGAATGTGTGCTTTGTGGAAGGTATGGTGCCAGTTGACTGGGCAAGTGCTTGTGTGGTCCCACTTTATAAAGGCAAGGGTGATAAGTATGAATGTATTAGCTTTAGGGGTATAAGTCTGTTGAGTGTTGTAGGTAAGGTATATGCCAGAGTGTTAATTACGAGGGTTAGAGAGGGTACAGAGGGAGTGATTGGCGATGAGCAGTGTGGCTTTAGGAGAGAGAGGGGATGCGTGGATCAGGTGTTCGCTGTGAGACAAGTGTGTGAAAAGTATTTAGCGAAAGGCAAGGATGTGTTTGGGCATTCATGGATTTAGAGAAAGAATATAACAGAATTGATAGGGAGGCTTTGTGGACTGTTTTAAGATTGTATGGACTTGATGGTAGGTTACTAAAAGGGGGTGAAAAGTTTTTATGTAAATAGTAGAGCGTGTGTAAGAGTGGGAAATGCTGTGACTGATTGGTTTCCCTTGAGAGTGGGGCTGTGACAGGGATGTGTGATGTCGCCTTGGTTGTTTAATATTTATATGGATGGTGTTGTAAGGGAGGTGGAAGTCTGAGTCTGGTGAATGTTGATGGTGGACAGTGGAATCCGAAGCAGCTGCTGTTTGCAGATGATACTGCACTGGTGGCTGATTCAGAGGAGAGATTGAGACAGTTGGTAGAGGAGTTTGGAAGGGTGTGTGAAAGGAGGAAATTGAAAGTAAATGAGAATAAGAGTAAAGTGGTGAAGTGTGCGAGGTTGGTTGATGGTAGGGGGATGAATATAGTCTTGAATGATGAGTTGCTTGAGGAGGTAGAGTGTTTTAAATATTTAGGGTCACATGTTGCTGTGGATGGAAGAATAGATGCAGAAGTGATGTTTAGAATGAATGAAGTAGGTAAGGTGCTGGGAGGAATGAAAAAAGTGTTAAGATGTAGTTCACTTAGAATGGACGTAAAGAGAAGGCTGTATGAGGGTGTTGTGGTACCGACTGCGTTATATGGGGCTGAAACACGGAATATGGATGTAGCAGAGAGGAAAAGTTTGAATGTAATGGAGATGAGGTGTCTGAGTAGTATGTGTGGCATGATGCGTATGGATCGAGTGCAAAATGATGAAGTGCAAAGGAGAACTGAAGTTGTTCGGGAGATGGCTGGTAGAGTTTGGCAGAGGGTGTTGCGATGGTTTGGGCATATGGAGAGAATGGATAATGAGCGATTGGTGAAAAAGATAACTAGATTTGATGTGAGAGATGTAAGGCTGAGAGGGAGACCACGAATAGGATGGATGGACAGTGTGAAGAGAGCGCTGGATGTGAGAGGGATGTCTGTTATGCAAGGAAGAGTGGTTGTGCGTGACAGAAATAAACGGAGAGAAATTGTGAACGAATAAATGATGACGCAGCCCTGAAGGGATATTCTCCCGCATTTGGTCTGATCAGCTAGTCAGGTCAGGTGCGGGTAAGGGGATGGGTCTATTATGATGTGGCAGGGGTAAACCAGCTCTGCTGTTGGGCACTGCTACAGATGTCACTGATTGCACTGCGCAGTTGACCCTTGTGCGGTGTGCTGTTGTGAGGATCTGTCCTTTCTCCCTTTTGGGGCTAAGATGCGAATGAATGTGTTTGAATGGATGAGTAATTGGGGAGTGTGTCGTCCTGTCTCGGCTACCTCCCTTTCCTTGGGGGAAGCAGCCTAGGTATATAGAACAGAATAGAATCTATCTGTCTATCTATCTATAGATAGATAGATACATAGATAAACAGATAGATAGATAAATAGATACTGTATATTTGTATACTTTGTCATACAGTCTGGTAATTCTGTCTATTCTGCAGAAGGTTTATTAAAAAATAAATAAAAGGTGAGCGTTTGAATTTTAGTAGTATAAGGTTATTGGAGAGACTGAATTATAACTCAGTGGCACAGAGAACTTAAAAATAAATTTAGAAGATGCTATATTTATGTCATATACCCATTCCATATGGCCTCAAAATGATTATAAAAAGGGCCAAAATTCAAAATTTTCTCCAGGGGGGGGGGTGCTAACAGCGCCCCCCTGAACCCCACAGCTGTACGGGCTCGCTTCGCTCACCAAAGTCATGGGCTGCTGCATAGTTAAAAAGAATAAAAAAAAGAAGCCCCCCCCCCCTTTGCAACTTTCTGGGTATGCCACTGCTCCCCACACATGAGAGTTGTACTCTACACAGGGGTGAATAAAACCAGTGGAAAAAATCAACCACTGTGTAGGGGTAAAGAAGGTACGGGATCGGCTGAGCACACCTAATCTCTTAGAAGCGATTTTAGAATATGTGTAATATGATCTTTCCAAGAGAAGTCCCAAGAATATGAAACCCCAAGCATATTCAGGGATGATGCAGGATAAAGCTGGATATTATTAAACATTAGTGGGTGCTTCTGTCGAATATTTTGTCGGGTTGCTAGGTGTAAGAACTGAGTCTTTGAGGCATTAAAAACAAGATTATTTTTACCCCAGTCAGAGATATGAGCCAAGTCAGACATTAGATGTGCCATAGCCTCATCCCTTGTTTGTTGAAGTAACTGCTGAGATGGACGTTGTGGGAACTGAATGGAAAGATGAAGGGTGGAATCATCAGCATATGATTGGTCAGGGTTAGATATGGAGCTTACAAGGTCATTGATGATTTAAAAGAAGAGAGTTGGTGATAGGACAGAGCCCTGATGAACACCACTGTTGATAGATCTAGGAGAAGACGATGGCCGTCTACAACAGCAGCTATAGAAAGACCAGAAGGGAAGCTGTAGATGAAGACACAGATAGAAGGATAGAAAACGTAAGAGGGCGGTTTGGAAATTAAAGATTTCCTCCAAAAGGAGGAAGACCAGGAGTCTGAAATGTAGGTGAGAAGATCGCCAGTAGAGAGTCCCTGACGGAACCCTTACTGACGAACAGAAAGGTTATGATAGGAAAGATGCTTTAAAATTATTCTGTTAAGAACTGACTCTAAAACTTTTGAGACAGGATATTAAAGCAATTGGACGATAGTTAGAGGGTTGGCAATGGTCACCCGTATTTGATACTGGCTGAATGAGAGCAAACTTCCGGCAGGAAGGAGAGGTACAAGTTGTTTGACAAAGGCAAAAGAGTTTACCTAGGCAGGATGTAATCACAGAAAGTCAATTTTTGAAGACAACAGGGGGTACTCCATCAGGCCCATATGCCTTGTTAGTATTGAGGCCATTGATGGCAGAAAATACATCATCTGAAGACATTTTAATGTCAGCAATGAGGAAGTCAGAGGGTGAAATGATGGGGGAACAGCACCGGAATCGTCTAAGGTGGAACTGGAGGAGAAAGTCTGAGCAAAGAGATCTGCTTTATCAGTAGACGAAATAATTAAAGAGCCATCAGAGTAGAAAAGAGGAGGGAAAGAGGATGAGATAAAGTTGTTAGAAAGGTTTTAGCAAGGTGCCAGAAGGAACAGGAAGAATTCGAGTTGGAGAGTTGAGAGCATTAAGTGTGGATGAAATTATTTTTAGCAGAGCGAAGAACAAACTAAACACGATTCCAGGCACAAAATATAAAAAAGATGTGATTCAGGGGTGGGTTGGCTCTGGTACCTTTTATAGGCCCTCTCCTTGTTGCAGACAACATTAGAACAAGCGCGATTAAACCAAGGCTTTCTTGCATTAGTCAAAGGATATGAGAAAGAAATGTATGCTTCTGTACCTGAGAGAATAATCTTTGTAATGCACAAAGCATATTCAGATGGCTTCTGGCCATGGAAGCAATGATCATTCAGGGAAAATCGAAGACGTACTGCCTGAGGGGCCTTCCAATCAGCAGCTCCAAAGTGCCACAACCGATGTTCCTTTGGAGGGTCCACAGGCCATACCGGAGTGATAGGACAGGTTAAGGTAATAAGGTTGTGATTGAAGGAGCCCAGGAGAAAGGAAGATTAACAGTGTACGTAGAAGGATTAGTTGTAAGGAAGAGATAAAGTATGTTGGAACTCTCTCCAGGGTAGTCAGGGACATGGGTAGGGTGCTGTACAAGCTGCACTAGGTCATTAAGGATATAAGAGATGTAAGCTTGTTCACCTGGTGGATCAGAGAAAGGAAAGGAGAGCCAAAGGTGGTGGTGAATATTGAAATCTCCTAGAATGGAGATTTCAGAGAAGGGAGGAATGAATACGATGCGTTCCATCGTAGCAGTAAGATAGTCGAAGAATTTTTCATAGTCACTAGAACTAGGGAATATGTAGGCAGCATAGATATATTTAATCATTGAATGACAGGAAAGCCGAAGCCAGAGCGTAGAGAATTCAGAGGAATCGAGTTCAGGAACTGGAGAGCAAGATAATTTGTTGCGTACAAATACACAATAGCCACCTTTGGCTTTGAAATGAGTATAGGGCAGTGGTTCTCAAACTCCGAGGCTTGGTTACAAGACGCCTTTTCTTTTTTAATTTTGAAAATGAAGCGTAGTGTGTAATGTGCATGTAGTTTGGTGTTGACAGTTAGAGAAACTTGTATTGAAGAGCATGCTGGCCTACTCTCTGTGTTACTGAAACACTGAAAAAGTTCAGCAAAGAGCGATGTTCCGAAACTGTTCCCGAGGGCTGATGAAACGGGAGCTCCAGCTCTCCCTGTCATCAGCTTTCCATCCACCATGGGAGTACTGCCCTGCTCGACTGGTGCTACAGTCTATTTCGACTACTGCTGTTTAGGACTCCTGGCAGCGTGCTTAGGATATGCTTAATATTCCCAATAAGCTCCTGGCGGTAACAGACGTTGTTTAATCATGGGCGTCTTCAACCATACCCTTATACTGTGATGGTGATGTGATCTTAATGTAAATAGGAACCGCACGTCTCACACATTGCAAACTCCTGGAGGATCAGAGGAATGGGATGAAGATACAACTGGCACGAGCAGGGCTAGAGATGGAACTACGGTGATATTTATCGAAAATACTGTTGTGATATTTATCGAAAAGATGCAATTAGCTGTTCACTGGGCAATGGACTCTACCACCGATATAAGGAAAGACTTACTCCCAAATGCCCATCTCCTACGTTTTGGTATCAGAACAATTCTAGAACCACAAATATATGCCGTTCTGCTTGTTGGGAAGAGAGGATATAAAGTGCAAATATCCTCTCCAAATTGCAGTGATGGGAGATCGGTCATATGCCAAGAGTCCTAATTCAGAAAGCTAACCCCCATGGCCGGAACTAACGGGTTACTCCTAAGAGATAGTTCCGACATCAGGGGTGTGATGTAGCTAGTCTGTCACAGCCTCTCAGATCCAAAAATCGTTGGGTGGCTCGATCCCAGCACAGTCTCCACAAGTGGCTTAAAACACGGACCCCATCCCAGCCATGAAAATATTTCTTTAGCACTAATGGAAATTTAGGGAAAAATGGAATGTCCACACTACATATATCAAAGATGTGGCGGTGGAAGTAGAGGAAAAGGAACTACAAGCAGAGAAAAAAAGGTCCTGACAATATAAGTCAGGCCAACAACAGGGAAATAAGGCCACTGTATGAGAGCTTCACAATCCAACCGCCGACCCTGAACATTAACCTCACCCCCCCACTCACAGTGGTAGAGGGTCAGGAATTTGGAGAGAGAGAGAGAGAGAGAGACAGAGACAGACAGACAGACAGAGACTATGAACTAAACAGGGCTTAGATGAACAAAGAGAACTCTCTTCCTTTACTTGGGAAGTTACAGGCTTTTAACATGAATGTAAATAACTGACCCTCTCTCTCTCTCTCTTATTGGTAGGCGGGGGCGCTCACCATCCGGTCACTCGACGTGGTGCTGCTCTCGGGTGTCTGCCCTTTCCTCTCTTCCCCCCTTTCTTCCTTCCTCTTCTGCCTTTCTTTACTTCATTCTCTCCTCGTCCTTCTACCTACGGATGACTCTACACTCCCTCTTTTGTCTTTCTTTCATTCTTTCCTCTTCCTTCTGCCTATGGGTGACTCTGCACTGAGTGACAAGCCGAATGGTTTTCTCTAGAAAAAGAAACCATTCATTACGCTGGGTGGTAACCATATAACCAAAGTATGGCGCCTGATGGTTTAGTGGGTAATCGGATTGGGCAGTTTGCAGGTGAACAGTGACCAAAATAATTGCTTAGTGTTTTATTGTAATATATATATATATATATATATATATATATATATATATATATATATATATATATATATATATATATATATATATTAGATAAGCATGATGTCGCACAAAAGAAAAGATAATATCGTATAAAAGAACAAGGATGTCTGGACCAATAATTTTGTGCGGTTCCAGCAGTCACATAGACGAAGAGAAATTGTTCCATTAGAAAAATCTTCATTAGAAGAAAAATGCAGAATGCCAAACCATATGCAAGTTGTTGGGCGTTACCAGTTTCTTCGAGCAAAAATCAAATTACGAAAAGAAAGAATATTCGAAATTTCCGAAGAAGTTACAAAATTATGGGAGAATAAATTGAATTTCCACATGAGTCAGATAAAGCAATACAAGTAAAGCTTGACAAGGTGCTAAAATCTTTCGATGAATGTATCAAGAGGGGAAAATATGATGCCCTAAACAAACTCTCTGATATCACAAAAGTAAATGGTCAATGGTTATCCACTGAAGGTAAACAACTCTACAACCTACAAGTGCAAAGCAAAGGAGAAGTGGGGTACTCAACAGGTCAAGTTGCAAGTAAGGAAACCATTCACCCTTCACAAAGACAAAAACTGTCTGATGAACCTCTATTACCATCAACATCTTAAGATCTTTCATCTAGTGGTAGTTGCACTGAATCTGATGACAGCGAATATAAGGAACAGAAGAGATCCTCGATAAGTCAGGATGGAGAGATGACATGAAGTTTTTGTACCATTTAACACGAGTGTTTTGATTCTTTGAAGGAAAGGGGTATTTTCCTTTGATTAACTTTCACAAAATTCCAAATATCAGTAATTCGAGGTGGAATTCAAGAGCAATTTTCCCTGTCCTTGCATGAATTCTTATACCCACAACAAGGAAGACTTTGGAGAAGATACGCAGGTTCATTTTGTACGACTGGGCAGAGTACTGATTACTAATCCGATCAGCAATAAAAATGACTTCAAGAACTTGTCAGAAATATTGAAACCTTACAAAAAAACACTAAACTCATTGCGGAATCACTGGAAGCAGGAGCCATCCTTACTCAAGATACCAAGACGTAATCAGTGTGCAGAACTTGCACTCAAAGTGAGACAGGAACTTTATGCAGCCTGCAGAAACAAAGCCAAACTGCAACTTAGGTTTATTCTACGTAATAAACAGTTATTTTGAGTATTATTGCATCTGTATAAGCTCTTTATTTTATTTTATTATTATACATGTAAACATACATTAGCAAAAATCAAATTTTTTATTTCGGGGTAAACTTTTTTTTTTTTACTGAGAGAAATAAGGGCTTTTTTCTTTGGTTTTAAGCAAAAGTTCATAGAGTTGAGGTACAAGAACACAATGCTGTAAAAAAAATTATGACCCTAATATACTGCGTGTGTGTGTGTGTGTGTGTGTGTGTATATATATATATATATATATATATATATATATATATATATATATATATATATATATATATATATATATATATATATATATATATATATATATATATATATATATATGATTGCTCGTGTATGTGTTGTCTTCTCCTATGAGTAACTCTGCAATATTACGTCCATTGCGGGGAATAACATCGGTATGTTAGCCGATCCAAGATACAACCACTTGTTTAAATTCTTGTACCTGACTGAAATGTGTTGACGCGTTATATTGTGTTACATGTGAGATGTGTTTATTTGTATTGATTAAGGTCAGTTTAATGTCTTCGGCTTTGAGTAATAGGTGGTGGTAGGCCGGAATAGTTGTTGGCTCTCTGAGAGAAAAAAAAAAATAGTGTCTCCAGGAGCGAAGCTCTTCTCTGTCATTGCAGCACACCATCCTCCTCTAACAGGGTGAAGAAAGTTGAGGGTCAGGTGAGCCTCCTTTTGGTTCCTCCCTTCAGGTAGGACTATTTGGCATTAGGGAAGAGTCCTAATCTAAGAACGTCAACGTCAGCCACGAGAAGGTGAACCTCTCCAGTGCCAGATAATATGAGCGCTCATTAAAAAAAAAAAATAAAATAAAAAGGGAGAGAAAGGACTGATACTGAATTCGGTAAAAGAAGTGGCTCTTGCACGGACACATTGTCAATATGATTAGGTGGTGAATTGGCTAGCTTGATGACATTCCTCTTGATCTATAAAACTTCGTTTTTGGAGATCCAGTGGTCACTGTTTTCAGAAAAGATATCAGTAGTACAATTTCTGCATATCGTAGTTGGTCTTTTCCATTTTTCTTTTTTTTATCAAGGCTCATGAAGATAGGTATGACAGAAAATCTGGGGAAGACAAAGAGAGGAATCCAATGTCACAGCCAAGTGAGAGACGTGGCAAGGATGGGAAAGAGAAACGGAGCTACAAGGCGCAAGAGCAGAACTACTTTAACCACTCATGTGTCAAAAAGCTTCCAGACCGAGTGGCACTAAGTCAACAAAAGTGATAAAGAATGATCATGACTATGAATGTTTAGTAGCTAAGAATCATCTAGTAAACAATCTCTGCAGATGAAGGTCCTTCAGCTGAATGAAGTCGTGTAAAAAAAAAAAAATAATAATAATAATAATCCATGGTACTGGTCAGGGAATCTCTAAGTTCGGTTACCTTAGTACGGTAGAGGCAATGATACGAGGCCAGACAGTGTATAGGATTGCGAAGGGGGAGCTTCGTCGTGCTGCCACCAATCCGCCCCCCCCCCCTCTACCGTTATGTCCATAAGACGACTATCACCACTCACATGCAGCGCTCATGCGTACTTATTCAAGCTCCCGTGGAAGAGGGGACAAATAACAATGGACAAGTTGTGAGGGAGAAATGGAAGAATGAAGACGGGAAAGGGTCTGAAAGAGCGGGGTGCATCATACCCTGGATAAACAAAAACCTTACATACGTGAATCGTATGAACATAAATACAGGAGAGGAAGTATGGAAGACGAGAAGAAACAGAGATGGCTACGTGAGCTGAGTTCCCTCCCCCCCCCCGTCCAGCCAGAGGGGTTGCTGGAGGGGAATGCCAGAGTAGTATCATTAGTGAACTGATCCCGAGCCAAACTGCAAAGGGGAAATGGAGCCAAAGGGAGCAAGTAATAAAAGTATAGGCCATTGACTGGAAGCTAGATATGTACGTTCGTTGATTGTAGTAACCCGGGGAGAATCTGTGGATGCTTCACCAGCTCTGCGTGGAGAGCAAAACTAATACTGATGCAAGCAACGAAAGCCCGCTAACTGCACTGTTATAAAAAGATGCAAATATTCCCCAACAGTACACGGAAAACAAATAAAACTTCACAGCATCTACCAAGCATGCCTGGAAAAAAAAAAAAAAAGTCTGAGTGACGAAGTACGTCCGAATATCGATCGTCTCGGCCGGGTCTCAAATCAACCTTCAGGGTAATAACGTTGGGGAAAGCTATCACTTTCACTCCTTCTTTTCTCCTTCCCCACTCCATTTTCTGCCGAAGCTAAGCATATGCTACTAAATTTTACTGAATAAATATTGTAACGTACTTTTCCCATAAACTTCTTATATGTATTCTGGGAAGCAGATGTAACAAGTATACAGCATCATTCATTAGCGAACGCTCAGACACTAAAGTAACGTGATGGGGGTTAGAAAGATAAAACAAGACTGAGAGGGCGAGAGTGAAATAATCTGAGAGGTCAAAAGATGGCCAGCGCTGTGTGTAGTGGTCGGTAACTCTGGAAGTTATCATCTTTGATGTAAAAAATAATATGGGAAACATAATGTATCCTACATACAGTAAACGACCAATTCAACCTTGGGTCGCAGCAGCTACTCAAAATGAAATAGATTAACTAAAGCTGATGGCTAATAAAGCATATTCTTTTCAAAGTACAGTAAACGAAAGGAATCCTAAAATGAAAAGAAAGACCACAGTGCAAGAGGGTGTGGGCGTAACTATACTTTTAAACACACACACACACACACACACACACACACACACACACACACACACACACACACACACACACACACACACACACACACACACAAAATGTAACAAAGCAAACTGTTAGCGCATTATGTATTTTAGTCTCTCTCTCTCTCTCTCTCTCTCTCTCTCTCTCTCTCACATAAACATTAACTTAGAGCAAAATGTTTAGTGCATTATGTATTTCTCTCTCTCTCTCTCTCTGTCTCTCTCTCATACACACACTACTCCTCGAATTGATGTATTTAAGTATATGAAATTAGTTCATCAGCAGTTCCTCCAACATTGTTGTTATTGTTGTTGTTTAAAGATTCCCTGCACCTATAGTGCAAGCCGGTCCATTCCTGCTCCGCAGAGAAATATGATAACACTGGGGAATTTCGTTTCAGCCAACGAAATTATTATTATGGGAGTCAGAAGAAGGAAAGGGAGTGAGTGAATGAATATTCTAAGCAAAAGAGTTAGGATAAGTGGCTGGAGAAATCTGGGGAGAGAAGAAGTGAGAGGTGGTAGGATACTACTAAAAAAGTTGTGATGGAGAGTAATGAAGCAAGAGGAGAATGAAACTGGAGAGCGGCAAGGAAATATGAGGGGGAGATGGATGACAGGAAGCAAAGGAAAGAGTTGCGGGTTTGGAATGTAGCGTCTGGATGAGAGTCTCTCTCTCTCTCTCTCTCTCCAGCGACCTTGGTCGATTCCCTTCATTGGGGGAAATCGAGGCCAAGCTTAATAATTTCTTCATAAGGAGCTTGCGCGCACACACACACACACACACACACACACACACACACACACACACACACACACACACACACACACACACACACACACACACACTAGCGCTTAGCCCCAGAAACATATATTTATTTCTTATTTTCTACTTGCATATTTTCTTCCCCTACTGTATGACTCCTGTAGTCCTATTTGTAACGGCATTACCCTCTATGCTTCCCCACTCTTCTGCACTTCTGGCATCTCTCTTTGTTCATGGCTAGACTAATTAAAATATCCTCATAGTTGTTTGTCCCCTTACTCCGGTAAGGCGTTTGGATTCCTCCAGAACGCAGTTTCTGCGACACTACGACGCTATGGATTGAATTCCATCCGGCAGTAATTCCGTGACTTTTCATCGAATCAATACCACTTGTATGGCCGAGTCACGGGGATTGTGCTTTGTGGAGGATACATTCTTGGACGAGGATTTTTTTATTTTTTCGCTCCAGTTAATTGGAATACGCCTGCATTTAACGACCATAGCTGTAATGCTGTCCACATCGATGTATTCAAATGGTAACACAGTGGTCCTACCCCAGGATCACATGACACTTCTGTTGATTAATAAGAATAGTTAATATTACAGTAAATGTAATAGATATTTTAATTCATGGCCTTACCTCTCCTTACACAGAGAGAGAAAACACTAACAATTTCCTCCTCATTTTCAAAAAGATGGGTCTGTCTCTGACAGTTTTCATGGTAAAGGTGAGCTCTCTTCAGACGCCTGCCAAGGTTTCGGCATAGGACTTCACTGATGCTGTTGCTCTTTTTTTTTTCACAATTTTTTCTTGATGTTTGATATTCATATTCTTTCTAAAGGCATACTTTCTGTGATGATACTTTTATTTGACAAACCATTTCGTCTTTCTCTATGAAATAATGTCCTTTTTTTCTTATGTTTCCGCAACTCAGCTGTTACATGTGCTGTACCGAAAAAAAAAAAAAAAAAAACTATTTCCAACCCTCTGACTGTCGCCCATGACTTGGCTGTTTGTAATGATTTCCAAATGTATTTTTTTTTTTTTTTTTTTTTTTGTGGCAGAGAGAGGTTAATTCACTGCTGTATGAATAGTGATTCTGACTGTCTGTTTGTCTGTCTCTCTCTCTCTCTTACTCCAAGATGAACACAAAACTGAACTGTGTGCGTACGAACCTAGAAATGGCGCAGTATTTGAATTTTTAGCCACCCCCGCGCTTTACAATTATATATTAGTATATTAAATATTTGCACAGTACTTCAAATCGCACATAGTCAACATAGCTTAATTAAAATTCGCTTGTGACAGGACTGTATACAAACACCGTAAAAACAACAGCTATAAGCAAAGTTACAAAGGGATATTTAAAAAAAAAAAAAAAAAAAAAAACAGTAGCAATGCAGAGCAGCGAAAAAGGAGAAGCAAAGGGAACAAAACTGAAAAAAAAATAAAAAAAGGAGGGAGTGGTGGCGAGAGAGAGAAAGGAACGGAGGGGATGAGTGATCCCAGGAAGGAAGGGAGCTATAGCAAGAGGAAATGGGAGGAGAGAAGAGGTGGCAGGAACTGAGAGGGACGGTGTATAAAGAACAAATGTAGTGTAGAGAACGTGAGGACATTGGATATGAGACACAGTGAGAGACGATAGAATTTTGAGAGAGAGGAAAAATAACGATGTAGGAAACAAAATAATGTGCTGGAGCACAAAATGAAGAAACAGAAAACACACTGAATAGCAAAATGTGTCAGTGGTCCATCCAATGTCAGATATCTTTATCAAACATGGTGTTTGGCCATACAATCTGGGAGTGTGTGGGCAAATTTGAAGGTATGACAAACATGTCTGAAGAAGATTAAACAAATCTGATATTTTCTCGTCCAACATGACGATTGCCAAACATGTTGGAAGGTGTGCGGCGATCTATGATCAAACATGCTCAGTCGAGTAGCAGCAGCCATGATGAGCGCACAAGACATTAATGAGTTTTGGAGGGAGTTTATTGAACTTTATAAACAGTTCTATCATTGTGGAAAATATAATATGAAGAATATAAGAAAAGAGCTCTTAAAGAAGAATGTTAAGGGAATTTATTTGAGAAGAAAGAAATAATTCTTACGGCAACAAAGGACACAGAGACTAGGAAAATTAATTCCTTCCGCACCAGCCACAGAAGGGAATTTAAAGAAGTTATACAAAGTGTTGGCACCGATGACACATACAAACCAGCCCTATGGTTTTACAATGATTTACATTTCTTGCGAGGTCAAGAAATCCGGGAGGGAGTGTCTACCATAGGCACCGATGACGAGGAACTGGAAATGAAACAACAGTGGAGAACATAGTAAGTTTATATAGCCTACTAATTGTACTAATACACACATTATTCCAGTACATTTTGCAGTATTGTTCTTTATTATTCCTGCAGCTCAGTTATGTCCCTGATTTCTAGTTTCCTGCCAAGACACCGACCTTTCATTATTGAAATAGTGACAATGTACGTCACTTATTTCCTTTGCTGATGAAGAAGCATTTCGTACATTTGTTGATACTAAGGGAATAGGCTGCCTACTGTTAGACTTCCAACTTCCTTCTCTGATCTGCCGATTATTTCCATTGTCAGTCGCACCTTCTAAATGAAGGGAAACATTTCTCTGCCGTAAATAATCATGCAGGTGACAGCATGTCAAGATCATTATTGACACTCTTGCTGGACACAGGTTGATATTACTCAGAAAAATCCGAAACGTAGATACTAATATCCCAAAGCCGTGGAAGCGGGCTCGTGATATCCTGTAATTGTTGATATCATACTCTTTGGAAAGATTTCGATGAGCATATGGCCTAAGTAAATTGTCCATTAAAGGAAATGCATTGTCCTCTACAAAAACCTGGGGCGCAACATCACTGCTTCCAGGAGAAGAGTTTGGTTCAGAGATATGCATGATTTTTTCTTCAGCTTTTTACAGAATTTTGTTTTTGCTAACACGTCTCCATCTGATACCTTGCCATTTGTTCCTACATCTGCCATCACAAAATCATAATTATATTCATGTCACGGGTTTTTTAAAAATATCACGGTGTTTTTAAAATAAATGCTAAATATTATTTAATTGATAATAATATTCAATAATATTGAAGAGCAGGGACAATGATTGTCTAAGTAAATCAAGCAACGATTACTTTACGCTGACTTCTTCGCACGATTCTCTAAGAACGAGAATTTATAAACTTCCTCAACAGTACACAGCAGAGACTAATTACTCACAAATGCTGATTACTAGTACTGTTAGCCTCTGGAGAAAGTTACTTCACCCCTGACAATAAATAACTAATAATAATAATAATACCAGGCTCTTGCTGGTGCTTAACTCCTAGGAGGCACAACGGAATTTAAGTTTAATACAAGACTGGCCTAAATACCAGTTATGAAGGCAACGTTTATGCAAGCTAGGAGCTATATGGGAAATAAGCTTAATTATGGAGAAATGAAACAAGAGTTTACATTACATTAATCTCAAGAAAAAGAACTGTTAAATTTATTGATTACAAAAATAAATTTAACGTTACACTTCAAATGAATTCAAATAAAGAGATCGTGCTCACTCACTCACACAAGAGCTAAATCCTTATGCCTAGGAAAAACACCTTAATTAAACTCTTAAACCTAGGAAAATACAAAAAGAAATACTGGTCAATGAATGCTTTGTATCACCAAAGGGTGGGAGCACTGGAGACTGTGGTCTAAGTAGAGCCTGGCTGACTTCTCACTTGTTGGAGCACAGATCCTTCCTCCGTCAGAGCAAACACTGGACTGAATAAGTCGTGGGAAACAAAAGCAGAGCACTAGGCCGCATTTTTCTAACGGTCGAGGCAAGCAGGGGCGAACAATAAAGAAACAATAGTATCGCTCAGTAGAGCACTTAGTGACGTGCATTAAATCGGTCACTTTTGAAAGAGTGACAAATGTTTTGAGAAGTATACCACCAAAGTGGAGAGAGAAACGGTTAACTGAGCGATACACAGTGAGTTTTCCACTAATAGTTCGTGTTTTTCACAAAAGGGAAATGTCGTGAATTTGATTCGTGACATTACGCCCCTACAAAATTAAATTTTTTCCTTATGGGAAAAAATTTGTGGAATATATATATATGTACACATCCTAACTCAGTCACACAAGATTCACACTGTGGTGTGTGTGCTATCCTGCTACAGGAGAAAGTCGCAGTCACCAGTGAGCGAAAAAACCTCGTATTTACGTTAATAGAAGCAAGCTTGAGGGAAAAACTCCGTGACGACGGTGAAAATCCTGTACTCAGGTCAAACTGAGCGAAAATTCGCTACATTTACACTGACAACTAATTGTTGTGTAGCGTGGTGTATGTAATACACGGTGTAGGTGTGACAGTTGTAGTGTAACTGTACCTACGTGTAAAATGACACAGTAAATAATAATATGACGACAACGAAGGCAGAGAAGAGGCAGCAGCGTGCGGCAGACGATCAGCTGGCCCGCACAGCAAAACTGCTACGCCCATTGCTGTACCTGCAAAATCAATTGAGGTGGAGCATCAAAAGTGTCAATGAGACAAAATTTTATTATGTTACAATTACTCTCTCTACCTAGCAGTCAGTGCTATGACGTACATTCGAGGTCGCCATTAATTATAGCACACGATTATGGTCGGCAAGTTGAGAATCCTTGTGTAAACTCGGGTCTTCCATAGCCTCGAACTGCTCACGGGTCCTCAAGCTGTGCCTTAACCTACAGTACTTATATTAATATCGGGGAGCTGAGAATCCTTGTGCAAACTCGGGTCTTCCATAGCCTCGAGTCACCTCTGCAGAGTTCTCACTTCCCCCTTTACCTACAGTACTTATATTAATATCGGGGAGCACTCGGGTCTTCCATAGCCTCGAGTCGCCTCCCCCTTAACCTACAGTACTTATATTAATATCGGGGAGCTGAGAATCCTTGTGCAAACTCGGGTCTTCCTTAGCCTCGAGTCGCCTCTGCGGAGTTCTCTCTCGAACTTCCCCCTTAACCTACAGTACTTATATTAGTATCGGGGAGCTGAGAATCATTGTGCAAACTCGGGTCTTCCATAGCCTCAAGTCGCCTCTGCGGAGTTCTCTTTCGAACTTCCCCCTTAACCTACAGTACTTATATTAGTATCGGGGAGCTGAGAATCCTTGTGCAAACTCGGGTCTTCCATAGCCTCGGGTCACCTCTGCGGAGTTCTCTCTCGAACTTCCCCCTTAACCTACGGTACATAATATGTATGTACAGGCCCTGGACATAATGTGTCCTGTGGGGCCAATGGGCGAGACGTCAGGTCTACACTCACTTCACCACTACCCTGTCTCTCAACTGTCTCAGAGATTACAGGTGTGGTTACAAATGGCACAGGAAGGGCATGTCCCTGATTAGTGGTGTTACTTTGACACACACTACAGGAACGGACAAAACTATCTATGTCTCGTCCCATCCCTGGCCAGAAAAAGTCAGCTCGGATACGGCCCTGGGTCTTCCTTTTGCCCATGTGACCTCCTGAGGCTGAACAATGACCCCATTCTAACACTGCTTGGCGGTACTTGGCGGGGACGACAAACTGCAGTCGAACCTCGCCCTCGGGTGTTCGTGACTCACGGTAGAGCCATCCTTGTTTGCGAAGGAACTTGGCTCGACTTCCCCGTGAATACTTAATCACTCGACCCTTTTGTTTGTTCCGCACGGCAGCAAGTGTCGGGTCAGAATGTTGTTCTTGTACAAGAAGTTGACTGCACATCAGATCTTGCGGCGATTCAATGATCACTGGGGTGACACAGTCTGGAGCCTCAACCATGGCTCGTGTTACCGCAGCAGCCGAAGTCTGAGTAGCATCATGTTCGGTGCAACTATCCTTGACTCCGGAAATGTTGCCGATGATGAGGTCAAATAAGGGTTCTGGCATGACAACTGTGAGTGTCGTACCAGTATAAAATGGAGATGCCACCTGGATACATGCCTCAGGGAACAATCTCACTGATCCATCAATAAGGTTTGCATGGATCTGTCGACCTGTATACTGCTCAGGCCGAACTAGACTCTGCTTGACAGAGCAACCTGAGGAACCATTATCTCTCAGGACCTTCACAGGAATGCCTCCCACAAACCCTGGCTGAACAAGGAAGGTACTGTCACCTGTGGGAGGGCCTGTGGAGGAAGCAGATAGCCACTCATGAGGCTGCTGAATTGATGTGGCAAACATTGTACCTTGAGGATTATATTGGGAAGATGGAACATTGGCCATCTGTGGAGGGGGGTTCACTGTCACTGTGGGACTAGTGAACTGTGGGGAAGTACCCATACTGGTAGGGACGTGACCACCATGCTGCTGCTGAGGAATGAAGGCTGCGTTTGCTTCCTGCCTCTTTTGAGCTGGTGGTGAAAAAGTTTGTCCCGACGGTCGGTTGCGTGGCTGATACTGCTGCTGGTTAGGGTACTTGTTGTACCTCTTCCACTCAGGTTTCTGAGTGTTTTGCCCCTGGTCCTTCTGCGGTTTGCTTGGACCTTGGCCATTACTCTGAGAACGGCCTTGGTGCTGGGATTCAGTCTGAGACGGCTTCCCAGACTTGGCAGTATCTTTTCTACTCCAGGTGTTTTGCTTACGAGTTTGATACCCGTATACAGTAAAGAATGCGTCAGCCTTTTCTGCCATTTGGCTGGCATCTTTCACCTGGCAGATTTTAAGCTGTGCTATGAGCTCAGCAGGCCACGACCTCTCTAGCTGTGTACGCAGCATAAGGTCAATTATCCCCTCACGTGTAGAAGGAGTTTCATCATTCTCCATCCACTCATTTAAGTAAGTTGTGAGACGATCAAGGAACTGAACAGCTGTCTCCTTGTCTCGGAGACGAGCTCGCATGAACTGAACTTTGGTGTCGTCTACTGTGAGACCATACGCCTTAATGAGTGCAGCTTTCATCATCTCATATGTGAGATTGTCTCCACGAATTCTGTGGAGAATATCGAGGGCAGGGCCCTCAAATAGGCTAAGAAACTGAGACCACTTAGCTGCTTCATCCAGTTGATACATGTCTGCCATGTCCTCAAAACGAGCTATGTATGGCTCGATTCGCTCGCTTTCCTTGTATGAAGGAAGCTTGATGTGTGGGGTCGCCAGGACATGTGCAGGGGGAACGCTCGTGGAGCTTGGACCAACTGCACCAGATGTGTCTGAAGCCAAGGAATCTCGCTTGAGCTTCAGCACTTCAAGTTCATGTTTTTCGCGCGCTTCTCACTCGGCACGTTCATGTTCTCGTTCTCTGTCTCGTTGTTCACGCTCATATTCGCGCTGTTCTCGCTCTTGTACTAGCTCGTGTTCACGCTGTTGTCGCTCTTTTTCTAACTCGAGCTTGCGTTGTTTCTGCTCGTGTTCGCGCTGTTCTCGCTCGTATTCGCGCTGTTCTCGCTCACGTTCATGTTGTTCGCGCTCGTATTCGCGTTGTTCTCGCTCATATTCGCGCTGAATCTTACACTCTTCACGAGCATCTTTCTCACGTTCTTGCTCGTAATTAAACCGTGAGAGAACGTAACTCTGTATTTTCTCTGGGTCTGTGAGACCCATATCTTTGGCTTCCTGTACATAAGCACTGGCTGCCATGATGCTAGCTTATTAAGCAAAAGAAACTGAGTACTGACTGCTTCGCAAACAAATGCTAATGACACAAGTAAAGAGTACAGACACAAACTAGTGGTGACCAGTCTTATCTAGTTAACTGGCAAAGATTAGAGCAAAAATGCAAATGACTGGGAAGACTCAATAATAAACACAATGGGTATGGCAACTTCCCAGGAGCGAATAAAATCGTCTGGTGTTACCAAGAATAAAGTACTAAATAGAGTTAAGTACTCTATGGATTAATAAAGCAAAAATTCACTTGCTAAATTAACGGTAAACACCAGTAAACTTGTGCCTATAAACTTTAATTATAAATACCTAAATATGAACGAGTGAGCACTATCTCGTGAATCGCTTTAGAGCTAGGAGCTAATATCCTGGCGAGGTCGCCAATTGTCACGGGTTTTTTAAAAATATCACGGTGTTTTTAAAATAAATGCTAAATATTATTTAATTGATAATAATATTCAATAATATTGAAGAGCAGGGACAATGATTGTCTAACTAAATCAAGCAATGATTACTTTACGCTAACTTCTTCGCACGATTCTCTAAGAACGAGAATTTATAAACTTCCTCAACAGTACACAGCAGAGACTAATTACTCACAAATGCTGATTACTAGTACTGTTAGCCTCTGGAGAAAGTTACTTCACCCCTGACAATAAATAACTAATACTAATAATAATACCAGGCTCTTGCTGGTGCTTAACTCCTAGGAGGCACAAAGGATTTTAAGTTTAATACAAGACTCGCCTAAATACCAGTTATGAAGGCAACGTTTATGCAAGCTAGGAGCTGTATGGGAAATAAGCTTAATTATGGAGAAATGAAACAAGAGTTTACATTACATTAAGCTCAAGAAAAAGAACTGTTAAATTTATTGATTACAAAAATAAATTTAACGTTACACTTCAAATGAATTCAAATAAAGAGATCGTGCTCACTCACTCACACAAGAGCTAAATCCTTATGCCTAGGAAAAACACCTTAATTAAACTCTTAAACCTAGGAAAATACAAAAGGAAATACTGGTCGATGAATGCTTTGTATTACCAAAGGGTGGGAGCACTGGAGACTGTGGTCTAAGTAGAGCCTGGCTGACTTCTCACTTGTTGGAGCACAGATCCTTCCTCCGTCAGAGCAAACACTGGACTGAATAAGTCGTGGGAAACAAAAGCGGAGCACTAGGCCGCATTTTTCTAACGGTTGAGGCAAGCAGGGGCGAACAATAAAGAAACAATAGTATCGCTCAGTAGAGCACTTAGTGACGTGCATTAAATCGGTCACTTTTGAAACAGTGACAAATGTTTTGAGAAGTATACCACCGAAGTGGAGAGAGAAACGGTTAACTGAGCGATACACAGTGAGTTTTCCACTAATAGTTCGTGTTTTTCACAAAAGGGAAATGTCGCGAATTTGATTCGTGACAATTCACAAGTGTCTTTAAAACTACGCTAAATGTGTGTTTATAGTTAAAGTAATATGATCCAGATCCAGGGGGCTTGGTTATCTCAACATGTTTCCCATTTATGGCCCCAGTACAGTGTGGGAAGCTCCATGAACTTTGAAATGACTCAGCTGTGGTCCTTCATTCTTCTTCAGTCTGTGGCATCTGTGAACAATGAGAAGAGGAAGCATCAGATGTTATAATTGCATTAACATCATTAAAAAAAAAAAAAAACTATGTACCGTATCTGTCATCCTATAACTCATATTTTTCCAGGATGCAAGTACAAGTAGAGGTATCAGTTCCAGGAAAATAGCCATCCAGGTATCCAGTGAGAGACAGAAGACTAATGCCGAGGCTAAAAAAAAAAAAAAAAAAAAAAAAGGAACTTGTACAGCTAGCAGGCAGCCATCTTAGTCGAATTGATGATACAATAGATGCTCTGGCAAAAAGTCGGGCTGCTGAATTCATACAATTCAGTGAGCTGCAGCAAATATATGTTAGAAAGGCAATAAAGAACATTCTCTTTGAAGGTCGTGTAGGTACTCTACACAGGCACTCGGTGAAAATAAATGAACCAAGCACTGAACATGCAAACAGATCATCAACTCTTCTTCCTTGTAAACATAGTGATAGTTCCTCTAACATTGGTTCTTCAGTGTTTCAAACAGGCAATACATGGACACCTATTATTTCTGTACGAAACACTGCAGTCCTTGAGGTGAGTGGACGAACGACATTCGCGGAACTTGTCACTGATGCTCAATATATAATATTGGAATGACTTTCTGGTGATAATGTATTTTTTGGGCTAGGCTACGTTTACATTTTTAATTAAACTTTCTTTAATGGGTAACAGTAACATTATTAGTTATATTAAAGTTAATGCATTCATTTATTATACATTTATTTTACTAAACTGGTGGCTCATACATAAAACTACTAACTTTTATAATCGGCCACCTTTAGAAGGCCGAGTGATAATGTTTTTGCCTGCCTCTGTGTGTGCGTGTGTGTGTGTGTGTGTGTGTGTGTGTGTGTGTGTGTGTACCTGTTCCCATTACATCTCATGAACGGCTTGAGCTATCGACATGAAACCTTCAGGGTATCAAGTTATGGCCAACATCTTCGACGAGTTCGAAAATGGGCACTGGCGGTCAAGGTCAAGGTCACAAAAATGGCTGCCAAAGGTCAAGTAGCTTTTATCGCCCGCCTTTAGCACCATTACGTCTCATAAACGGCTTGAGCTATCGACATGAAACATTCAGGATATTAAAATAAGGTCTAAATCTTGGACTTGGACAACAGCATATTCTGGCGGGAGATTAGCATTCAGCTCCCGAATGCTTTTCTTTCATTTGTCTATGGTCTTCATTGTTTAACGGAGAGGGTTACCCATAATGAGAAAAGATTTATTCAATTACGAGTTGTTTCTTCATAAAGCTGTTATCGGTATTTCAGACTGCTGAAATGGCATTTGTAACTTCAAATCCTCAAAAGACTGGCCAGTTGCTAGAAACCAGACTGTACTTTAATGTCTTTGACTTGCTGGTATGGCATCTCTCAAGAGTGTCCTCTTTTGTAATGTATGGTGTCACGTTTTCCAACAAGTCAGTGAAAGTTTCATTATCCATCCTCAAAAAGTTCTTATTATCATGAGGAGATGTTACCGCTAGCTCCTTTAGTAGAGCGTCAAGAGAGACCGTATGTCCTTTTCCGTGCCATTCCTCCATCCATAATTTTCTTTTTCGCTTTTTCTTCTGAGTAACTTTTCCAAGAGCGAGTATAACTGCAATACAGGCTGCCTCCTTACTCATGTTATCAACCAGTGTTGGGGTGGCGCTACCAGACACCAACTGAGGCCTGATCATTCTAGTCGTACACTGTGGCAACGTATGATGTATGATCAAACACTATGTTTGACAGACATATTTGAAAGTGTATGGGATGCTTTAGAGGTGTATTGGAAGTTGAACTCTGTGGTGTGTGTGTGTGTGTGTGTGTGTGTGTGTGTGTGTGTGTGTGTGTGTGTGTGTCCCTCCACAGGAATCACCCTGTCGTGGCGGGGGGCTTGTGTATCCCATAAATCTGGTGAGTCATACCTGTGTGGGAAGGTCATCCAGGCCTCAGCAGGTGGACAGGGTTACCCATGCTGAAGGGGCCATCAATGAGGGGTCAAAACTAAGTGTTACTAAGCCCACTGTCTTGCTGGTTACCCTACGATGAGTTAAGGCTATAGGAGTACACTCCAAACGAAAAATCAGTGAGTGGACACCCAGAAGACGGAGATTGGCAGACAGAGCTCCTGGCAGACTCCTGTAACCCTGATCAGTAGATGGTCATCGTATATCTTCATGCCACCATCATAGTCTGATAAGGGCCAAGTCATGTGATAAGGACTGTGCACCCTCACGACCACAACACCACTCGCTGGCTCAGTGGTAACGCTCTCGCCCCGCATCTGCTATGACGGGGGTTCGTGCCTTCCTGGGGATGTGAAGAGTTTCACTGACGAAGCAGGTGGTTACTGTTCCTCTTGTGCAAAGGGATGGGTATGTGCGTGTGTGAAGGTCAAGGCTTTGCCCTTAGATCAGACTATATGAGCTCTCAGCTCTCTTCCAGGAGGATAAAAAGCTGATGATCGCAAATATCACGTGATCCTGACCGACCCAGTGAATTAGCAGATCCAGTCACTGCACAAGCCCACTGCTAAATTCACCTCCCATTTCATCCCTTCCCCAAAGTCAAAAGACCTGTGGTGACAGGGCAGAGCTACCGTGACAGGTCATGGATGTTGCTGGAAGTCAATAAATCGAGTCCTGCAGATCTGCACATAGGCAGCACTGAATAAGGTGTCCCTGGCATGATGGCATAGGAGTAGGTCATGCCTTCGGCAGCAATTAGTACGACTGAGCAGCCAGAAACGGACGCCTAACTGCTTCTCCTTGATGCGGAGGGGTTTAGAATAGGTTACCTAAAGATTTGCTGCTCCACCATACCTGGGAGGAGAACAGCAGCTGTCAAGGCATCTCACACTGTGGTCAAAATACAAAAAGAATTCCTCTGACTCTTGCTTTCGGGAATATATGAACCTTACTTGATACTGACCAAGACACACGACCATGCCGTCGAACTGCCCTTATTAATAGCCCATGAACTGACAAGATAGGAAACTGGCACTGCTGCCATGTCTGAGACTCATCTCTCAGGAGAGGGTAACCTAACAGAATCTGGAAAAGTGCATGCCTATTTCTGGAGGAGATACACAGACAATGTAAGAAGAAAAGATAGTATTGACTTTGCAGTCCAAAACAAGCTACAACAAAAGAGCCATGAATCGCCTGTGGGAATATTGCAGAGGCTGATGCATACCACCACCGAAAGGTCAATATGCGACATTCATCAGTGCCTATGTCCCAACTCTTGACTCTGAGGACACCGTCATAGATACCTTTTATTGCTTTCTGCATGCTACCATTCGCTCAACACCATATAATGTCAAACTCATCTTGCTTTGATGTTTTAATGTCAGAGTAGGAAAAAATAATAATTTCTAGTCAGGCTTTTAGGTAGCCATAGTGTTGGCAACACGAACACCAGTGGCCTCAGACTGCTTTCTTCATGCCCAGGACACAGTCTGGTCAATGCCAACACCATTTTTCAACTTAACAATAAACACAAGACCACTTGGAAGCGCCCACGATCGTGGCATTGGCACCTAATTGACTGTCATTGTTAGGCAGTGAGTCTAAAGATGGTAATATAACCCGAGCGATGAGAGGTGCTCAGCGCTCGACAGATCATACCCTTATACACACGAAATTGCAACAAATCATATGCCCACAAATGCACCGTAGACCATCCTTCAAAAAGTTACACTGTGGTATTTTAGAGGATGCAGTAATTTGCAACACTTTCCAAAGCACAATTAGAGACAAGCTCTATCATTGCCCACCACTTGACCCAAACAACAACGCAACAATCTTAGATGCAAATTGGCAGAACGTTAAGACACTGCTGCACAGCATTGCAGAAGAAACTCAAGACTTCTCCACTGGCCACCATAAAGACCAGTTTGATGAAAATGACGAAGACTTACATGACCTTCTTGCAATGGAGGACAGAGCACATAACAGCTGGTTGGCTCATCCTAGGTCTTTAACACTAAAAACTGAATTCCAGAATCTGAGAAGTGAAACCCAAAGGGAACTGTGTGATATGGAGAACTGACGGTGGACTGAGCAAGCAAAAGAGCTGCAAAGACTGGCTGATATTATTCACTGGCATGGATTCTACAATTCCATAATATTCATATACGGGCCAACCAGACACAACATAGCCCCTATTCAATCAACCGAAGAAGAGCTCTTGAAAGACAAACAATAGCGGAAAGATAGGAACAACTCTTTAATACCTCACTGAATCGTAGAAACCCACTGGAGCACAATATCCTTGATGAAATCCTAAATACTCCTCAAGCAGCAGACCTTGATATCCTACCTAGAGTTGCAAAAAGTGTTCAGGTCGTCTGATCTCATCAAAAATAGCAAAGGTCCTGACCCTGATGGCATAACATCTGAACTAAACAAAAAGGGTGGCCAGTTACTTCACCAGTGCCTCCATATTCTCAGCCTGACTATTGAAACTAAGAACGATTCCGTCCTAATGGCTAACCTGTGATACTGTAACAATCTACAAGAAATAAAGGGACTACTCAAGTTGTGACAACGACAGAGACATCTCCCTACTTGTGAAAGCTAGCAGAGTACCAGCCAAGATAATGTTATCCAGACTGACAAAACATCTGACTGAGTCAACACTTCCTAAAACACAGCGTGGATTTCGGAAAGAACGAAGTACTGTACCTCTGGTACGATCTTTGTTACCTGGCAAATGCAATCGAAATTCCATGAGCAGAACTGTGATTTATATATTGTTTTCATCAATCTTGCAAAAGCATTTAACACTGTGTATAGAGCAATTTTACAGAATGCTTCTCAAAACTTTGGATTTCGAAACTAATGGCTCACCATCCTGAAGAGCCTGCATGATAACATGAATGCCTGTGTGTCCACAGGTAGGAGCAAACCTGAACCTTTCATCATGGACGTGCGAGTCTAGCAAGGATGTGTTCTAGCCCCTGTTATTTTCAACATGTATCTCATTGCAGTCATCATTTTACGTCACTATCAAATGAACCCTGTGAAATGAAAACCCATTTCCATCTCGAGTCTAGATGGATTTTAGATGGTAACTTATTTGATATCAGTTATCTTCAAGCACAGTCAAAAAATGAACTGTCTCATTTCAAAGAGCAACAATACACTGATGTCTATAATGCTCTAGCAAATACCCCAGAAGTCCTACAATAGACTCTCACCATAGTCTCCAACATACCATGCAATGAGGCTTCAAAAAAATGTCAATAAAATAGAAATATTATCTCATACAAACAGCCCAGAAGAACCTCTACAGTAGGATTTTCAATAAAAGGTGAAAATGTTAAACAAATGGAGAGTTTTACCTGCCCTTGAAGTGAGCTCAGGGTTAACCTGCCCTGTCCCGACCGATTTTCCACCACTGACTCCCCCCAATCCCGACTAGTTTTAGACATTATTATTTTTTGGCTCAAACCTCCACTTTCGGTGAGAAATATCGAAAATTCGTAGAGAAGTCGCTCACCTGAGGTTTAAAGTACTCGATACAGCTAACAGTACTCCTTACCTTACTGGGTTTTCTATTAGGCTGGCTCCAAAGAAAACGAGTTCTATGGGAGGGTAACTATTCCAGACCACTCATAAACGGTATATATTTATTTATTTGGTACGAATTTATATGTAGTACGAGAGTATATTGGTTTTCACACAGTAATATAGGCAATACAGTATGAGCATTGTTTCACTCAATAACACATCAACATTCCTGACCCTTTTTGGGGACATTATCTGATCATCATTTCGGACTGTTTCTTCCTCTAATGCTACATAATCTTTGTCCTCCACATTGTCATCGATTGGGGAATCACTCTGGCCCTGAATGTCTTTATTGGCCAGGTCACTGATAACAGGTGAATTGCCGAGACAACGGCATGTGGGGGGGGGAGGTCATGTGGGGTAAGGCATTGTCCCTGCCTGGCATCTTGTAGAGGAAAGTGTCCCGTGTCTACATACCAAAAATCACATGCAGAAATTGAAAATTGTGCAAATTATGAGCCTTGCAATTGCGTGACGTACTGATATGTCGATGGGACTAGCTGTGACAAAACATTGTGACGTACCCATACGTCGACTGGACGCCTCGGGTTAAACATATCATCAATGCAGAACTTCTTGCACGAATCAACCATGCCTCAGCCTCTCTTGGATGTCTCAGATCCAGAGTTTTTGAAGACACCAACTTCAGAATTGAGACAAAGACATCACTATGTTTGTATGGTTTTCCACCCTCTAATACAGTGCTGAATCCTTGACTTCCTACCAGCATCACATCAAGCAGCTTGAGCCGTTTCACATCCATTGTACACAGTTCATCCTAGGACTCATACTAGAGAATTATTTCCCCTGCTCACATTCTCCAGCAAACAAAGTCAACCAGCGTAGACTCCATGCTGGCTAATAAGCAGCCGAGATGAATCGAACACGTGTTCTGCATGTACTGTATGCATGTCAGATACCGTCTTCCCCATCAGGTTCTGTATGGCCAACTCCCTGCAGCATGCTACAACCCAATGGGAAAGGAGAAGATATAAAGATCATTTAATGACAAGCCTTACGAAATGCAACATCCCACCAAAAGATCTTAAAAGCAATGCCTCAGACAGGAGACAGTGGTGAGCCCTCTGAAGCAAAGGAACCATTCATCTTCAAGAAACTTGGAATCTTGCCAAAGAGGAGTGTTAACAGCTGAGGCACAACCAAAACAAAGTTCTCCCAGCAAACCTGGACTTGACGTGCCTCATGATGCCAACTGTGTGGCAATGATTTTGCAGATCCATGAAAACAGTCACACACGTTGACACCAAAGATAATGAGAAACACACCAGCCTAGTGGATATAGCAGGCGCCGTATCCTGTAGCAGAAGGATTGCTTTAAGTTTATCTCTTTGTACGCCAGGTGGGGTCAGATGTACTCTGACACATTTTTTAAAATCATGCAAAGTAGCCCCTTATTGTTTTAGGGATCTGGCAAACCATGACTGTTTGTCATGGGTGATTGTATAAGCACAGAAATTTTGAGTGAAAAAACTCTTATAGTTCAGGAGTTAGGGGGGTCATCCGGTCGTTTGGTACCCCACCTAGCATTCCGTGTAACATTTTTTTTTTTTTAATTATTGATATTATTGACCATGTCACTGAATCTTGAGATGTTCTACAGCCAGTGGGGGAGAATCGTGCATGATCCTCCCATTTCTGATGCTGATAATGACATATTAGTTGATTTTACTAAATGTTTACTAGATTTGTAAATCAGTTTTTTTTTTCTGAATAATGTAAATGTCAACCTTTTTCTGAATATACAGTAAATGCCAATCTAGTTTACTTCATTTTTAAGTCATTCAGGGGTTTCTGAATAAAAATATCAATCTTGTCCATGTTCTGAACATCGATTCAACCTAATTTTCGAGTTATTTTATTTTGATGATATATATATATATATATATATTTTTTATGTATCCGATTCTGGGCATAGGCTTCACAGCCTGCTCCCAAGGCCCACCAGTCCTCCCACATACCATACACCTCTACATATTACCTTTTCACCACTAACACCCACTGTCCATATTGAATACATACAAGGGGTGTCTCATATAGGACTGTTGTATTGCTATTAGCGGGGGTATTTTTACGACATGTCGGCAGGTCTTCTGGTCGATCAGCAAAATATGATTTTTCTGAAATTCAAATCCTCAGTATCCATACTCTGTTAATGTAAGTACTGTATTATTGTAACCATACTGTTAAGAAGCGGGATTTGCCAGTTAGGTGCTCAAGAAACTTCTCAGTGTTTCGTGTACGGTAGATCCGGTATAGTTGCTAAATTTGCCTGTTTTTAGTGAGCGTAGTTATTTTGTAAGTTGTACAATAATTTTTGTGCTCGTTTTCTTTATGGTGTATTATTTATATGATTATTAAGTTATGTAATTAAAATTAAGTTTGTATGGTAAATAATTTGTAGTGTTATGTAATGTAAGAAAACTTTTGCATGTTTTGTTTGTCTCCGAGTTGGTAACTGTGCCCTCTCTTTCTGTAATACACCAAAACTGTTGTTCTCGTAGAATGTAGATGATTCTCGAACAACACAAGCTTATATAGAGATGGGAGGGGGGAGACTAGAGCAAGCTCAGTCGGTTTTCAGTTCAGTTAGAGTGTAATGCTGTGTCAATGCAGTGTCAGTGAAGTTTGTATATATTTTCGGTACTTGTGAAAACTGTGAAGTGTTACTGAAGTTTGTATATCATCAGAAATGGTGAAAATAGTGGAGTTGGAAAGCATTTTGTGTAATTATTTGGAAAATAAAGACAGTGAACTTAAGAAGCCAGTGTTCATTTACAATGCCTGAGCTTATCTTGTGTGCTGACCATCGGAAGAACAAATCACTGGGCAACGTCTTTCCTATACTGGACTACTGCTATTGGAGCCTTTGGCAGTGTGGGACAGGGACATAACTCTGGTGTCAGGGTGTGGATTATTTAGGGCTGCAGTGAGTCTAACTTTTGACATGGATGCAGAAGGTGTGGAGACAAGGTCTTGAGCTGGGCAGGAGGAGAAAATGACCCTGGTGACAATTATGAAGCTTTTAAAGGCCCAAAGTAAAGAGCAGATACAGCTCAGGAACGAAATCAAAGAACAATTACAAGCACAAAGTGTACAAGTACAAGTACAGAAGGAAGAAATCAAAGAACAATTACAGGTGCAAAGTTAAGAACAGAAAGAACAATATGAACAGCTTCAAAAGGCATTACAGGAGCAACAGAGGGAACTACAACTGAGGATGCAAGGACAGCTAGATACATTCATGGGGGAAGTGAATGAAGAATAGCTACAGCTTAAAGAGGAAGTAGATGCCAAACTAGTGCAGCAGAAGTATGAGGTAAGCAATAATGTGATCGAGTGTAAGCAGCATGTAGATCAGTGAGGAAACAGTGGCAGAGTGCAGACAGCATGTAGATAACCAGTTGAAGTATGTAGTTGACCACGTGAAGATAATTAGAGAAAATGAAGGCTATAGAGAAAGATTGCACTGTTGAGCCGCAGGTTAGAGTACAGGGAGCATATGAAAGGAATGGACAGTGTATGGTGAATCTTGACGGATCCCAGGCATCTAAAGGTAGCATTACAGGGCTGAATAATCAGAATGCAGAAGTTTTATGTCCTGGCCTTAATTATGATGCCCCAGTTTTAAAGCCCTAAACTTGTGAAGTGCATGGCTATAATGGAGGTCCAGTGAAAAAGAAACCTCAGAAATTTGATGGTAGAGTATCTTGGGAAGCTTACCGTGCACAGTGTGAGTTACTTGTGGATCAGAATGGTTGGAATGATAGGCAGAGTGCAGTGAAGCTTGCTACTAGCCTTAGGGGTGCTGCAATGGAAATTCTGTGTCAGATGTCAGTGATGGAGAGGAAAAGTTATCATTCCCTTGTAGTAACAGTTATCATTCCCTGGTAGAAGTGCTGGAGCACAGATATGGAACCATGTACCAGACTGAGGTTTACAGAGCAAGATCCTGGAACCGTGTACGGGCTCAAGGAGAATCCCTACAGCAGCTTGCTCATGACCTGGATAGTATGGCATACAAGGCATACCTTGGAGCAGCACCTAACTTGTTGGCTATTCTACTGAGGGACCAGTTCATCGATGTTCTTGTTAGTGCAGAGCTGAAAGGGTAAGTGAAGCAGGCACAACCAAGAAGCATGCAAGAAGCACTGGCCAGGGCTCTAGAATTTCAGTCCTACATCAGGTCCAGTACATCCACTTTTCAGACAGCTCGTAGTGCGGGATTCAGGGTAAGAATAGTGCAGGTATGGGAAGTGAAAAGATTTGAAGGAAGGTGCTGGTACTGTAAAAAGCCAGGACATCGGAAAGTGGATTGCAAGAAGTGGAAGAGAGAACAGAAGATCAGAGGAGGTTGATGGTTCTGCAGGAAGCTGAGAACAGGAGGGTGGTTTGTTATATATGGAAGAAGGAGCAAGAATGGAACAGTGCAAGGAAATCTCAGATTGCAACAAACTGGTGTTGGACATGTGGTGAGGTGGGACACTTCAGCTATGAGTGTGCAAGTGAGAAGGATGAGGGTAAATTAGTGAAGGCTGGTGATGAGAGGCAACAACCAACCAATTTTTCCCAAGAAACCCCACTGCTGAGGATATGCAGGAGAACCTTGATGACTAATGTGCAAGAAGACGGAAGAACAGGTAGCAAGGAGTGTGGTAGCAATGGGGAATTTTGACAAGAAATGCCACTGTACTGTAGTGACAGGGCCAATGTCAGATGAAGACCTGAGGAGGATGCAGATGGATGATGCAGATTTACAACCAGTGCTAGAGTGGCTGCACCAGAGTACTGTGCGACCATCTTGAGAAGAAGTTTCCAGGTTAAGCCCTGCAACTAAGAGCTACTAAAGTCAGAGGGACCTTCTTCATTTGAACAACGGACTACTGGAGCGTCAGTGAGAGATACCTTATGGCCTCAGCAAGTAATGGCAACAAGTGGTTCTGAGGCAGATGAGGTCCGAGATCTTGGATGAGTCCCATAACCAGATCACTAGTGGGCACCTGGGAGTGAAGAAAACTCTAAGCCAACTGCGACAGAGGTTCTACTGGATTGGCATGCGTCAGGATGTTGAAGAGTGGTGTCGGGCCTATGATGTATGCTGTGCTGAGAAGGGACACAAGAAACATGGTTGCACCCATCTCCAGCTGTACCAAGTGGGTGCACTGATGGAAAGAGTCGCGGTGGACATTGCTGGACCTTTGCCATTCACTGAAAGTGGAAACTGATATTTATATGTGTCGCCATGGATTACTTCACAAAGTGGCCAGAAGCCAATGCTATCTCTGATCAAGAGGCTGCAACTGTTGCTCAGGTGTTGGTTGACCAGTTTTCTGTCGTTTTGGGATGCCATAAGAGCTACATTCAGACCAGGGTAGAAACTTCGAGTCTGCTGTGTTCCATGAGTGCTGCAAGTTACTGGGGATCAAGAAGACTAAGACAACCCCCATAAGGCCACAGTCAGATGGAATGGTAAAGAAATTCAACTAGACCCTGGGACAAGAACTGGTCAAGTACTGTGTTGATGGGCAAACAGAATGAGACCAGAAATTATCTGCATTGCTGATGGATGGAAGAGCATGAAGAGGTTGGGGCAGTGGACTTTCTGACCACCACCAAGTGGTGGTCAGACTCAAGGTCCAAGTAAACTGGAGAAATAGAAGAAGGGAAGGACGGGAGGAAGGAGTAGATGCAAGGAGAGTGGAAAGGTTACAAGAGGATGTGAAAAAGACAGAACATAAGAGAGAAGTGCAGGAACGATTGGGTAAATATGAATTGGAGCAGATGGGGGACGTGGAAGGTGTGTGCAAGATATTAACAGAAGAAATATGTGCAGCATGTGAGGTGGTGACTGGGGTGAAGAGAAGATGAAAGGGGGTGCAAAGAACAGCATGGTGGAATGAAGAGGTGAGACAGGCTGTGGCACCAAAGGAAAAAGCATATAATGAATGGATGAGAAATAGGGTCGTGGAAGAAGTTGAGAGACGGAAGACAGAGTTATATGTAGAAAGGATTAGAGAGGTGAAACTATTAGTAAGAGAAAGTAGGAAGAGAGTGGGTGAAGAATTTGGAAGAAATTTGAGTGTCAGGTGGAGGGAATGTAAGAAAATGTTCTGGAAAGAGGTAAAGAGTGTCAGACAGGGTGGCAATGAAGTTTGTAGGGGAGTGGAAGATAAAAATGGTAGATAACTAGTGGAGAAGGGAGAAAAAGTGAGCAGTTGGAGAGAACACTTTAAGGAATTGCTGAACATAGAGAATGAAAGTAATGCGAGTATCAGTGGCTGGGGAATGGCTGGCACAAGGAGGGAGGTGAGAGGACAGGAAGAAATCAGTAGGATGGAAGTTGTGGATTTATGAAGAAAGTCAAAATGGGGAAAGCCCCAGGAATTGATGGAGTGTGTGGTGAAATGCTGAAGCATGGGGAAGAGATAGTAGTAGAATGGATGTGGAAGATGTGCAGACTGGCCTGGGAGGAAGGGAGAGTCCCGAAGGATTGGAAGTCAGGTATAATTATTCCCTTGTACAAAGGGAAAGGGGAAAAGGAAGTGTGTGGTAATCATAGGGGCATTTGTCTTCTTAGTGTAATAGGAAAAGTATACAGTAGGATACTTATTGACAGAGTTAGGAAAATAACAGAGGAAATAGCTGGAGAAGAACAGGGAGGCTTTAGGAAGGGAAGAGGTTGTGTAGATCATATATTCATTCTTAGCTCTTTAGTGGAAAAGATTCTAGAGAAGGGAAAGAAGTTGTATGTGGCCTTCATGGATTTCGAGAAAGCATATGACAGGTTGGATAGACAAGGATTGTGGAAAGTATTATGAATATATGGAGTAGATGGGAAGTTGTTGAATGCTGTGAAGAGTATGTATGAGGGTGCTAAGGCTCCAGTGCGTGTGGATAGTGAACTGAGTGAGTTTTTCTGTTTGATGGTTGGGTTGAAACAGGGATGTGACATGTCTCCATGGTTGTTCAGTCTGTATATGGATGGGGTTATAAAAGAGATACAAGGTAGGGCAGTGGATTTTGTAGTGGCTGTAATGAGAGAAGGGCAGTTTTTGGAAACTCCCTGTACTGTTGTTTGCAGATGATACTGTGTTGTTAAGTGAAGACGAAGGGGAGCTACAAGGCTTGGTGGATGAGTTTGGGAGAGTAAGAAACGGAATCTAAAGGTGCATGTAGGGAAGAGTAAAGTTATGGTCTTCGAGAGAGGTGAAGTCAGTGAATGTACAGTCTCCAGCAAAAATCGAGCGACCAGCTTGATGAGCAGGTTGGTATATGTGGCACCGCTGCATCCCCAGTTCCACCCCCCCCACCCTCGTTCCCATTCATTCGTCTACCCTTCATCCTCCACACATCCAAGTGCAAGACTCGTATTGTCTCACCCTCTCTTCCATCATCCATTTGGCTTGGGAAATAATGGTTTTGTTATGATAACGAATAAAAACACATTACACAGTCCTTTAATCCATAGTATAGTTATTTATACACCACGATCTGAAGATTGGGTGATATACTGTAGTATATTCGTAAGGATAGTGAGGTCTTTAATCAAACAATTTATCATTTTGACGGTTGTATCCAGTCTGTGTGTAACATTAAACAGTCAGAAGCTATAAGTAGATGTTTGTAGTGGTGTGTGTTCCTTCCCTTACTCGACGTAATCACTGTTACTTTACAATCTCTATTATAGGTCATTACCATTAGTTACTACTAATACCCAATGTGTGATAATAGCAAAGTGTTGGTGATACGTAAAACACATGATCAATATTATCTTGGTTATTGATGTCTTAACACATGATATCGGATAACGTTGGGCAGCAGGAACGTGATGATAGCTTGTCTGGTGGTTAAGCCGAGGCCATGACGTGGTTGGTGGCATTACCAAAGGTCAGTCAATATTTAGACGCCATTCATTGCTGCTGACAGTATTATAAGTATCAAGGTCAATTTCATACACAGGGCAGCCAACAGTAGAGTGAGCCATGTGGCGTGCTAACCCCGCACACACCATACAACCAGGGTCGGACTACCAGGTATAGGCAAACTGGGGAACTGCCTGCTAGGCCACAGCCTGCCACAGGGCATCCAGACTTCCAGAGCAGAATAAATATACGCTTCGGGCGTTCAAATACGCGCCAACACCCATCAGGCCATCAAAAAGGGCCATTATAGGTCATGCCAACATTTCACTGGAAATAACGGAAAAAAAAGATCTGTATGTTGCAGGCCAACCGTCTGCATTGCCTACCAGGCCACAGCATGGTTAATCCGGCGCTGCATACAACCAACCCCCTCCACCCCTTGCCTCAGCCATTTATCGCCATTCGCTCCAGCAAGAGACCCACACCACCTGATAACAATATCAGGAATATAACCTTGCCTTATATAGTTATAACTGCAATAGGGTGTAATTTGTGATTCACACGTTTATAACACGACGTATTTTGAAAAAGGTAACCAATTACTAAATTGGCCGAATGGATGATCTGCATAGTAACCAAACAAACTTGTCTCGATTCCAGCTTACGCTAATCAACATTATCATGCCATACAACAGATAATTCAGTTTATTCGTTTTCAGTGAGAACGTTTCCAACAAAGGTGTGACGGGTTACAGTTCACACTGGTCAATACTGCTAACAGCAACGTAATAGACGTAGCGGTCAGGTTAGCCTTATGATTATTTGCTCTTCAACTTGTGTCCCATGTCTGTTACTACTTTTCTTTATCTCTGTGTGGCAATGTTTTTTTCCCATTAACTATCATCTGCCAAAACGTCAAATGTCACAGAGAGGGAAGGATGTTAAAATGGACAAACGGTTTTGGTTACGCAAATATTTAATAAGGAAGACTAACTGACTACCGGTATATTTAAGAACGCATTTTAAAACGATATGAAACAATGGGTCAGACATTGGATTTATATGATAATAGAATGTCGTGGGTAACTGGGGGAGTGATAAGGTAACCCTGTCAACACCGAGTAGGACCAGCCACCACCTTTGCTATCGCCCTGTTCCAGTTGCCCTACAGTGACATGTGGTATAATGACAAGAGTGAATGTTTTACCAAAGATCTGGTGTTTTACCCTGACTTACCCTGCAGAGTTAAAGGCTACGTTCAAACTAATGTATTATAATCCGCTATTGCACTGCATATCTGATTGAATAACATTTAGAAAATAAGGTCTTACTGTGTACCGATCATTAAATGCTTATTTGCCATATCGTTAAACTCTAAATATCACTATTATATGGCGCAGTGGGCAATATTCTAATACACACTTCATGGTGATAATATCGACGTGTCTATGAGCATTCGTGGAAAACACACACACACACACACACACACACACACACACACTATCCACCCCGGCAGAGTCGTCGACCCCGGGCCCATCTACACATGCCCCCACCACATGTGACGGCCAGCTACCCCCCACACACACAACACCGACCACTACAAACATCTGCTTATAGCTTCCGACTGTTTAATGTTACACACTGACTGGATATAACCATCAAAATGATAACTTGTTTGATTAAAGACCTCACTATCCTTACGAATATAGGTACGACTATATCACTCTGCATTCAGATCGTGGTGTATAAATAACAATACTATGGATTCAAGCATAGTGTAATGTGAGTTTATTCATTATCATAACAAAACCATTATTTCCCAAGACAAACGGATGATGGAGGAGTGGTTGGGACAATGCGAGTCTTGCACTTGGATGTGGGGAGGGTGGAGGGTAGACGAATGATTGGGAACGAGGGAGGGGGTGGGGTGGAACTGGGGATGCGGCGGTGCCACATATACCAACCTGCTCATCGAGCCGGTCGCTCTATTTTTGCTGGAGACTGTACAGTGAGGCTGGATGATGAGGAAATGGAAAATGTGAGTACGATTAAGTACTTGAGTAGTGTGATGAGTAAAGATGGACGTTTAGAGGGTGAAGTGCTTGAAAGGGGTACAACAAGGATGAAAAGTTGCTGGTTCCTTGAAGGCAGTGATAAGAAACAAGGAAGTGAGCATGGAAGTGAAAAAGTTGTTTCATGACAGTATTATGATAGCAACTGCAACGTATGGAAGTGAAGCTTGGACGTTGTTGGAGGGGCACAAGTCAAGAGTGAGAGAAGTGGAAATGAGTTATTTGAGAGGAGCCAGTGGAGTCACATGGAGAGACAGACTGACAAATATGAATGTGAAGGACTGTTGTGGTGTGGATGTGGATGTGATAGGAAGCATTAGGAGAAACACATTGAGGTGGTTAGGCCATGTGGCGAGGTTGGAGAGTGAGAGACTGACGAGGAGAGTGTATGTGAGTGAAATGGAGGGGGAGGGAGCGAGGGGAAGGCCAAGGATGAGACAGAGGGATGGAGTGGAGAGGTATATGAGAGAGGGGTGTGTGAATTTGACACTTCACCAGATCTTGTTTTAGAAATCTGCCACTAGCTTCGCTTCCGTCGCCCAGCTCGGATGCGGGGTAGGCATTGAAAAAGTAGCCAGTGCGTAATTTCTTCTTAATTTTGACACAAAGTAAAACACCCAAAAACATATTATACTCGTGAAATTGCTGAGCTGGCATGGTATGCTACAAAGAAATTATAGTATGGGAGCCTTTTGATTATATATAATGTATTATACGTGTCATTTTGTAAACCCAGCTTTCGTCAGTTTACTCATATCTGCAAACATAACATAGAGACGAAACCTAGGCAATTTTACTAGAATCATCCATAAAACAGGATAACAGTGATTAAAATATTTGTCATTCATCAGTATCCACAAAAGAAAGTAGATATGCAGCCGCAGGTTCGGCAGCACCTTTCGATAAGCTGCCCTGCCTGACGTGTGACTTTTCATAACAATACGGACCTGTTAGACGTCTTGATCATCCTAGTAATTCTAACATAAATAATGCTTTTAAATGTTTCCCTGGCTCACTTTCACAGTTTAGTAAGTTTAGACTTAAACTCCTTGTACTTTGCTATGGTTATAGTGTCGTACCGCACTGCCATTTGTTTGGATTAATATGGCTGATTCAGTGGAACTGCTTACTTCTTTAAAGCATGCTAAAATACACACATCAGAAGTCCTGAAGGTAATCTCTTTTTACTAACTGCACACGATTTACTCAAATATATATAAACAGACATCACACTATTTTAGTCCCCAAGTTAAGATTCTCTGAGAGCCTGGTTATTTTTTCTTTACAGGTATATAAGTATGCACTGGATTGAATAGGAAAAAAGATTCTTATAAACAGGAATATTATTATAAACTTAGTATTAGGTACAATTTCACAGGCCTTTAAAATCCTGCAAAAATATTTAATCGAGGCTGGGCGACGGTGGACCACCTGGTGGCAGACCTCTGAAACAGGGTTTGGTGAAGCCTCTAATTGGGAGCAGGGCAGTGAAATGGCAGTGGACAGGGTGACGTGAAGGCGATTTGTTTGTGGCCACCCCGTATGGGATAAAGGCGTCTGTCAATAAGTAGACAGATAACTAGCTGATGGCATATCGGTCTGCATCCCATGAATCTACCAGTTACACCCCTGCAAAACTGATTTTGGGCCACGAGATACGCTTACCTGTTGACTTGTTAATGGGAAGACCACCTGGTGAAGAGCTGCCTTCGGACACCACTGGCTATGCGGAACGCCTTCAGGAAAGGCTGGCTGAAGTGCATCATCTAGTGTGAGGAACCTGCAAGTTTTCAGGAGAGGTGATGAAATGCAAGTATGTTCCCAAGGTAAGTGAGGAGAGCATCAAGGATGGTGACCAAGTTTGGTTATACAATCCTCAGCAAAGGAAGGGACTATCACCGAAGCTGCAGAGCCCGTGGGACGGGCCTTACACTGTGTTGGACCGCCTATCATACGTAACATATCGGATTCGGAGAGGCAGGAAGTCTCACCCAAAGGTGGTACATGTGAATCGTCAGTTGCATTACCATGGGCCAGGACAGTACAGCTGGGACTTCTCCGAGAAATCGTACTTTCCTGCAGCCGAGGATGTTGAGAAGGACCAGGGAGCTGAAGTGCAAGAGGATGGTGACAGGTTCCCGAGGGAAGAACTGAATCAGGAAGAGGACCAAGATCTTCCAGAGGGAGTTGACTGTGTGGAGGAACAAGGACATCGTCAGAAGTGGCCTTGAAGAAGACCTGATAAGTTGAAGGATTATTTTATGTATAGTTAGATGTTTCATTAGGATTAATTATACTTGTATATAAAGTGTAGTTTTGTTGGGATGACAAAGAACTAGGGAGGGGGTTGTGTTAAGACGTGGGATTTGCCAGTTAGGTGCTCGAGAAGCTTCTCAGCATTTCGCGTATGGAGGTTCCGGAACCGATACAAGTCAGAGTTGTCAGTTTGCCTGTTGTTAGTGAGCGTAGTTATTTTATACATTGCATATTAATTTTTGTGCTCTTATTCTTTATGATGTTTTATTTATGTGATTGTTTATTAAATTTTGTAAACGAAATTATGATTGTATGGTAAATAATTTACAGTGTTATGTAATGTATGAAAACTCTTCCATGTTTTGTTTGTCTCCGAGTTGGTAACTGTGCTCTTTCTTTCTGGAATTCACCAGAACTGTTGTTCCCATAGAATGTAGATGATTCTTGAACAACGCAAGCTTATATAAGGATGGGGTGGAGACAAGAGCATGTTCAGTCGGTTTTCAGTTCAGTTAGAGTGTAGTGGAGTGTCAGTGCAATGTCAGTGAAATTTTATGTATTTTCGGTACTTGTGAAAACTGTGAAGTGCTACTAAAGTTTGTATATCATCGGAACTTGTGAAAATAGTGAAGACAAGTGCTCGTGGGCCCTTCGGGCCCCTCGCACTTGCTCCTGCGGAGGACTCTCGTTTTTATGTGCTGTTCTAGTGTAACGATGTCAGTTGGATTTTTTGCAGCTAACTAACTGATCGTGTTATTTGCAGCTTCGGGATTGGAACCTACGTTGTCCGAAGTACACACACGGACACACAGCTACTGCTACAGTTTATTTTAGTTCTACCACCGGGCAAATGTTAAAGCTTTGTAGCCAACATTTAAATATATGTAACTCATAATTCTTGTAATAGGTGAGACTTGAGTTAATTGAAGAGCAGGGGGAGTTAAAGATGAATACAGGGAGTTGATCTTGATTTATTATCTTCAGAGAAAGTCTAAGTTGAGCAGCATATGTAATATACAGAGACTTAATATACTAAGTAAGTCTAGTTGGACCCCTCCTCTTATTCACTCTCTCCACTACCTGTCGGTTCTATGGCTAACCTCCTTCTGAGCTCTGCTTCCTAAATTCCTATTTTAGCAGGGGTCGTGTCACGTGGAATATACTGATGTGAAGTTTCTAGAAGCCTGTGTGTGAGTATGTGTGTATGTGTGTGTATGGTCACGAGGCGCTGCTCGTGTACCTATCAAGCATTCCTTGAATTAGAGTGTGTAAGCATGTTTACCATTGCTCGATTCTCGCTGACACACTACCTATCTCATCCCCTGACTTGCTGCTTCTTACTGTCTATCTATCTATCTATCTATCTATCCATCATGCTATCTATTATGATATGTAATTATAATAAGGAGTCCTGACACAAAAAATTCTCCGGAGATCCTAAGCTGGGCTCTGGGACCAGCGTTTTTTGGTCAAAATGTGATCACTCATTAAATATAGTAAAAGTTTTTCAGTCATGATGGAATAAATAAATTTTACATCAGCGATTTTTTTGCCCTTTTTTTTGCCAATTTTGGTGCGATATGAATGTGTAGTTTCGGCTGCCCAAAACACACACACACACACACACACACACACACACACACACACGGCTAGTGCTATAGTACATTAGATGTAAAGCATTATGCGTAATTATTTGGAAATTAAAGACAGTGAACTTATGAAGCCAGTGTTTATTTACAACGCCTGAGCTGATCTTGTGTGCAGACAGCTAAAGGCTGACCCTAGGAAGAACAACTCACTGGGCAATGTCCTTCCTATACTGGACTATTGCTGTTGCAGCCTGTGGCAGGGAGGGACGGGGACATACTCGTAACAGTACTATTTAACTCTAATCATACTATATTACCATACATTCATCATGTATTAAACCTGTGTACGTGATCAAGAATGCAGGTATCAGCTAATTTCATAAATTGTAATGCAAGCACCAGTCGGCTTTGCCCTCATTCTCTGCCCCTGGGCAGTTGGGGGCTTGACACCAAGCGGGTTGGACCTGTACAGTTCTCTAAATAAACCTCCATTATTCATCATTCGAGATCTCTGGTTTTAACCTAACTGGGAAACGAGAGGGGAGTGGTAAAAATTGGTAGCAACGGTGAGTCGGATCTCCTTTTCATCTCCCCTGTACAGTATTTGCTCAGTGATGCAACCAAACTTTGCTTGTGTTCCAGTCTACACATCTGCCGCACACTTTGCCATTCACCTGCCTTGTGTTTGTGTTGCCTACATTTCTCGGTAGGATCTTCCTACTGTACTTCACTGAAGTTTCAACCAACACCAGTCTTCAGCCCCCATCAGTCCTTACCAATACCCGCGAACATTCAGTAAGCCACTGATTGTTACAGTTCTCACACCCAACCTATTTTAGAAAAATATAATAATTCACCACCCCACACACCCCACCACAACCCAACTGCCTCCCTCTCAATCCCCTCTTGCACTTCGCTGACCAAGCAATCCCCGCCCACCAGCCAGGCCCCACTGCCACACCTGGTGACCAGCCTATCAGTGATCTCTTCGTCATCGTTGCTTTCTCTAATCAACATATTGGTGGTGATCATCAGTAGCTTCTGGTAGCATCTCATTGGTCGTCTTCACTTGTGACGTCATTCTCCCCCACCATTTCGCCTCCCCTGCCTGGGAGGGACACCTCTTACTGAGGTAGCTTCTCAAGTTTTCCTCCAGCCAGCCTGACTTTGCTTCATTCTGCAGCGCTTCGGTATTCAGTTTATGTAAATATATAGTTTATTTTCATCTGCCCATATCTTGACCTTCTATAGATATTATTCTAAGGATTTTCTCTACAGATTGTGCCTCATATTACCCATTCATCTGCCTTTATTCACTATCTTGCATCTCCTATATTCACCATAGTTCTCGCCCACTTCACCCGTCACACTCATCTCATACTTCATTTTCTTCACCCAAGTCATTTTCTTTCATATTCGCCCTCATTGTGCTTATTTCCCTTCATCATCACTGTAAATATTTTACATTCCTTCGCCCTCTCATTGTATATTAAACATTTTCATTCTCATTGTATATTAAACATATTCATTCTCATAATTATTTATAAGTGTTCTTAGTTCACTACATGACATACTTCCCCAGAACTGATCTCTCTCCCATTTGCCAACGACTAGCGACTGTAAGTGAGGAAGTTGATCTCGGTGATGTAGATACCTTGACTTGTCTTCGTAGTGGCAGGGCATATCCGAAACCTTCTTCTACCCGCAGAACACCAACCACTGAACTCTCTCATGCCACTACCACTATCACTGTTACTTCTACTATTACTAATACTGTTTTAGAGAACTCAGAAAATATTCTTCCAGATAAAATACAGTAAATCCAGTTATACCATCCTCTCTTAATGATTCTAGAAATTTCCTCTACCCCTTCTCCTACCACTTTCCCTGATATTCCTACTACAACAACTCACTTCCCAACTCTAGCACAAATAACTACCACTACCTTCTCTGCTTCTGAACTCAGTACTTCAGTTACTTCCACACTTTCCCAACCTCACACTCTTCCAACAATGATGAATCCGGCCCCCCCTCCACAGTCCATATATTTCGATGATGGTAACCGCCCAAAATACACTGGGGAGGATAGCTCCATATCTATCTACGACTTCCTCAGAGAGATCAAAACAGATATCCACAATCAGCAAATCACAGCTGAACCCATGAAAATCTCTTATCTTAGGGACCGGTTACACCAAGGCAAATCACACACTGGAGCCGTAATTCGTGCGGGGCATTTCAATGATTTTCATACATTCGATGCATTCCACCAGCAGTTAATACAACTCTGTTGTAAACATTTCAATGCCGCACCTCTCATTGGTTTAACCAATCTCCTCAAACAAATGGAGGAGAATTTGAAAATACCAATAAAAGACGCAAAACTGTTTGAGGAAGCAGCTGCAATGAAAGCTACGAGCTCCGAGATGTGCCAGTTGTTGCGAGACACTCAATGGGTAACTGAGTGATGGACAACTCATGCTTACATATGATAATTTTGGAGATTTGCTGGGTTACCTTAGGTTTATGAACTGGTTCGATGACAGACAGCAGGAGACCGCCCTACAGATTGGTTTTAATTCAGGAAACAAAATTGTTAACATCTCAAAGGTGATACAAGAAAGAACGGGATCAAACTTCACTCGTCAGGCCAGTACTTGCACCTCAGCCTCTCACTCCGCAGACGAAACTACTAAAGTATTCCACACTTCCTCCGTTTCATCGGATTACTCACGTTCACGACTGACTACTAGGGCGAAACCTAACACTAACCATCCCCACTCACAATTCAAATCACCAGCAAGCGGTCATGACCAGTCCAATGTGCGTCGGGCAAACAATCCCTGATTGTGTGCTGGCACTGCAGTTACATTAGGTCATCAAGAATCCAGTTGTTATCACAAACACGGACGGCATCACTCATGAGGGCGATAATGCACACCTCACGATCACATAGTCCTATATGCAAATATCACAAGAACAGTACAACTCACTCTACTGAGGAGTGTCATTATCTTAAGAGCAGCCAGTTTTTTTTTTTTTTTTTTAAATAACAGAACGGAGGAAGGAAAAACAAATGGAGAAAAAAAATAATCTATACACCAGATTACTGGTGTCCTCTGTTCATAAAATATCTGTAACAGTTAGACTTGAACAGTTGTAGGTTGAAATTTGGAGGAAAACAACTCTGGGGAAGCGAGTTCCAGAGAGATGCAGTTCGGGGAATGAAAGAATTCTGATAGGCAGAAGTTCTGCAATATGGTTGAGTGACATTCCAGTCATGAGCACTACCAGATGCCCGTGTAGCACGAGGGAAGGCATGGAGAGGTGGCACCATGGACACAACTTCGTCTGAGCATTTGCCAAAAAAATATCTGTAAAATAATGCAAGGGAGGCAACATTCCTTCTTACTTGCAGGGGAGGTAGTTTATATGTAATGGCAGGGTTGTTAATGATTCTAACAGCTTTATTCTGAATTTTGTCTAGTTGTCTTAATGCAACCTCTCCACAACCATTCCACAAGGGTGAGCAATATTCAAGCTGAGAGTGCACATGACTCTTATAAATTATAGCTAACTGCTCATCGGCGAAGAAGTTACGGACTCTGTACAATAATCCAAGTTTCTTTGAGGCGGTTTTAGCAAGTGATCTGACGTGAGAGGTCCAGCTGAGGGCACTGTTAAGTGAGACACCAAGAATTTCAATACTTTTGGAGATGGGAATATTAGTAGCACTGAAGGTAATGTACGAATCTGGCAATATCTGTCTATTAGTAAACTGTATATACTTAGTTTTACTAGCATTAAAAGAGACAAGGTTGTTTTGTCCCCATTCACTGATTGTAGATAGATCTTGATTTATGGAGATGGCTGTACTGAGTTGAGAGGTAGAGATATTAGACTTTGTAAATGGATGTCTGAGTGTGAATGAACTATGTAGTGTTGAGTCATCTGCATATGAGTGAATGGGATTGTGAGTGACAGATAAGAGATCATTAATATGAACCAGAAATAGGGTTGGCGCCAGAACTGATCCCTGCGGCACGCCGGCGTTAATTGAGTGGAAATTCGAATATACATCATCTACTTTTACTCTTATTTTCCTGTCACTAAGATAAGAAGAAATCAAAGGAACAAAAGACGTTAGTCCATAGCAAGGGAGTTTGGACAACAGGGAACGGTGCCATACTCTGTCGAAAGCTTTAGAGATATCAAGAGCTACTGCATGAGTTTCTCCAAAAAGATCAACTGATTGATGGATGGTATGAGTTAAGAGATTGAGTATGTCAATGGTGGATCTTTCGTGGCGAAAACCGTATTGTCTATCATTAATTAAGTTGTTGGATTCAAGATGTTTAACAATATGCTTATTAATTAAAGTTTCAAATACCTTACCAAGAGAAGATGTGATAGCTATTGGTCTGTAATTGGAGGGGTCAGACGAACTTCCTTTCTTTGGAACTGGCTGGATATTGGCTTCTTTCCATGAATTTGGGAATAAAGAAGTACGTATGCATAGTCTGAATAATTTAGCTAGGACAGAGGCAAGTTCAGGGGAACACTTTTTTAAAACAATTGGCGGAATTCCATCTGGACCTGGAGCTTTGTTGGTAAGTAAATTGTCTAGGATGGGGAAGAGGAGCGCCCGTATTGGAAGAATGTAACGTAACAACAAAAGATACACCTGTACCAGAAGAATGTAGTGTAACAACAGAAGATCAACTCCCCATTCGCCAGGTAGGGCCTGTAACTTCTATAGGCTTAGTTATTCTAGGATGGAATGAAGGGGTACAAACTTTGTTTTTAATGGACACGGGATCAGTGGTAAATTTGATCTCTGATACCACTCTAAACAGCATTAGGGGAACAAGTATAAAGGTCGGGATCCTCGAATCACCTGACATTTCCCTATGCGGCGTGGATGGCTCAGAGTTTAATGTCAGGGGAAGAGTCACGTTAGAGGTACAACTTGATGAAGTCTTAGAACCTTTTACTGCAGAATTTTATGTAACAAATGATCTCAGATATCCAGCAGATACCGTTACTACCTTACCTATCATGTCTCAACATTCTATTGCCCAATTACATGCTTGTGGTAGTATTGACATTAAAGGGTTCCCAGTATCTAGCATGGAATACCCACGTCCTGTACTCTCCCAAATAAACTCAGTCATTCAGTCTCACTTGACTCCACCACTGCCTGAGAGTAAAGATATAATTCCATCATTACCTGAGAGTAAAGAGGTAAATCCACCACTACCTCAGAGTAAAGAAATAAATTCACTAACATCTAATGATACACCCTCTAAGGATTAAATTGTGGATCATGACAACCCCTCTAACAGTGGCACAATAGCCGACTCGGACACGTCTCATTTACCTACCTCACATGATTTGGACGATGTTCTGCAATGTGCGGAGACAAGACGTGCAGTAACAATTCGGTGCACAGTTTTGTTACCACATGAGTTTACCAAAGTCTTGGTTCGTGTTGTGGGTGCGAAAGTAGGAGTGGATGTACTAACACTACCTGAGACGTGTTCTCTGAATGGCTTAACTTGTGAATCAGCATTGTGTACTGTGTTGGAGGATAACTTGTGTTACCTGTACTTGTTAAATGTCACTAATGCTCCACTGAAGCTTAAAAGTGGTATAAAGATTGGGGACTTTCTGGTTTACCCATCGGCTGTAAAGGTGTGCCTGGATATACCATTCCCCATACCTCATAAAGATGATGATGATGATGATGATGAGCCATCTGGGGTGTATGCCATCAACTCTAAGGGATCTGCTACGACTCATTCACCTGACCTACTCTAAGGTGTATCTTCTGGTGTTTTTCCACAGCATAAAGATCAATTAGTCAATCTACTGCAGTCTAATTGAGATGTGGTAGCCTTACCCGGAGAACCTATGAGAAGGCCAAATTTGGTTAAGCATCACATAGACTTTGTACCAGGTACTCAGCCAATCTACATACCAGCGTATCGACGGACGAGATAGCACGCAACATGTTAGATCAGGACATTATTGAGCCCTCTGTCAGTCCATGGAATAGACCACTTTTCCTAGTTCCAAAGAAAGGCTGCCAATTTGGACCAGTGGTAGAGTGTCATAAAGTAAACTCTGTCACCGTACCCGATCGTTTTCCATTGCCAATCTTGCCCAATTTGTTAAACTCACTAGGTGCGAACAACGTGGTCTTTACATCCCTAGACCTACTCAGTGGCTACTGGCTAGTAGAAATGGAAGAGTCATCTCGCCCTGTAACAGACTTTAGCACCCCTCCTGGGCATTTTTTAAGAGGCTTCCTTTTGGTTTAAGGAATGCCTCTTCAGTATTCATGAGATTCATCCATTCAGTCTTCCGTGGCATGATTGGCCACTCTCTTTTTGCTTACTTAGATGACATAATTGTGGTGAGCAAATCCATCCCTGAACATTTTGCTAAGCTTCAACAAGTACTTGAGCACCTTCAGTTGGCTGGTCTGAAGGTTAACCTCAGTAAATGTTACTTCCTAGGAAAGAAAATTAAGTTCCTAGGGCATGTAGTTGATGCAGAAGGTATTCATACCACTGACGATAAGATCAAAGCGGTCATCAACTTCCCAGAACCTACCAGTAAAGATAATGTAAAGAGTTTTCTGGGGTTGAATGGTTACTACCGACGATTTATCAAAGGATATGCATAGATCGCTGCTCCTCTGACTCAGTTACTAAAGAAAAATGCACCTTTTATGTGGTCTAAAGATCAGTCACAGGCCTTCAAAGCACTGAAAATAGCCCTTGTAAATGCCCCAGTTTTGGCTTTCCCTGATTATACAAAACCCTTTCTTCTGTGCATGGATGCGTCAGGTGCAGGACTTGGTGCGATTTTTATGCAACTTGGTCAGGTATCAAGGAAGCGTGTAATAGCATATGCTAGTCGCTCCCTCAACCCTGCTGAACGTAATTACAGTGTTGCTGATTTGGAAGCCCTAGCAGTGATCTGGTCCCTGAAACTTTTCAGAGATATACTGTATGGTTACCCAGTGCATATCCAGACAGACTATCTCCCTCAGTGTGTTTTGTTCAAGGGACGGAACCTTACAGGTCGGCTAGCTAGGTGAGCAGTCATCATCCAGAGTTCAATCCACTATTCACGTATGTGCCAGGGAAATCGAATGTAGTCGCAGATGCATTTTCATGCCATGTAGCAGCGGCAGTCACATCATTCCAGCCAGACAAAACTGATAAAACCACATTAACACTGGAGGTTGTTCAAAATTGCCAGCACAAGCAGCCTGTATGGACTAAGCTAATTTATTTCCTAGAATCGAGAGATAATTCGACCTTACCTACCCTGCCAATGCCATTTGATGAGTTCATGCTGAGATGGTATCTTATACAGGAAAACATTACTTGCAGAAAAGGAATTACCCAATAGGGAAGTACACCAACTCGTTGTCCCTACTGACCTACAGTAATACCTGGGGTACTCCAAATCGTTCATGACACACCTCATGCATCTCATCCAAGTAAAGATCGATGTTTGAGACAATCGCGTCTCAGATACTATTGGCCAACTATGTGTCGAGACATTAACGTACACTGTGACTCTTGTATTTCTTGTAACCGCTAAAAAGGATCAACCGGGTCACCTACACCACTTTAACAATATCCAATTCCATCACACTCGTGGGAATCTGTCTCTATTGACCTTCTTAAATTACCTCTTACAGAATCTGGTGCAGAGTATATATTTGTAGGAGTTGACCACTTCTCACACTACTGTGTCCAGGTGCCCCTCTCAGATATGACCATGAAGAGTGTGAAGCATGCCTTCATAGACCAGGTAATCTGCCCATTTACTACACCAAGTACAATTATTACAGATAATGACACAGAGTTTAACAACAGTCTCCCAGTTAATATTTGTAAACAGCATAAAATCAAGAAATGCAACGTTGTCCCTAACCATCCAGCTTCAAATGACCTTGTAGACTGCCATAACCAAAAGGTTTTGGAGTGTCTAAGACATCTAGGATCACATGGTGCATCCTGTGACGAATGGATACCCCAAGTTGCAGCCTCTGTAAATAGTTCTATCAATGCATCCATTGGCGAATCTCCTTTGTCCTATATGGGTTCGGTAAAGACCTCCACTATTCCATCTTGTCGCAAAGGTCTGATCCCATCTACTGTATAATATGGATGACTATGTGAAGGTGAAAATGGCAAATTTCCAGACAATCCATCAATATGTAAAAGCAAATCTGGCTTCATTTCAGGAGAACATGTTGCAACGCCAGCATAAATCTACCTCGCCTATCAGTATCAATATTGGAGATCTAGTATTTGCTCATTTATTTATGCGCACCTCTAAATTGGATGACAAATTTACAGGCCCCCACCACGTGATAACTCGACAGGGTAACAAGTTTGAAACACAAGAATTATCAACTAGAGATACCAAGTGGGTGCATGCCGACGATTTTAAGCGTGCACCACGAGGCCTGGTGTTGGAAGAGTCACTTGCATAACCTATCAGTACTTCTTCTCCACCTATTCCTCAGTCTAAATCATCTTCACCTATTTCTCAGTCTGAATCTTCTTCACTCACATCTCCCCCATCTTCAACCAATGATTATCGATGCAAGTTGCTATCCGCACATAAACCTCTTCATGACCTCTCCCATTAATTCGAACTTATTTCTAGGTAAGTGGTTTGCGGTCTACCTGCTGGCAGTGCTGACCCTCATAGGGTCCGGGTTGGGTGAGGACGATGACGGAGTACTTTCTGGGGCCTTGATTGGCTCAGGAGGCGAGGTAATGGTGATTGAGGATGTAGTTTCCCTACACTACGATCTTGAGTCCCTGGCCGACGCAGCCATCGCCCTGTCTCACTTCGCACACAAGATGGACGAAATCCAGACCCAACTATCGACCATTGTCGGGAAACAGAATCCAGATCAGTTTTGGTACCCTCTTTATCTACCGATTTCTTGGCAAATGGCGTATGTCAAGAAGAAATTCTATCAACTCAATGACATTTTCTAGTCAAACACCTGTAGGTCGTTCATATGTGAAACGAGGTCTCTTTGGCTTTGGAGATGAAATTCTAAGTGGGTTATTTAGAGTTGCAACAGCTCGTGACCTCTCAGGTTTCAAGTCCGACCTAGCTCACTTGACCAATGCCCTTGAGTCTCAAAGTCGAGTAAGAAAGATACAAAACACAATGTTGCAGAAGATCACAGCCCACCAAAATGAAGTAACTTACACTCTGAACAATTTCACAGGAATTCTTAAGATACAAATTTCTAAGATTGTTTCTGAGCTCCTCTATGTTAAAATCCATATGGATAACCTTCAACTATCGATTGACTCTCTTCTCGCGGAAGTGTCTACCTAGTTTGTATTCTAGTCGATGCTGTTGATGGTTGTGTCACTGTAGACTTAGTACCTATCTCTGCTCCTCGCTCTGTATTAGAATGGGCTTGATCTACATTTGACTTGTCTCCAGTGCTATCATTATCCACTCTAGAATTCTACTGTACTATCCAATACTAGAGGCCACCTTCCTCGCTAAGGACGTCATGGTTCATATTCCTCTTCGTTCTCCCATCACCTTCAACCTCTTTCAAATTATTCCTTTTCCTTTCTGGTTCAATAGCTCCTTATTGCATGCATCTGTTCTCTCGGAATATTTCCTCCTATCCCATGATCATCTTTCCATTGCTTTCATCTCCTCCAGTGATCTCGCCAGATTTTCTTTCCTTACCCCTACATCTCGTCTTTGTGCTGCTCACCTTCTGGCTATTTTTCCCAGTAGCGCTGCACCCTGCGAGTCTGCCTTGATTCGCAGCCATTCTGTTTACTCTGCCTGTTCCTTTGTTCCGGTTCCTGAAATTCCAGTGCATCACGCTCATCTGAACCACGTCCAGTACGTCTTCTTCACTGTCCCCATCTGCTTTAGTATCATGTGTCTTGGCTCTTCTGTTCGTTCAGTGCCTGTTTGTGTTCTCTATAAGGCGCCTGACTATTGTACAGTTAAATCTGAGTCTGTCATCATCTATGTCACTCATTACCACCAAGCGGTACGCAATCAAACGTATGACATCTTCCAACCCATCAACATGACTTCCACCATACCTTTGGATAATCTTTCCATCACCTCTGCCAACTTGCGTATGTTATTTCTCAGTGAAAGTGACTTCGTTATGGATCAGTTTTCTTTGGCTTTCATCCGTTCATGGGTACATCTGGTATTTGTGTTTCCCCCAGTGGCTATCACTTACATAGGTTTCATACTCACCATTTGTGCAGTGCATTGTTGTGTCAGGAAGATGGAAGGCAGATTGCACAAAATCAGAATCGCAACAAGAATAGTGCGGCCTCCACAGGAGGTAGAAGCTGGCTGTACTTAGTGTCCCCACATATGACGACTAACAGTGCAAAAGGAATCAGATAACATCTGTAGACAGAAAGACTGGCAAAAGAAAAAAAATAATGAAGGAATTAAAGCGACAAGAGAAAAAGTACACTGACTACACTGAAATAGTTAATGAAATACAGTGAGAAAAGGACAATAGAAAAGAACAAGGGCAGAGACATTTATCACACTAGTAGCACAGGAAAACAAATAGATAGTAATTCGAACAGTACCAAAAGTTTACAGATGACGAGGACCAATACTCACTTGTGACATTACTGAAACAAACTAATCAATAATAAGAGAGAGACAAGAGAAAGACATAACGAGAAGAAAAGGACATCTCTATATATAATGGACTTCATCCAGACAATACTTGTGTGCTCCACAACTGAAATATCACTGTTCCATATATTCTTTTAGTACTATATCTATGTACAGTGGACTTCAACTTTTGTGTAATAACAACTGCTGAAATTCATATTTACTAGAAATACTATTCCAGCTATATATATATTATATATTTACTAGAAATACTAACTCAACTATATATATATATAGATAGATAGATAGATAGATAAATAAATAAATAGATAGATATACAGTATATGTATATATATATCCACTGTATACATATTATTATTCAATTTGCATATTACTAGATTTCTTATTTAATTCACATGGCCATGTATTGTATATACTATGTCCTTTTCACTTTCTACAACTATAATTCTACCTTATAATCATTATCACACCAAGTACTTATATACCTAGTAAAACTCACCCCCCCCCATCTTAATAGTTATATAAATAAACCCACTGTATTACAATGCCTCATTGATTCAGGAGACACCATTTTAATTAAACGGGGGAGTATTGTAACAATACTATGTTATTGTAACTACTGTATTATTGTAACCATACTATGTAACTTTAACTATACTATGTAACTATACATTCATAATGTCTTAAACCTGTGTCTGTGATCAAGAGTGCAGGTATCAGCTAATTTCATAAATTGCAACGCAGGCACCAATCGGCTTTGCCATCGCTTTCTGCCCTCGGGCAGTTGGGGGCTTGGCACCAAGCAGGTTGGACTTGTACAGTTCTCCTCGAAACAAACCTCCATTATTCGCCATTCAAGATCTCTGGATTTAACCTAACTGGGGAACGAGAGGGGAGTGACACAGTTAAACTATTCCCTGCCCCAGCGGGGATTTGAATTTGGGTCCGGTAGGACTGCAGGCCACCTCTCTACAGATTGAGCCATGGTATTATAATTGATAATTCCTTCATTTGATTATGTTAAGAGCATGCTGAATGAATAAGAATGATGTTACCTAAAAATATATGCCACATGATTTGTTACATGTGTAAACCTTTAAGAAAAAAAATAAACTCATAAGAATTTTACTAAAAGAATAAAAAAGGCATATGGTGGATTGGCTGCACGTGCTGTGTCCTGGGCAAAATATGTGCAAAATTTAATATTCGTAACTTTCTGCATATGGCGGATATCCACCAATTAAGTTGAGGTCTTTCAAAACCCCACATGGCGTTCCGGGTCACGAATTTTCACCTGGCGTACAAAGGGTCAAGTAAAGCGCATGCGTGCGTGTGTGTGTGTGTGTGTGTGTGTGTGTGTGTGTGTGTGTGTGTGTGTGTGTGTGTGTGTGTGTGTGTGTGTGTGTGTGTGCTTTCTGGAGCTGCATATTCTTAAAATATTATATTGAATCAAGTATATCCTACCATCAAAACAATAGGAGAGAGAGAGAGAGAGAGAGAGAGAGAGAGAGAGAGAGAGAGAGAGAGAGAGGTGACACTTCAGTTATTCTTGGGTCTGGTACATAAGTTACAGCCTCGAAATTCCTTCGCCACTCATCATCACCAATATCTATCTTCGTTTATGTTACACACGCGGGCCCTCTACGTCTCTCCGCTTCAAAACGATCCTTTGCATAAAGTATATACCAAGTAATTTTCTGCACTCTCTGCTCTTACGCTCCTGACGTCGCCATTAACCTCTGACTGTTAACCCCTTCACTACGAGAGTTAAATTCTAAAGTGGATATAATCATCTGATAGGGAGTGTACTGCACAACATCGGCATTGCTTGACTAACACCCTTTGCGCCAGGTGGTAATGTAATTGGATTGGAGAGCTCGTCTGTCTATCCTTCGCTGTGTCTTTCTGTCAGTAAGATTACAGAAAGTCTAATGTTAAATTTATGACACAGATCATGGGCCAACAACAATGTTATTTCAGTTTTTATTCATTTTATACCAAAAAGAGAGGAACGACTGAGGGACTGAGAAGGATGAAGTAGTTCAGTAGTTTTATGAACTACCCGTCAAACGTAAGCGTCACAGGCCAAGGAGAAAAGCTCAGCGCTTCAGCACGTTTTTTTTTTTTTTTCGATTAAGACCAATCTTGGTGGAACACCTAGGAGGAAGTGATTCTGTTTTGAACACAAAAGTCAAATACCAGTGTCACAAGGCACGGTTAAAGGTTCGGAGACTGTTTTAGTGCCAGTGTGCTGTACAGTCTCACTGGTCCTCCTTATTCTTGATGTGTTTATGATTTTTTTTTTCGAAATCGTCACCCCTTTATTTCCTTCCCATTTGAATACATACTGTCTGGTGAGACTGTAATTTAAATCATAACAATGTCCTCTTGTTGCTTAGATAACTGACAAAATAGAAAATTCCTGTAGTTGAGCTGGTCTGTCTTTCATTATTTTAAGTCATGGCAGTCGTCGGGTTCTCAATAATGCAATAATTCTTTGCACTAATTTATTTCCTTCTCCATCGAAGTTGTACGGATGTTATTTATCCACCCGTTTGTGTCTGTGTACAGGATATCTCAAAAAATTGTTCTCGGATTTTAATGAAATCTTGTGGATATACGGGCAGTGGGTCAAGGAAGGGTTCACTATATTTTGATGTGGATCAGGATCTGGATGCAGGAAGAAATAAATTTTACTTGCGATAGCGGAGATATCCACAGTCTGGTACTGTATAACAGGGAAGATTAAGACAGTAGAATTAAGTAAGTTATATCCTAAAGTATTGGTCTCAGGGGAAAGGGAAATTAGAGCAGATGCTTTCTAGTTTTTAAAAAGAGTTTTCTACGTTAATAATACATGCATCACATGACAGCATAAGGGAAATAAAGTTCAATTAATAAGGTATAAGATAGGGCAATCACGTGGACTGAAGGAAAAAATATATGTTAAGTACCAAAATTTCTTAGGGTATTATTCATTACAAAATCATCATCTGGGTTCCACTAAATTTCATTTAGTTCATTAACCCCTACACCGCGGGCTTGTTTACCAATGACTTGCGTGTCCCGCAGGGTTATTTGGGCTCCGACAGACTCTCAAAAAATATTTGCCAAAAATCAGTTATTAGTCCTAGAATAATAAAATTACATATGCTTATGGCACATACCTTCAGCTTTCTCCTGGAATGAATGTTGAGCCTTTGTCGGTTACCGTAGGACTTGTGGAGACCTCTGAAGTAGGGTAACGAAGTCTCCACTTTACACTTCCCGACAACCCGTAATATGATTACCACAGCCAGATACAAACACTATAAACACTATTCTACAATTTTCAAGTAGTTTGGGATCCATACTCAAAAAAAAAAAAAAACTGTGAAAGCAATGGAAATTAAGAGCGCGTCTGATCGTTGCACTGGCACTAGTTCGCTCTTGGTACTCTGTCATTTATTATTCATAAAACCCCTCACACTTTATATTTCTATTACTATATAACACTTATATATAGCTACGGTCTTTATCCATAAGTTTCCTTCAGTAGTATTAGTTTATTGTCACTGTAGGGATTCAATTTCTTTCAGTAAAATACGTAGCATTCACTTTCTCGTCCTGTATACTAGCATTGAGAGTGAATGTCACTTTCATCTTCACTCTCATAATTCATAGCATTCAGACATGCTAGAGTGAAACTTTCACTTTCATTACTCCTAGGGTATATACTCGTATTCTTATAATACTACTCATTTACATTTCTATTTACGTTCTCTATTTTATTTACGTTATTTACATTTCTATTTTATTTACACTGTGTTATGCACTGTCACTTGAAGTAACTTATAAAACTATTTTCCATTGTTCACTTATATTTACATTCATTACTTTCACTTGCTGTTTACACATTATTTACACATTATTTACAATTCCACTTGCACTGTTTTACTCAATAGAAAGATCGTAGTCACTCTTTTATCAATTGTCAGCCCTTTACCTCTTTCCACACGAGGTTTAGTAGGGGGTAAAGGTCACAGGGCCCTTTGCATGGAGGTGAAAAAGTCCTTGAAGTCAGCAAGAAGAAACATACGTACCCTCACTTCAGAAGAAGAGAGTAAACTGATAACGGAGGGCCGGGGTGGAGGCCTACTTAGGGGATATTCAGAGCTACCAATGTTAGCTCTTGAAACAGCTATGTCTAGCACTGAAATGATTGGCAGGAAATCTAGACAATACATTATAAATTAGGTAGTTCCAGGTGAATGTAAATATCACTTAGGCTTCTCCCTTCCCTCCTTACATGTATATTTATTACGAAAATAGATTATACGGCATATTTCAAGGGGAAAAAAACAGCGAAAATTAGCGAACGAGTGCACGTGAGGTGTTGTCAGGTGATAATTAGCCAATTCCAGGTGTATGGCACTCTCACTTACCTTATTTCTTTCTTGTATATATTATTTGGTATAAGAATAGGACATAGGGCTTATTTCAATGGATGAAATCAGTGAAAAATTCAAGGGAAGATTTACCTAGCGTAGCACGGCCAGCAGGCGAGATGATAGGGTAATGGAGGGGGGGTAGGGAGGGGAGTCAAGAACGGGGAGAAATGGCTAAATTGTCAACAATGGATGGGAGTACAGATGAGATTAGGAGTGCTGACTAGTGTTGGACACTGGCAGTACTGATAGATGATACAAGCCCCCACTTGGAAGCCCGGGTGAATTCAAAATAACACAGAATCACAAAAGCGACGCCCCGCGGTATGATCCCTTGCTCCCAAGCGTCACGAAAGTGACGCCCCGCGGTTAAAGGGTTAAAGAGTGATAGAGGTAAACGTTTAGGGCGTGCTTCAATTATTTTAGTTCTACGGAAACACCGAATTAAGTCGCCCAAAACTCGAAGCAAAGGACTGCACAGTGCACGCTGATCACTTGTGTAATTGTAACTCCAGCTTTCTCTGTCATCAAGTTCCCCGAATCCAAATTATTAATCCCTTTCGTCTGATGTTGTATTTTGGAGAGACTTTTATGCATGGTTGCGGGGAGTAAAGACGTGTTTTCTGAGCTCTCTTCTAGCTATAGGGCTGCCTCACCGGCATAGATTTTGTTTTTTCCGCCACTAGGGCGTTTTTATTAAAGTTAGGCCAGTTAATACTCATTCTCCTCCCTTCCCTGTTTAGAGATACAATAGGTGTTTGTGTCTTTTCCTGAGTTTACCTTTGCTTACTCGCCCACGGAGGGTCCTCCCCACTGATCGCTCTGGGGCGTGAACTGACACGGTCGGGCCTCCCTGGAGTGGTTTGAGAGGGCAACCTCAGACTTGGGTGTTAGGTCCCAGGGTGATAGTCCTTTGCTCGTTTTCTCTCCTTCTTCCCACTTCCCCCGTTAGGGGGAAGTGGTACTATGGAGGACGCCCCTACTGCCGCCCCCCCCTTCAGGGGGGGAGGCAGTCCTGACCGACCCCTGACTGTCTCACTGACTGAAGTCACGACTGACTGCCCCCGGACTAGTGCCCCACTCAACATCCCTGTAGATAATGCTAAATACGTAATCCTACATGTGACCGGTTCTACTTCATTGGCTAGTCTCAATCTCTTTCTCATCAAGAAAGTAATTGACGGCTGTGCTGGTGAGGTTGAACAGGTAAAAAAACTTGCTTCTGGAGACCTAGTCAAAACAATAAACTCACGCCAAGTCAAAGATTTGCTCCAGCTACATAAGTTTCATTGCTACGATGTCGAGCCAAAGATCCCTCACTCCATGAATTCCTGCAAGGGAGTTATCACTTGCAGGGACCTCATGGTAATGAACGAGGACGACATTGTACAGGAACTTACTGGCCAAGGTGTCATTGCTGCGCATTTTGTTACCAGGTTTATGGAAGGCATCAGGAAGAAGACCGCCACTATTGTTTTAACTTTTGCCAGGACCTCACTTCCCTCAAATGTCAAAGTGGGATATGAAATTTTAAATGTCAGACGCTACATCCCCAATCTCCTTAGATGCTCTAAATGCCAGATTTATGAGCATGCAGAAAAGGTTTGTCGGGCTTCTCAACCAGTGTGTGGTAGGTGTGCAGTTCCGGGTCATGATGCTGATCACTGCACGTCAGAGTCTGTGAGTTGCTTTCATTGTTAGGGTGCTCACTCCACTTCCTCGAGGGACTGCCCAAAGTGGAAGGAGGAGAAAGAGATCTGCACAGTGAAAGCCACAGAGGGCATATCCTATTATGATGCAAGGAAGAAGGTACGGGAGTCGCATGCGACTCCCAGGCCTACTGTCTCCTATGCATCAGCGGTTATGTCCCGGCCTGTGATGTGCACAGTGGAGACTCAGACACCCAGAACCAAGCACTCCTGTCACTCACATTGCACCATCGTCTGCTCCTCCTGCACAATCCGACTCTTCTTCTGATGCCCCTGCTCCATCTTCATACTCTCAGGCCGCTGCTGCTTCTCCGGCAGTGCAATATAAACAGAAGTCGGACAAACCTGAAAAAACTTGACAACTCTTACCATGTCACGACCTCATGTCTTACCTGCTCCTGGTCCAGCGAGGGAGAGAAAGGGTAGCTCTTCCTCGGTGGGCTCTGGAAGCCTAATTATTAATGAGCAAATGGAGGTTTCCATCAGCAAGCACCAGGATAGGTCCCCCAGTACTCGCTCGCCTGCTGGCGAGTGACATAAAAAGACTAAACACTGGCCCCCAATGTAAATCTTAACCCGCCCCATCCCGACGTTTTCTAGGCAGTGGTACGCCCCAGTCCCGACATTTTTGGACCTTTTTTTTTTAGGCTCAAACATTCGTTTTTGGTGAGAAACATCGAAAATTCATAGAGAAATCGCTCACCTGAGGTTTAAAATACTCGATTCAGGTACGAGTACCTCCTTACCTGACTGGGTTTTCTAACAGGCTGGCACCAAAGAAAAGGAGTTCTATGTGAGGGTAACTATTTTATCTACTCATAAACAGTATTTATTTATTTACTTGGTACGAATTTATATATAGTACAAGAGTATATTGGTTTTCAAACAGTAATATAGGCATTATAAACATTGTTTCACTCACTAACTCATCACCATTCATGACCTTTTTTTCCCACATTACCTGATCATCATTTCTGACTGTTTCTTCCTCTAATGCTATGTTAACTTTGTCCTCCACATTGTCATTGATTGGGGAATCACTCTGGCCCTTAATGTCTTTATTGGCCAGGTCACTGGTAACAGGTGAATTGCCGAGACAATGGCGTGTAGGGGGGGGGAAAGGTTATGCGGTGTAAGGCATTGTCCCTGCTTGGCATCATGTAGAGGAATGGAGAAAGGTGTCCCGTGTATATGTGCCAAAAATCACTCGCGAAATCACTCGCGAAAATTGAAAATTGTGCAAATTAGGGACCTTGCAATGTTGCCGCGTTAATTTACGTCTCCGGGATATGAGTGCACATCATGTGAGGAAGTGAATTCACGTCTCCGGGACGGGGCGGGTTAAACAGTCGCATTCACTGTGTTACAGTGGAATTGTAGGGGTCTTAGAAATAAACTACACAGTATAGCAATCTTGCTTTCTATACATAGGCCAGATGTTGTTTGTTTACAGGAGATGTGCCAGGAGGATCATCCTGATCCTCCACAGTTAAAACACTACCACCCGTATAGAAGATATGAAGGTCACGGAGTAGCCATATACACACACAAATCACACCCGCAAACGGAAGTGATTCTAAATTCTACTCTGGAAGCGGTCGCGTGCAGAGTAAAATTTAATAATGTGTGTCTGTCTATTTGCTCACTGTACTGTCCTCCCCATGGCCTCATTGATAGTGATGCTTTATATTCACTATTTGAACATCTGCCTTGGAATAAGTTAGTGCTGGGAGATTTTAACGCCCATCACTATCAGTGAGGTAGCTTGAGGATTGATGGTCGTGGGGAGCAAGTAGCCGACCTAATACTACAGTCCAACCTGTCTTCTGAACGATGGTAAAGCGACTCGTGTAGATGATCATACTGGTAACTTTTCAGCCAATGACTTATCTTTGGCCTCCCCTGGTATACATCAAGATTTCTCATGGGACCCTTACGACGACTGTCTTTCTTATACACGTCGTTTCGGACCCTCCACCTCCAAAATTTAACTATAAGAAAGCAGATTGGGCATCCTTCTCAAGGATCGCCAATTTAGATATATCTGGGGAGACCATAGATGTTAAGGTTGAAAATATAACAAAATCCATATTACACGCAGCTGCTATTCCCAAGACTTCTACAGTTCATGCGAAGCATAGAGCACATTGGTGGACGCCGGATTACCGACAAGCATTAAGAAAACGCAATAGGAGATACAGGGTTTTTGACAGTCAGCCTACAGAGGAAAATTTCATTGCATACAAACAAGCACGGGCGAGGCAAGGAGAATAATAAGAAGGGCCAAACGTGACTCCTGGCGGTCCTTTGTGACCACGGTGACTCGTACTACACCATTACATAAAGTCTGGTCCACTATAAGAATATTAAATAATAAAGGCCCATACATACCTATTACGACCCTGCAGGTAAATAATAACATCTATGATGAGCCCGTGGACGTTGCTAACGTCCTCGCCAGGAGCTTTTCTCATGTAAGTAGCTCAGCCAATTATTATCCGCGCTTCCAGCATCATAAACGCATGGCTGAGCTACAAATCATAGACTTTGCCACAGAAGACGTAGACCCCCCGTACAACCAAGAGTTTACGTTAGATGAACTGCTCCTTGCCCTTAAATCCTGTAAAGACACCAGCCCTGGACCAGACACCATCACATACGGTATGATCCAGCATCTTAATCAGGACAACCTGATTAAGATGTTAGCATTGTACAATGAGATTTGGGCGTCTCGAACGTTCTCAAACTCATGGCACTTTGCACACATCATACCGATACCCAAAGAGGCTGGTCGTCTCATGAATCCCACTTCATTTCGTCCTATTGTGTTGACTTCTTGTTTATGTAAGGTCATGGAACGTATGGTAAATAATAGGCTTCTTTTTGTTTTAGAGTCAAAGAATTTGTTAAATGATCAACAATGTGGCTTCTGTAAATACAGAAGTTCACTAGATCATTTAATGAAATTGGAGCATTGTATTGCAGAGGCATTTGCCAATAAAGAATTCATGATAGGGGTGTTCTTGGACATCCATAAAGCCTATGACATGACATGGCTACACGGTATACTAATGAAGCTCTATGCTTATGGTTGAAGAGGAAATTTGCCTATTTTTATTTCAAATTTCTTGAGGGACAGGACTTTCTCTGTCAAATTGCCCCGTAATGTAACATCGGACATATTTATCCAGGAAAACGGGGTCCTGCAGGGAAGTGTGCTTAGTCCCACTTTATATAGTATTATGATCAATGATATTCTGTCGTGAGCTCCCATCCCGAGGAATCTTAAATACTCGCTCTACCCTGAAGATTGTGCAATATGGCACTCGTCCCGTAATGCACAATTTTCGGCTGGGTGGATTCAAGCAGCCCTTGACTCCATCCACCAATGGGCCTTGCAGTGGGGATTTAAGTTTTCTGTCCCTAAGTGTGCCGCTGTAGTCTTCACTAATCGTAACGTTCCTAATTTGTGCTTAACTTTGGATAATCAGGTGGTACCTTTTCAATATTCTGTAAAGTTTCTGGGAATTCATTTTGATTGTCGGTTGAACTTTAAAATTCATGTTAATACTTTGCTTGCTCGTTGGAATAAACCAGTAAATGTCCTGAAGTACCTAGCAGGTACTACATGGGGTGCCGACAGAAAATCTTTATTAATGGTGTATAAGTCCCTCATTCGATCAAAGCTAGACTATGGCGCACAGGTGTATGGCTCGGCATCCGATGCCACGCTGAAAGGATTGGATGTGCTACAGAAGAAATGTTTGCAAATGTGTCTTGGAGCCGTCTGGTGTACCCATGTAGCTCGTATGGAAGTGGAGGCCCATGTGCCTCCCCTCCGTATTCGCCGTGACCACCTGGCTTTTTCGTACGGCATATGAACATATAGGAAAAGTAATATTGGCAATGTGGCCTGTACCCCCCTGCGTCAATATCACCACCTTCTGCAGCGGGTGCATCGGCCACTTGCCGTTCGCCACCACTTATTTACTCAGGAGCTTGGTGTGGACACCAGTGACTGTGACAAGTTGGTGTTAAAGAATATAGTGCCTTGGGAGCCACCTGGCTTTACTGTTAATGTTACATGGCTCCCAGCACCAAAGGCCAAGGTGCCGGAGGCGGAGGTCCACCACTTGTTTCGTAACATCATCATTCGTCTCTTGGGGTCCCACCACGGCTCCAAATCGAGTGAATGTGTGAGTGCAAGTGTGTGGTCACTGACTGTGCCCTCAGGTATCGGTTGCCGACTCATACATGTGTTTACCTCCGAATTTTTGCTATTGACAAAGCCATAGACTATGCTCTCAGTTCTAGGCATGACTCATTTGTCATACTTTCAGATTCAAAATCAGCCCTTCAGGCAATTGCATCTTGAAATACAGACTCACGAGATCCAGGGCTGCATCGTTAATAAGTTGCATTCAGGCAACAAGTCATTCACGCTGATCTGGGTGCCTGGTCATTGTCGTATCTACGGCAATGAGCAGGCTGACTTACTTGCAAAGTCGGCTGTAGAGCTCGAGGAGACTTGGGACGTTCCTCATGATCTATGGTCGAGTCTCTCTCTCGGAAAGAAATCAATAAATCTTCTGTGGCAAGGTCAGTGCACCAGACTTAATATTCCAACTTGTAAGCTGTACCTGGGCGACTGGGACATCACCAACTGTCCCAGTCGTCTTGAGGAAAAAGTGTTGGCGCAGTTACGGCTTAATGCCACTATATTAACGCACATCAAACCTTATATGGAAAGACAATTCCCACCGCACTGTGACATCTGTGATGCGGTGTTATCTATCAGTCATATCGTCCTGTGCTGTCGGCGATTTATTCATGAACGTGCTTCACTTATAAATTACTGCGGCGCAGCAGACGTCCCTTTCACCCTTTCCACCATCCTGGGTGATGGGGACATTGTTATGACTGATAAATTGATGGCTTTCCTGAGAGAGACCGGACTGATCAGAGTGATGTGACTTTTTTACTGTATGATTATGGTTTTTATCAACTGTAAATATGTATATATTGTACTGTTAATTAGGGTTGACAGTTGACGTATTTGATCTATTTCTAATATTGATGTCCCCTACATTAAACCCCGTTCCTCGACTAACAGTCACCAGCTGATGAGTGCAAGTGTGCAATATAGAAAGGTATTAGACACTTGGAGTCGGTGGCAGTCTGCTGGGCGAGGTTCTTCACTTTTTGTACAAATTATGTAAATACATTATACCATCTTGCTTAAGTTATTCTAATTAGAGCCGACAGCTGACGTATATGGAAATGTTCCTGACTAGTCTGGTTCCCTTTCATATATTGATGTCCCCTATATTAGGTTGTGCCTCGAGTGACAGTCACCAGGTGATGAGTGCAGGAATGTAATGTAGAAAGGCATTTCATATCTGCAGTCAATGGTGTTCTCTTGGTCGAGGCTTTTTTACCACTAGTGTAGGTCTAGTTATTTGTCTCGTAGGATTTAGTATAGGTTAGCGATTTGTCTGTTAGGTGATTAGTTTTTGGGTCTTTAGATTAGGCATTTTAGTTTATAAGTAACATAAGGTTAAAATATAAATTAAAAAAAATAAAAATAAAAATACAAAAAAATAATAAAATAATTAATATATATATATATATATTTATATATATATATATATATATATATATATATATATATATATATATATATATATATAAGCAACGTTGGGTCTGGTTAGTACTTGGATGGGTGACCGCCTGGGAACACCAGATGTTGTTGGCATCCCTACGTGTCAAAGTGGGGTTGCTGGAGGATTAGTGCCCCTCCCTGTAAAACAATTAACTCTAAGCCCTTGGCCACCCCGTCTGGGATTCATGGCGTCTGGCAATGAATGAATGAATGAATATATATATACATATATATATATATATATATATATATATATATATATATATATATATATATATATATATGTTATGGAACAGAGAGAGATAATGAACACTTCAAGTGAGAATACTAAAATCACTACTGTCCCGCAAAGTTCCAGGTTTAATCAAAAGAGTTAGGTAAAATTACAAGTTAACGTTTAATGCTCAAACTAACAACTAAACATTCAGGACTCATAAGGATAATGTAATGGTAAAAAACAGGTTAAATATATGGTTAACTGCAATAGCCTCTATTAACACGAAATTAGCAAGAGTAAATTTATCTAAGTCAGCCCTGATAAAATGAGAAAACCGGATAATGCTCAGTTAATGCAAGATATATTATTACAGATACAAAATATTATTAACAATGGCTGACATCAAAAACTCCACATGAACCACAAATACCTTACCAGGCCTAGGAATTAACACCTTATGCTATACAGTACAAGAACAAAATGTAATAACACTTATACTCAAATTACACAGCAGCTAGATGGCTGGAGACTTCCTGAGCACTCACAAAAATAATAACAACTGTACAGGGTAGGACAGAGATGTGAACAAAATGAGGAGTAGACCTAAGTGGCAATTAATGCAGAGACTGAGCTCATTATATAGGGGGCCGGCAGAGCTTGATACAACTTGCAAGAAGGATGCGCAAATGAAGACACAGAGGACAAAGAGTTGACACTCCTGGTCTAAACAACAGAAAGAACGACTTACTCTAGCATAAGGAAGGAGAAGGGGGGAATGAGGTAGAACACGGAAGCTTGGTCACTATGGAAGCCACGAGGCGAATCCTGATCAAACATGCAGCATACTGTACGTTAGAATTATACAAAGGATGATGAAATCATAGGCTATGTAACACCTCCCCACAAAAAAAAAAAAAAAAATTACAAAGGAAATTTCTTATTACTCTAAAACAATCTGTCTAAAGTCTAGATAAGCAATCTGCAATAACATTTTCTTTCCCCTTGACATGTTGTATGTCTAATGAATACTCCTGAAGAAGTAGACTCCATGTTGTCAATCTCTGATTTTTGTCTTTAAACTAACTAAGGAATTTCAGTGGGTTATGATCGGTATAAATGACTATGGGGTCAAAACCAGAACACAAATAAAATGAAAAATGCTGTAAACCCAAAATCAAGGCCAAAAGCTCTTTCTCAATAGTTGAGTAGTTCTTTTGAGGTGGAATGAACTTCTTACTGTAATAAGATACAGGGTGTTCAATACCCTGATCATCCTCTTGCAGCAAAACAGCCCGAGCTCCTGTATCACTGGCGTCAACAGCCATCTTAAAAGGCTTAGCAAAATTTGGAGTAGCGAGCACTGGCTGACTTAATAGGATAGCTTTAAGTTTGCTGAAAGAGGATTCACAGTCATCGGTCCAGACAAATTTAACTCCCTTTTTCAGTAGGTCTATAAGTGGTGATACAAGAATTGAAAAGTTAAGAACAAATCTCCTGTAATAACCTACCATTCCCAAAAATCTTTGTAGCTCTTTCCTACTTTTAGGTCCGGGAAGATCACTTATAACCTGAACCTTAGCTGCTGGTGGTGCAACGTGTCCATCACCAATTACGTATCCAAGGTACTGAACTTTAGCTTGACCAAACTCACACTTTGATAAATCAGCTACAAGATTAGCATGAACCAAACGCTCAAGAAATTTACTGACATGGCATAGGTGATCTTTCCAGTTGTCACTGAAGATTAATACATCATCAATATAAACAACACACCCTGCCAAACCCTCTGTTACAACATTCATGAGCTTCTGAAATGTGGCTGGTGCATTCTTCATACCATATGGCATTACAGAACATGCAAAAGTCTTTCCTAGTGTTACAAAACATTAGATCTCCCTAGCAAGTTCAGTCATAGGTACTTGCCAGTATCCCTTTAACAAATCAAACTTACTTATGTACCTAACCTTTCCGATCTTGTCTATGCAATCTTCCACGCAAGGGAGAGGGTAAGTGTCTGTTTTGGTTATCTGATTAACACGTCTGTAGTCAATGCAAAGCCGCTGTGACCCACCTGGCTTAGGGACTAGAGTGACAGGAGAACTCCACTCGCTCTGACAGGGCTCAATCATCTTGTGGTCCAACAGGTAGCCAAGCTCCTTCTGGATGAGAGGAACTTTCACTGGGTTCACACGGTAAGGAGGCAGTTTAATTGGCTTTGCGTCTCCAACATCGACATAATGCATCAACACACTGGTTCTTCCTGGAGTGGCACGGAACACTTGCAGGTACTCCTGCAGTAATGCCAAAAACTCCTGCCTTTCCTCGGGAGCTAGATGAGAAAGCTTAGTCTGGAGATCATTCATGATATCAGGATTCTTCCCCAAACTATCACTCAGGCTCATGCTGCATGGGAGAACTTCACTTGCAGACTCGGGTGGAACAGCTACAGTGCAGACTGGGTTATTTTCGTCCCACCTGTGATATAACTTTAGCATGTTGATGTGACATAGTTGCTTGTTCTTTCTACAATCTGGTGTGGCGATGAGATAGTTGACATCACTGAGTTTCTTCTCCACGAAATAAGGACCACTAAACTTGGCTTGAAGAGGTTGCCCATGCACCTGTAGCAGAATCAAAACCTGATCTCCTGGCTGAAAATGGCGTAACCTGGACTTCTTATCATACCAAGTCCTCATCTTCTCCTGAGCAGCTCCTAAATTCTCTCTCGCCAGCTGTAAAGCAGTGGACAGCCGTTCTTTGAACTTCATCACATACTCCAGCAGGTTGACGTCATCTTCCTCCGACAGCCAGCATTCTTTGAGTAGCTTAAGGGGTCCTCTTACTTCATGGCCAAACAGTAGTTCAAAGGGTGAGAAGCCCAGTGATTCATTTGGAGATTCTCTTGCGGCAAATACAACGAATGGAAGACCTTTATCCCAGTCTTTCTGATGTTCCAAACAGTATTTCCTGAGCATCGATTTGAGTGTTTGATGATATCTCTTCAACGCTCCTTGGGTCTGGGGATGGTAAGCTGAAGACGTGATCTGGGTGATGCCCAACTCTTTCAGAGACTGCTTGAAAACATTTGACATGAAATTACTTCCCCGGTCTGACTGTACCTCCTTGGGCAGACCAAACTTTGTGAAGAACCCTAGCATTTCCTTAACCACGTTCTTTGCTGAGATATTTCTAAGTGGAATGGCTTCAGGATAACGAGTAGCCATATCAATCAGGGTCAACACATAAGAAAATCCTGGAGAAGTCTTAGGAAGAGGGCCCACAATGTCCACCAACACACGGGTGAATGGCGCCTCAAAAGGAGGAATGGGAACTAGAGGTGCAACCTTTTCGGTCTGATTACACTTCCCCACAACTTGACAGGTGTGACAAGACTTACAATACCAGGAAACATCTCTGAAGATACCTGGCCAGTAGAAGTGTTTCAAAATGCGTGCCACAGTCTTCCTCACTCCAAGGTGTCCTGCCAAACTGGAATCATGAGCCACTCTAATGATATCCTGCCTACAAACACGAGGGATGACAACTTGATGTACAACCTCCCATTCACAGTCGGCTGATGCTGTTGGGGGTCTCCACTTTCTGATAAGTACTCCTGACTTTGTATAATAACAAGTAGAAGCACCAGCTGACTCTTCCTCACTGCAAACAGAGTTAGCTAGACCTTTCAACTCGGGGTCAGCAACCTGCAACTCAACCAACTCTTGATGAGACAAATTATCAACACTATGGGGTACTGCCTCATCTGATGAGTGGTCCAAATTAGCAAGAAAAGTGTCAGCTAGGATAACATCATCATCATCATTATCCTCTAAGTCACCAGTAACTTTAGACTTAGCCCTAGTGACAGCACATGCAGAGAACACATCAGGGATATCACAATCCTGGGTCGCAGTCACTGGTTCACTAGACAACCGAGAAGCTGGACACACTTGACTTCCACCAATATCATTTCCAAGTAAGAAAGTTACACCTGACATTGGGAGTGTCTCAACCAACCCAACCATAACGGAACCATTAACAAAACCAGACTCTAAATTCACTCTGCACAGAGGGACAGAGAAGTAATTATTCCCTACACCTTGTAAGATTACAGTTTCATCAGAGGAATTAACATTAGAGCCTAGAACACTGGTCAGTATAAGGGATTGGCAAGCACCTGTATCACGATATATTTTAACTGATTTTCTGTCATTACTGTCCAGAGGACTGACAAAACCATCAGACAGGAAATTAGCATATGAACTCTCGAGAGTGTCACCCATGTTACTGCTCAAAAGAGGAGCTTCATCATGAGAATTTAATTTACCCCTCAGAGCAGGTTCAGTTAACTCGGTTAAAGAATTCTGGGAACTCTCAACGGTGGACACTAGACCAATTGACTGAATATTTAAAGACTCCTTTTTGTTCACATCACGCTGTCTCCTGAAACATCTCTCCATAGTATGACCAAGCTTACTACAATAAGTACATTTACTTTTCTGAAATCTAGAGGTGGAGCTGGTATTTACTTCCTGAGAAACATCATCTTTATTCTCTTTCCTGTTACCTGTACTCTGAGTAGAGGCAACGTACTTACTCTCAGCTTTCCTTTTTTCTTTAGAATATCTCTTGTGAGTGAGGACATATTCATCAGCTAAAACTGCAGCATCAGACAAATTATCTATTCTTCTCTCATCAAGATATAGGCTTACATCTTTATTAATACACCTTTTGAAGTCCTCCAGCAAAATCATCTGCTTAAATTTATCAAAATCAGAATTTACATTCTTAGAATTTAACCACTGCTCTAACAGATCTTCTTTGATTTTTGCATACTTAACATGGGATTGCTTACCTTGCTTATAAGTTGTCCTAAATTTTACTCTCTAGGCTTCAGGAACAAGCTCAGAGGCCTTAAGAATCAAGCTCTTAACTACATCATAATTATCAGATTGATCCTGAGGCAAAGATGCATAAGTTACTTGAGCTTTACCTGTGAGATCAGTTTGAAGGAGTACTGGCCAATACTTTTTGGGCCAATTAAAACCTGTAGCTACCCTGTCAAACAACTGAAAATACTTTGTTAAATCAGATTCATTAAAAGGAGGGACAAGTTTAACATTTTTAGCCACATCAAAATCATCAGAGCTAGATGATCCAGTTCCACCTTGTTTCATGCGATACTCATGGTCTGCCTGAATCCTAGCAAGTTCAACTTGTGCCTGAAACTCAGCCTCCTTAGCACGAGCCTGAAACTCAGCCTCCTTAGCATTTGCCTGAAACTCAGCCTCCTTAGCACGAGCCTGAAACTCAGCCTCCTTAGCATTTGCCTGAAACTCAGCCTCCTTAGCACGAGCCTCCTGCAGAGCTAGCTGTAACTTAGCTATTTCAATCTGCGTTTACTCATCTGGAGGAGTTACATTAAACAAGCTTTCATTAATCATGTCAACAATTTGATCTTTAGAATGATGAGAGCAAACAGCAATTCCCAATTGTTGAGCAACAAGCTTAAGTTCATTCTTTGTTCTGTTTTCTACATCACACACTGTTTGCATATTTGACAAAAAAATCTTTGGCTTCATCAAGCTTAGTAATAGTAGACATCATGAATAAATCACAGTCACAAAATATCAAGCAATATCCTTATGATAATATCCTGTATATTCTGGCGAGGTCACCAAATTTATGTTACGGAACAGAGAGAGATAATGAACACTTCAAGTGAGAATACTAAAATCACTACTGTCCCGCAAAGTTCCAGGTTCAAAACAAAAGAGTTAGGTAAAATTACAAGTTAAAGTTTAATGCTCAAACTAACAACTAAACGTTCAGGACTCATAAGGATAATGTAATGGCAAAAAACAGGTTAAATATATGGTTAACTGCAATAGCCTCTATTAACACGAAATTAGCAAGAGTAAATTTATCTAAGTCAGCCCTGATAAAATGAGAAAACCGGATAATGCTCAATTAATGCAAGATATTACAGATACAAAATATTATTAACAATGGCTGACATCAAAAACCTCACATGAACCACAAAAACCTTACCAGGCCTACGAATTAACACCTTATGCTATACAGTACAAGAACAAAATGTAATAACACTTATACGCAAATTACACAGCAGCTAGATGGTTGGAGACTTCCTGAGCACTCACAAAAATAATAACAACTGTACACGGGAGGACAGAGATGTGAACAAAATGAGGAGTAGATCTAAGTGGCAATTAATGCTGAGACTGAGCTCATTATATAGGGGGCCGGCAGAGCTTGATACAACTTGCAAGAAGGACGCGCAAATGAAGGCACAGAGGACAAAGTGTTGACACTCCTGCTCTGAACAACAGAAAGAACGACTTACTCTAGTATAAGGGAGGAGAAGGGGGGAGTGAGGTAGAACACGGAAGCTTGGTCACTATGGAAGCCACGAGGCGAATCGTGATCAAACATGCAGCATACAATACGTTAGAATTATACAAAGGATGTTGAAATCATAGGCTATGTAACAATATATATATATATATATATATATATATATATATATATATATATATATAGATATATATATATATATATGTACTTTTGCGGACAGGAATTCTTAACTACCCTTGTCCAGCCAACCTGTGTATGTGGCAGAGTCGCATTCACGAGCACAGAAGTTGCCTTCGATGCATTTCTGTCGAAAAAAATTCCTTCAGCTTTGGGCTTGTACTAATGGATAAAGCAATAGTAATATTTACTTTTAAGGTTTGACTCTGATAACACGAATATATCACACTGATTATTAAATAACTTGTTTCTAGTATAGAGTCAAGCAAGTGATTAATATGTATATTTGGTTCCACTCCACAACTTCCTGTAGGTCTGAACCAGCGAACACGGAGTGAACAAGTTCGAAGCATTCATTTGTTAACAGGAGAGAGAGAGAGAGATAGTAAAGGGTGCCCGTGAATTTTAGAGGAATGAGGTGGAGAAATGAGGTGCTCAACACAGTTAAACAGGGATTTTTCCTTTCGTTTCGGTTGGCTTTCTATGCTTAAATGGCTAAATGAAGGTAAATTATGAAATATAATAACTGGATGACGAAGTGGTAATAGGGTCTGACTAATATTGGTTGTTTGGTGCAAGGTGTACAGTGGTAAGCCTAATTCCAGGCAACGATCGCTGTTAAAAGTTGGATGTTTTAGGTCCCATTTATTTTAAATATTTTCATGTATGTTTACAGTATGTGTATGCCCCTATGGACCTATTTTCACTCCATGCATATTTTTATCAATGAACATTTTCACCGCTCGGAGCACAATCCCTTATGGACCTGTTTTCCTTAATGACTTTTTTTTTTTTTTTTCCCAAAGACGCCTACTTCCCTACGTAACCTATTTTCCCCCGAACTAATTTTCCCCATTGATGTATTTCCTCCCCACGGACCAATTTTTCTGTCGACCTTGAATCTCTATGAATACAGGTTTCCTACATGGTCGTATACCCATGGATGTATTTTTCACAATGAACATATTTTCCCCATAAACCTGTCATCCGACGTGGTTATATCACCCACTGATGAGTGCAGTTGAAACACAGATCTCCTAACCAACAGACGTATTGCTCGATGGACCTGTTGTAACACACTGGATATATATACCTACTTCAGCATGATTCCAGAATAATATCCCCTGTGGACCGATTTTCCCAACTCGGACATTAACTCAATTCACCTAATCCCAGTGGCCTGTTTTCCCACAATCCGTCCATCCACCTACACACCCACCCATCAACACACATATCCACAACCTTACTCAATACAGTATGTCTCAAAAGTAGGACGACACAAACCCGTCTCTTGCCTTGTCCTACAGGTAGCCCCACCACCCACCTCACTTAAACAATGCACGAACCCCACTCCACCCCACTTAACCAGCCCAACAACCCTTTCCCTCCCTCTCGCCCACCCACTCCACCTAATCCGCCTGTGAAACAACCAGCCTACACTAACAAATCCACCCACCCAGTTACCAACCTACCAACCCTCATACCATGCTCCACAAGTCAGATGACTCTCAATTCAACACACACACACACACACACACACACACACACACACACACACACACACACACACACACACACACAGAGGCGGGGTGGATTTCCTTACACGAAATATGAGTCTCACCGCTTAACTCAGTCTGTCGATAGAAAATAGTACCGGGTACTCTTTACAGGGAGTTTGCCAGGCCATAGATAAGGGGCTTCATTCCGGCTACATACACATGATTTTATGTGATATGAGTAAATATGGTGCTCAATCTAAACAGGGAATTTTTCCTTTCGCTGATGACGAAGGAGTTTATTTATCCCAGGATAACGTCTCGTCGAACAAAATGAAAGATGGGTTTAATTTGGGTAACGCCAGTTGACTTTGTCAAATAATTTGGCAGGCCGCGTAACTTCTGTTAGATGCTTTATGTTCGCATTTTTTTTCTCTGGTGGTTGGCACCTGGAGATTTTTGGCGAACTCATAAATATTTTTATCATTAACTGGATATTTCTCTGGACAGAGAGGCAAAATACTTTCTTAAGCACAGCTTTTTGTTAAACCAACAGCATTTATCTTCTAAGTCATTATTCCAACGAAAGCAATCCTAAATATACCGTATAATATCTATCTATCTATCTATCTATCTATCTATATATATATATTATATATATATATATATATATATATATATATATATATATATATATATGTATATTTGGTTCCACTCCACGACTTCCTGTAGGTCTGAACCAGCGAACACGGAGTGAACAAGTTCGAAGCATTCATTTGTTAACAGGAGTGAGAGAAAAAGAGAGAGAGAGAGAGAGAGAGAGAGAGAGAGAGGGTGTATGGTGGGTGCCTGTGAATTTTGGAATAATGAGGTGGAGGCAGACTGGCGCAGGGAAATGCAAGGGATGAGAAACCCTGGATTCCTGTGATCCATTGGAAACAGGCCACAGTGTGAATATTTCTTCCATCAGTCACTAAAACTTGACTTGTTTTGTGATATATATATATATATATATATATATATATATATATATATATATATATATATATATATATATATATATACAGTATATATATATATCTATATCTATATCTATATATATATATATCTATATCTATCTATCTATCTATATACTCTATATATATATATATATATATGTATATATATATATATATATCTATATATATATCTATATATATATCTATATATATATCTATATATATATCTATATATATATATATATATCTATATCTATATCTATATCTATCTATCTATATATATATATATATATATATATATATATATATATATAGGGTATAGGCATATGACAGAGGAGCTAGTATATATACAGTATATATATATATATATATATATATATATATATATATATATATATATATATATATATATATATATCACAAAACAAGGCAAGTTTTGTGATATATATATATACAGTATATATATATATATATATATATATATATATATATATATATATATAGATAGATATATATCACAAAACAAGGCAAGTTCTAGTGACTGATGGAAGAAATACTCACACTGTGGCCTGTTTCCAATGGATCACAGGAATCCAGGGTTTCTCATCCCTTGCATTTCCCTGCGCCAGTCTGCCTCCACCTCATTATTCCAAAATTCACAGGCGCCTACCATACACGCTCTCTCTCTCTCTCTCTCTCTCTCTCTCTCTCTCTCTCTCTCTCTCTCTCTCTCTCTCCTGTTAACAAATGAATGCTTCGAACTTGTTCACTCCGTGTTAGCTGGTTCAGACCTACAGGAAGTCGTGGAGTGGAACCAAATATACATATTTATCACTTGCTTGACTCTGTACTAGAAACAAGTTATTAAATAATCAGTATGATATATTCGTGTTATCAGAGTCAAACCTTCAAAGTAAATATTACTATTGCTTTATCCATTAGTACAAGCCCAAAGCTGAAGGAATAATTTTCGACAGAACTGCATCGAAGGCAACTTTTGTGCTCGTGAATGCGACGCTGCCACATACACAGGTTGGCTGGACGAGGGTGGTTAAGAACTCCTGTCCGCAATAGTACGTGTGCATGAAAGTGTGTATGTTCATATGCATGGATGTGTGTATGTATGTATTGGTATGTATGTATATATATATGTTTATGTTCGTATATATATGTATATACGTATCAATGTATATATATATATATATATATATATATATATATATATATATAATTTTTTTTTTTTTGCCTTAATGACCAGGGGCTCCGGCCCCAATGGTTGATTTGCAAAAAAAAAAAAAAAAAAGTATTTTTATTGCTTTTTTCTGCTGCTTCTCAGTTCCATTTTTTTTTTTTTTTTTTTTAAGGTTATATCTAACCTCTCCAGTTTGAAAGCTTTCTCTAAAGCTGTCAGAAGATTATATAAATGAATGTTTCATTGAAGTATATACGTTAATGATCCGTCTTCTCTGGTGCTACTTTCATCGTATTTGATTTTAATGCCTATCACTACAGATCTTTTCACAGCATCTTTATATACTGTATATTCTTTCTGCCAGAGCCGGCTTTACTTAAATTGTGAGCCCCGCGCCTAAGGGGGCCCCGCGCTAGGGAGCTAGGGTACGCCTAATCTACTTTAGTCTTGTAACGTTCACACAACTATATATTGCAACATACACCTAACACCTTACTGCAGGTTTTATAGAGAACTATGCACTTTTCAGTGGTGATTTACACATTTTGTTTGTTTCCCTGTAGGCTTACATGTGTGCAATTTTATATAAAAATGTAGCTTAGATCTATTTGGTCCATTAACTCACATGCACTTTATAAGCGCTCGTTTTGATTGCTTTCCATTCTACCATAGAGGTATAAAGTCTATAACAGACTTTATTAATATCTCTATCGTTCTACATACCTTGAGTGTGAACCTGGTGGCCCCATCAAAGAGTTTCCAAATTGAGCTCCGCAGCTCATAAGGCCAGCCGTACTATCTGCTTGTTCATACTACTGAATGCTTGTTTTGTTTATAAATGTCTTATATTATCATGCCCTTCATACATGCTTTCTCGACTAATTGCCTTAGTGCAAATATCCAAGTCACACATCCACTACCACACCGGAAACCATAACCATCAATGCTGATGCACTGTTCGTTGGTCTTCTTAAAAGTTGTCAGCAATATATATATATATATATATATATATATATATATATATATATATATATATATATATATATATATATATATATATATATATATATATATATATACGCTTTCCTTAGTGGACGTTAAGAAAATGTCTGAATCTCCTACCCATTCTGAAAGTCGAGTCTCTGCTTCCAAACTGTTAGTAATAAATAGATTACCTTAAGCCTGCTTTAGCTTGAAAATGTAAATAAACTAGATGAGTTCCACAAAGAGACTGGCCAGAACTAGTCTTTCATATCCCACCATAGCACTTCCCATCCCGCAACACTGCAGCACATGCCATTACACATCATCCCAGCACCTGCCTTACGCCCCATCCCAACACCTGCCCTCGCACACTAAGCAGCACCTCCCCTCACACAACACCCAGTACCTGCCCTCACACACCACCTCATCAACTAATCTCAAACACCACCCCAGCAACTGACCTCACACACCATCCCAGCACTTGTTCCAGAGTCTACTCCTCAGAGGAGTAGGAGCAGGGCAGTACTCCCAAGGTGGATGGAAAACTAATGAGAGAGACAGCTGGAGCTACCTTTTCATCAGCCCTCCGGACTAGTTCCTGACCGACCCCCTTTGCTGAACTTTTTCAGTATTTCAGAAACACAAAGAGTAGGCCAGCATGCTCTCCAGTACAAGTTTCTCTAACTGTCAACTCCAATGTACATGCACAGTACACACTACACTTCCATCTCAAAATTTTTAAAAAATGGCACACAATAACCACGCCTCGGAGTCCCGGGGGGGGGGGAACCATAAATGCCTCCATCCACCCCTCTAACCGGTGACGACTCAACGAGATGCCTGGAACTACGGTCTGACTCACTTCTTCATTTCTGCAACATTCACGGCCATTCCTCTAACTTTCGCTCTGTCGAGCACCACCTCTCCTCCTCTACTGTAAACCTCACCTTTTCTTCCTGACAGACTCAGCTGTCTGAGGTAAATGGCAGCAAACCCTTTTCTGATTCCTCCTACTTTCGTTACTCATTTCAAAGCCAAAGGTGGCTCTTGTGTATATGTACGCAACAACTACTCTTGCTTTCGTGTTACTGAACTTGGTTCTTCTGAATTCTCTACTCTCTGGCTTCGGCTTTCCTGTCATTCTCTGACTAAATATATCTCTGCTGATTACTTATCCCTTAATTCTACTGACTATGAAAAATTCTTCGACTATCTTACTTCTATGATGGAACACATTCTATCCATTTCTTCTTTCTTTGAAATCTCCGTTCTAGGAGATTTCAACATTCACCACCACCTTTGGCTCTCCTCTTCTTTCACTGATCCACCTGGTAAACAAGCCAACATCTTTTCTATCCTTAATGACCTAGAGCAGCTTGTACAACACCCTACCCGTATCCCTGATCACCTTCGAGAGAGCTCCAACATACTTGGCCTCTTCCTTACAACTAATCCTTCGGTTTACACTGTTAATCTTTCCTCTCAGTTGGGCTTCTCTAATCACAACCTTATTACCTTGACTTATCCTATTGCTCCAGTACAGCCCGTGGACCCTCCAAAGAAACGTCGATTGTGGCACTTTGGAGCTGCGGATTGGGAGGCCCTCAGGCAATACTTCTTTGATTTTCCCTGGAATGATTATTGCTTCCATGGCTGGAAGCCATCTGAGTGTGCTTTGCGCATTACAAAGGTTATTGTCTTGGGCATGGAAGCATACATTCCGTTCTCATACCCTTTGACTAATGCAAGAAAGCCTTGGTTTAATCACGTTTGTTCTAACGCTGTGTGCAACAAAGAGATGGCCTATTAAAGATACCTCAGCCAACTCACCTCTGAATCACATCTTCTCTACGTTTCTGCCCGGAATCATGCTAAGTCTGTTCTTTGCTCTGCTAAGAATAATTTCATCCGTACTAAATGCTCTCAACTCCCCAACTCGAAATCTTCCCGCTCTTTCTGGCACCTTGCCAAAAACCTTTCTAACAATTTTACCTCATCATCCTTCCCTCCTCTTTTCTACTCTGATGGCTCTGTAGCTATTTCTTCTACTGATAAAGCAGATCTCATCGCTCAGACTTTCTCCTCCTATTCCACCTTAGATGATTCCGGTGCTGTTCCTCCATCACTTCCCCCCTCTGACTTCCTCATGGCTGACATTAAAATTTCTTTAGATGATGTATTTTCTGCCATCACTGGCCTTGATACTAACAAGGCATATGGGCCTGATGGAGTCCCTCCTACTGTCCTCAAGAACTGTGCTTCTGTGCTTACACCCTGCCTAGGTAAACTCTTTCGCCTTTGTCTTTCAGCTTGTACCTTTCCTTCTTGCGGCAAGTTTGCCCTCATTCAGCCAGTTCCAAAGAAGGGTGACCATTGCAAACCCTCTAACTATCGTCCAGTTGCTTAAACATCCTGTGTCTCAAAAGTTTTTGAGTCAATTCTTAATAGAACATTTTTAAAACATCTTTCCTATCACAAACCTTCTTTCTGATCGTCACTATGGGTTCTGTCAGGGACCCTCCACTGGTGATCTTCTCACATACCTTTCAGACTCCTGGTCATCCTCCTTTCGCTTCTTTGGCGAAAGCTTTGACATTGCACTTGACATCTCAAAGGCTTTTAATCGAGTCTGGCATAAATCTTTAATTTCCAAACTGCCCTCTTACGGTTTCTATCCTTCTATCTGTGCCTTCATCTCTAGCTTCCTTTCTGGTCGTTTTATAGCCGCCGTTGTAGACGACCATCGTTCTTCTCCTAGATCTATCAACAGTGGCGTTCCTCAGGGCTGTGTCCTATCACCAACTCTCTTCCTTTTATTCATCAATGACCTTCTAAGCTGTACATCTAACCCTATCCACTCGTACTCTGATGATTCCACCCTTCACCTTTCCATTCGATTCCCGCAACGTCCATCTCAGCCATTACTTCAACAAGCAAGGGATGAGGCTATGGCACACCTAATGTCTGACTTGGCTCGTATCTTTGACTGGGGTAAAAAATAACCTTGTTTTTAATGCATTAAAAACTCGGTTTTTACATCTATCAACGAGTACCCACTAATGTTTAATGATATCCAGCTCAATCCTGCATCATCCTTGAATATACTTGGGGTTTCATTTACTCGGGACTTATCTTGGAAAGATCGTATTATATCTCTTGCAAAATCTGCTTCCAAGAGGTTAGGTGTGCTAAGCCAACTCTAAACCTTTACCCTTGCACAGTTGTTGAATTTATACACCGGTTTTACTTGCCCCTGTGTAGAGTACAACTCTCATGTGTGGGGAGGCTCCCCACAGATCACTGTTCTCAATAGGGTGGAGTCAAAAGTTTTTCGTCTCATTAACTCTCCTCCTCTTACTGGCTTCCTTCATCCTGTGTCTCTTCGCCACACTGTTGCATCTTTATCTCGTTGCTATCTCAACTTCAATGGTCACTGCTACTCTGAGCTGTCTGCTTGCATCCCTCCACCTCTACGACTGGTGCATAGCATCCGTCTAGCAACAAACTCTCATTCCTTTTCTGTCCAACTCTCTAATAAAAGAGTTAGCTGTTACTCCCAGTCCTTCATTTATGCAACAGGTCAACTCTGGAACTGTCTCCCTCTGTCTGTATTTTCTACCTCCTATGATCTCCAGTCTTTCAAACTTAGTGTGTCCAGAGATCTGGAAATGAACGGATCTTGAATTTGGCTCTCTTTTGTATTGTTTTTTTTTTTGTTTTTGTTTTTTTTTGAAGGAATGGTTTGTGGGCTACTGACGTTTGTGTCCTTCTTTCTTGCATAAAAAAATAAATAAAAATCAGCAGCTGCCCTTACACACCACCCCAGCACCAGTCTTCACACACCATCCCAACAAAAGACCATGCACACACCACCCCTGCACCTGCCCTCACACACCACCCCAGCAACTGCCCTTGCACACTACCGCAGCAACTGCCTCGTGCACCAACCCACTTCACACGTCACCTCAGTACCAGTCCTCACACACCATCTACGACTCGCCCACACACACCACCCCAGCACCTGCCTTGTGCACCACTGCAGCACCTGCCTCACGCACCACCCCAGCACCAGCCTCATGCACCAACTCAGCACCTGCCTCATGCACCAGCCCAGCACCTGCCTTCACACACCAACAAAGCACCTGATTTCACACACATTTTATCACCTGTTCTTACACACCAACCCATCACCTGTCCTCAAACCCCACCTCAACACTTATTTTCACTCACCACCCGGCATTCTTTCTTATACAGGCCTACAAGATTTCCTTTCACCTCTCTCTCTCTCTCTCTCCCTCTCTTAATACCAACTGCACTTCATCTTATCCAAAATATCCTAACCAGACCATTTTTCTAAAATCTAGGAGAGGGATGTCACAACTCCCTAATCTCTCCCTGGAATGGAATGGAATGGAATATGAATTTTAGGCCAAAGGCCAAGCACTGGAACCTGCAAGGTCATTCAGCGCGCTGATGAGTGAGATATGAAAGACGATAGTTTAAAAGAATGAGTATAAAAATATAGAAAACTACTACACAATAATCATGCAGCTAAAAATTGTAGGTAAAATGAAAACAGATGTAGACAGAAAGCCCTAAAACATAACAATGACAACACTAATCACAACTTGCAGTGTAGCCCTGTCCCCTTTAAAAATGCCATAAGGCTAGAAACATTTGCTTATTACCTAAAATAACTGATAGGGATCCCTTAATTGTAAAAAATTTCACCCGAGAGCGGGCATAGGTCGACAGTCCAATAAGATATGCCTGCAAGTTATTGTGACATGACAGATGTCACACTGAGGTGGGACCCCTCGGTCCAAAAGGAACCCATGAATCAAACACATATGGCCAAATCGCAGCCTAGTCGACCTCATCTCAAAACCTCAACAAGCCTGAGAAGAGGATGACAAGGCATAGACCGAAGGCCGGATCTCTTTATACTTCGAGTTATTGGCCAGGGAGGGGGAAGTCCATCTCGTCTGCCACTCAGACCATACAAAGTTACTGATAACGGTCTTCAAATCAGAATAGGGAACCTTATTATACCCAACAGAAGGAAGAGAACATGCCGCTTTTGCTTCCTTATCAGCAAACTCGTTCCAGCAGAGATTAACATGTGACAGTATCCAGCAGAACAAAACAAATTTATACTTTGCAGCCAGTCGCAAAAGCCAAGACTGAATCTTCCTTATTATAGGGTGGAATGTGTTAAACTGCTTAATGGCGGTCAAGCTTCCATAGGAGTCTGAATATATTGAAAACGTCTTCCCCGGCATTGAGTAAGCCTCTTCAAGAGCCTTCTCAGTAGCAGTTAGTTCAGCAGTGAGAACAGAGGCATTGTTTGAAAGCCATCCAAGATGTACACCCCCTTTATGAACAACAGCACAGCCTACACCAAGGGGTGACTTTGAGCCATCAGTATACAACTTTACTGAATCTCTGTGGAGAAGGTCATGGCACAAAAATTTCAATTTAGTTTCTTCATCCGAAGAGGTTTTCCTACAGATGGTTTTGGGACACACATTAGGTTCCGGAATGAGCCAAGAAGGGAGACTGCTGTAGCTTACTGGTTCAATTTTTTGTTCCCTGAGCAATGTGTCACCCACATGTGCCATGCGAATCTGGAATGGTATAGAGGCTCTTGGACCACAGAACTTAGACGAGTCACACTGCAACAGAACATCAACACAAGGATTGGTGTAACAATTGCTCTTAATTCGCGCACTGTAGCGAAGCCCTAACTCATGCCTAAATAAGTCCAGAGGAAGCTGGTCTGTATCTACATATAAACTCTCCACAGGGGAAGTGCTGAAGGTGCCCGAGCACAGTCGTAGACCCGTATTGTGGAGCACATCAAGCTCATAAAGTTTAGTCTTACATGCAAAGGAATAATTTTGGCAAGCATAGTCAATCTGTGACCGGCACAAAGAGTTATAAAACCTGAGAAGGGAGTTCCTATCAGCATCCCTATCAAAACCAGAGACCACCCTAAGGATATTCAATGATTTCTTGACTTTAAGCTTCAGATAATCAATGTGCTGTGACCAAGAGAGACATGAGTCAAAGATCATGCCCAGAAACTTAACCTCCGTCTCAAAAGGGATGACGTCATCATTTAACTTTAGTTGTGGGACAATCTCCTGGCGTGTGCTTCTAGTGAAGTGGATTGCAACAGTCTTGGAAGCTGAAAAGCAAAAACCATTATCATCAGCCCAACGACAAATAGTATTAATGGACTTTTGCAGGTGATGACTAATCTCGACTGCGTCGTGGCCAGACACACAAATTGCCAAATCATCAGCATACAGGGAGCCCAACATGGGGCGGGATATCTGATCGAGAACACCATTGATAGCCACAGTGAAACATGTGACACTAAGAATGCTGCCTTGGGGAACACCCTCTTGCCTATAAGGGCTGGATACAACATTTCCGACACGAACCTTAATGTAAAGTTCCGACAAGAAGCAGCGGATAAAACAAAACATATTTCCCTCTATGCCATATCGAGACAGCTGAAGATGAATACTAGTGTGCTCGGTTGTGTCGTACACCTTCTCAAGGTCAAAAATCACCCCAATAGTCATTGCTGGATTTTATTTGAGAGGATCAGGAGGGGGTCTAGTGTCGAATGGTTCTTCTGAAACCCAAACTGGTAAGGAGAAAGCAGCTTTTTGGATTCTAAGTACCACACTAACTTTGCATTAAGTAGCTTTTCCATCATCTTACAAACATAGCTGGTCAGTGCTATAGGCCTATAGCTGGTAGCCAAAAGGGGATTTTTGTTTGGCTTACAGATGGAAATAATGAGGGAAACTTTCCAACTGGCAGGAAAAATGCCCGTTTCCCAAATTTCGTTAATGATGTTTAGGAGGAACTTCTTAACAAAAGGCAAATTTGTGAGCATTGAATAGAGGATGTTGTCCTCACCTGGAGATGTAGGGGTAATCGAAGACAAACGTCGTCCAGTTCTCGTAGAGTGAATGGAGCATAATAGGCAGCATTGCAAGAAGATGGAGAAGGTAGAGGCATGTTAGGAATACCATTCCCTGATATTAGAGAAGACTTGGAGACATCAACAAAATGCATCCCTAAGGTCTCCACAACCTCAGCAGGATCAGTGAGGAGGTCGCCACCTATTTTTAATATCGGGTTGGGAGATGGGATAAATTTGCCTGAAAGCTTTCTAATTTTCCTCCATATAACCCTAGAGGGAGTCTTGGAATTAATGCCGTCGATGTAAGATATCCAGGAGTCCCACTTGGCCTTTTGAAAGTAGCAACGCTGCTTTGCCATGGCACTTTGGTAAATTTGGCGCCTGGCAGCTGAGCCACTGGTCTTGTAACACCTATAACATTTCCTCGTAATTTTCCTTAGTATGGCACAGGTTTTATTCCACCAAGGGACCGCAGGTCGACGCAGTTTACCTTTCGACATAGGGATGGCCACACGGGCACCGCCCATAATCGCAGCAACAAAATAATCATAGTCCTCCAAGTGACTAGAAAAGGACTCGAAAGGACTAGCCAGAAGTATACCGTTTTTATAATTCAACCAATCAGCCTCCCGCTCTCTCTACCTAGGAGAGGAATGAGCAGGGACATTTTTCACACACTTTAAATGGATTGGGTAATGATCGCTTCCATTCAGAAAAGGATTTACTGACCAATGAAAATCCATAAGGATGCAGGGAGAACACAAGCTCAAGTCAATAGCGGAGGAAGCTCCACTACAGACACTGTGGTAAGTCATATTGCTATCATTGTAAATTGAGATATTATATGATTGGAGTATGTCATCTATAATCCTCCCACCAGAATCCAAAATTGTACCACCCCATAATGGATTATAGGCATTAAAGTCCCCAAGAAGGAGAAAGGCAGCAGGAAGCTGATGGATTAAGTCCTCAATGTCCTGCTCACTGAAACCACCACCAGGTGGAAGATACAAGGAGCATACCGTGAGCGAATATTCCAATACAACCATAGTGGCAACAGGTTGGAGAGTCATCTGCAATTGAACAGAAGAGTGCTGCAAGGACCTGTGAACAATTATTGCTGCACCCCCATTCGCCCGATTTCCTGGAGGAGGGAGAGACCCGTGAAAGACATAATTCAATCCAGGATTGTATACCTCAGATCCTAATATGGTCTCCTGGAGACAAACAATACCTGGATCAAAGTCATGCATCAGAACTTTTAGTTGCTCAGACCTAGAGAGGAGATCCTTACAATTCCATTGCAGGATGTCAGAATGGAACATTACCTGCTAATGTCAGAAGCCCCAACCTTTCCGTTACGTGGTTGGGAAGATGAAGTCACACGTTTGGTATCAGGGTGCAATGACAGACGACAGCTCCACACGGACTTGTCAACATCGGATTGGGTGACTGGAAACTTAGAAGTTTCAGACAAAACAGACACAGGAGGGGATGGACAACCGCATCAGATGCTACAGGGGTATCAGAGACAGAAGGTAAAGGAGAGACATCCATCGAACGCTCGTCAGGTGAGCAGTCCTTATCAAGATTTGAGAACTTATTGGATAGTATACATAGGGGAAGAAGAGTTCCCGGATCTCTTAGAGCGGGGAGGACAAGTAGTCATTGTCAGCCTTTGCATTCATTGTACGAGAGTGCTCCTTCACAGATGGAGCAACCGCACTCTGCTTTCTGATTGCCTTTGAAGGACGAGGTGACAACGACATTGCTCGAGAGTGCTCCCCCACTGAGGGAGCAACTGCACTCTGCTTACTGATGGCCTTTGAAGTACAGGGAGACAACGAGATTGCTCGAGAGTGGTCCCACACAGAGTGAGCAACCACACTCTGCTAACTGATGACCTTTGAAGTAAGAGGTAACAATGACTGGGCAGAGGACGACCGAGAAAAGGAGGGACCCTTACCAGAGACAACACCAGTACCACGAAGGGCCTGGGATGAATGCAAATCTGAAGAAGTTGAAAGACCAACAGAAGAATTGTCACCAGAAGCTGGAAGAGGCTTAGTGGGTGACTGAGGGACATTCTGCTCAGTGCTGCTAGTAGTAGTGTGAGGAAGTTGAGGGGACTGTCCATCAGAACAATGGGATCGAAACCCTTGGATAGTACTTGAAAATTTGGAGCTAGGGTGTTTGTGGGCCGTCAACAGCCGATGCCGAGCACTTCCAAAGCTAATATGCTCATTATCTGCGAGCGCAATGATTTCCCGCTCGAACTGGTACTGCAGGCACGTTTTTGAATTCGAAGAGTGATCACCACCACAATGCTTGCAGAACATAGAGTTAGAGCATGATTCAGGGTCATGACTGGCAGAATAAATGAAGCATAACTTCTGACTTTTGCAGGAGTCCTTCACATGACCATATTCGAAACAGTTATAGCACTGTGTTGGCCTATGGCGAAACTTCTTGATATGAAATCTCAGATGTCTGATTCTGATGTAGTCCGGCAGATGAGGTGATGAAAATGTCAGACAGATAGCGGAATTTGCACCTTTCAGCTTCTTTACCTCAATAGCATTCGCAGGACAACGACGCAGTATCTCTTCATCCTTAACCCGCCCCGTCCCGACCACTTTCTCACCACTGGTACCCCCCAATCCCGACCATTTTTGGACCCAAATTTTTTTTGCTAAAACTTTTGCTTTTGGTCAGAAACAATGGTCAGTCACGAAGAAATTGTTCCCCGGGGTCCGTAATTGCCCTAAACAGGTATGCCTTGGTCACACCTGGCACCGTGTTCTCTGTAGGTGGTCTGAGCCTCTAACGTTTTCTATGGTATTATAAGTTTGGGAAACCAATGAAAGTAAGTAGATATGTATTTATTACAAACATATAAACATATGATAAAAGAGTAAATTGGATTTTATACAAAAATAGAGCTGAAATAAGCATTGTACCATCGTGCGAAACGAGCAAAATCGGGCAGACTGGTCACGATGAATCGCTAACATTCCTGAATCATGATACATATCATATTTTCTACTTACATAATACATCTACAATAACATTATACCATTTTACATTTTATTGAACTGTTTTTACGTATTCACAGGCTTTCGATAACATTTAGCGTAATGTTAGCGCATATTTACGTAGTGAGTGAACTCGCTGTGACTGTTGTTTCAACTTGTATTGTGTTTTTTCTACTTACATAATACTTTCCTAATAACATTATACACTTTTCAACTTTAGAGAACTGTTTTGAGATAGTTTCAGGCCTTACGTAAATATTTAGCGTAATAATAGCGCATAATAACACACACAGTGAAGTCGCTATGACTACTATTTCAACTTACAACTTATTTTTGCACTTATATAATAATTCTCCACTAACATTGCACATGTTTACACTTGATATAATTGATATCACATAATTTCAGACCTTACGATTCTACTGAGCGTCATATTATGGCGTACTTACACAGTGAGTGTTATCGCGATATCATTTGTTTCATCTTACACTAGTATTCAACTTATAAATTACCTTACTACTAACATTACAACCTTTTCCACTTTATATAATTCCTATCACATACTTACTGACCAGAATGTTCTACTGAGCGTAATGTTTTCGCAGATTTACACAGTGGGTGTACTCGTGACATCAATTATTACAACTTACACTATTTTTCAACTTATACGTTTTATTCATGCTAACATTACACCCGTTTCCACTTTATATTCTTGCTATCACATATTTAATGACCAGAGTGTTATACTGAGCGTCATATTTTCGCAGATTTATACAGTGGGTGTAGTTTTCATATCACTTCGTTCAACTTACACTATTTCTCAACTTATACATTACTTTCCTGCAAGCATTACACCCGTTTCAAGTTTGTATAAGACTTAGCACATACTGACTGGCCTTACCATTATACTGAGCGTCATATCGCCATCCCACACAGTTTCAGTAGTGTAGGAAGTTATGGTACTCTCTGAAACATGGCTGAAGGCACAACGCAACATTGATGGTGGTGGGGGAAGTGGAGAGCGGCGCCTTTCATCACTTGCACTTCTCTTCCCTCTCCCTTTTCCTTTACCCTTTCCCTTCCCTTTCCTTCCTTTCCCCACATCCTGGGGCTGTGTGGAGGAAGTTTGGGAATATTGTATGGTGAAAGACGTGCTGGGGAGTGGCTCCACCTCCTCTCCCCTAGGCCTACGTGCACCACGTGCTCGTGCTGCCTCCCTCACACCACTTTCCCTTTCACCCCGCACTCCCACCACACCACTTTCGCCTTCCCCAGACAAAACACTAGGCCATACTTTATTTGCCTTGTCGCCCCACCTTCTGATCCTCGGGGTGAGATTTTTTCCTTCCTCAACCACGAGGCAACATCACGTCCTAAGCCGCCGTCATCATCATCGTCCTCATCCTCGCCCTCATCAGAATCTCTCTCTAGGGGATGGAGAGAGGTCCATGCAGGTGTTTTGGGTGCAGGCTGGCCTTCCCTTGCCTTACGATACGTGACATACCGCTTTTTCCGGGGCGAAGGGACCTCCTCATCACTGCTTGTTATTTCCTCCTCAGGCTGCACATAATCTCAATCCACCACATCATCATCAAGTGGAGAATCACTATCTCCAGTGAAGGCATCCAGGGCGGATTGTATTTCGTCGTCTGAGAGACCTTTACGCACCATGTCTGACCTGGGTCACTGCTAACAGGTGAGTGACCGAGACAAGTGCGAGCGCAGGTCACGCGGGGTCTGGGACGCTGCCCACCTGGCGGCAGGTAGGGGAGGCTTGGGTAGGTGGGCGAATCGAAAATCTCGCGCGAATTTTGAAAATTGTGGAAATTATGAACCTTGCAATTGCAGGACGTTGAAGTACGTCAACGGGATTGGCAGTGACAAAATGTGAGGACGTGGAAGTATGTCAACGGGACGCCGCGGGGTAAGGTCACAAAGATCACTGTTGTAAATGACTCCTTTAACAGTGTTGAAGGTTTTATGTGGGAAGACAGACTGAAGAACCGAGTCAGGAGATGGTCTAAATTTAGACAAAAGGACGGCCTGTGTGTCATTCCCCACTTTAACTAACAAATTCCTTTCATACCTCTTCAAATTCCCCTCAGGGATATTACCTATTTTCCTCTTGAAGCATTCAGATCCTTTAATAAAATTGTTGTGTCCATCCTTATATGTGGCGACATGCCAGTATGGCCTAGGAATGTCTCTAGGAATGTTAGGAATGCCGTCATCATCCTCAAAAGGCTTAGGTATGAAATCAAGGTCATCGTCAGACAGATTTGCAACACTGAAAAGTTTAGCCTTGCATCTAAGTAATGCAGTACCTTCACCTAAAGCTCGAAGAGCAGCCAATGCAGATGCCCTCTCACAGAAGGTAACATAAGTGTCAAATGAAGATCCATCCTGACACAAAATCAACTTTAACCTGTTCATGACACCAAAAGGCCTCATGGCAGCATAAAGAGTATCGTATGCAATCGTTTCCCGGATTCCAGCACAAAAAAGTACCCTTAAATGCCGGTTTTCACCGGTAGTGGACTCAAAGGTCTGGCCGTCCTCCACACGAGCACCGAATTCGGGGGGAGTGGATTCCATGAATAAAGAAAAAACTTCATTCCCCCACCCCTCCACCCACCATGGAGCCCAACAAGAGGAGGTCAGATGCCAGGGAAAAGACCACTGGCGACCCCAGAGGTAGTGGGAGAGTATACGCAGGTAACCACTGGGGGACCCGGATGAGGGTGACCCCAGGACGATAGGAGCCACCAGGCCCCCTAGTGCCCACTGGACCCTAGCCAATGCATGACCAGCCGATTGACCTGGTCGGGCCCAACCAGGCCGCCCGTCTAGCCAGAATAAGGAACCAAGGAGGTGTATTGCTAGCTGCAGGTCGCATCATGCAGCATCACTTAACCCCTAGGACTCCCATCTCCCAGCATTACGGGACGTCACACACGGAAAACACGTGGGAAGGCAACAGTCCTGCCCTAGATGGCAAGTGGGCAGGGAATAACATCACCAGCAGGCCTCCTCCACCAATGATGTAGGGGGTGCTTGGTCCACGAGACCGACAAATGCCGAACCCTACAAAGGTAGGCATGCCTCCAAAGTAGGTGGCACTGCCAGCCACACTTCTAGCCCCGCCACCACGTCAAGGTGACCCCCCTCAGCGGGGAATCTCTCCCTGGCCCCGTCTTACCTGGGGTGGGATTCAAAACAGTGCTGCCAGCTTCTCGGCACTGCACCACAATACACTACGTAGATAGTGTTTTTAAGGAATATTATCCATCATTTTCAAATCATGTTTTTTGTAGGCGATTATATAATGGTGTAAAATTCTTAATGAGTGAGAGCTGCATTTGGAAACTCCCTGACCTGTTGTTTCCAGATGATACTGAATTGTCAGCGAAGACAAAAGAAAACAGCAAGGCTTGGTGAATGAATGTGGGAGAGTAGGTAAATCGCGGAATCTAAAGATAAATGTAGGGAAGCGTAAAGTTGTGGTCTTCGAAAGAAGTGCAGCCACTGAATGCACTGTGTGGTTGGATGGTGGGGAAATGAAAATGTGAGTAGCCTACATTTTAGTACTGGAGTAGTGTGATTAAGACGGAAGTTTGGAGGATAAAGTGCTTGAAAGGGTACAGCTGGGAAGAAAGGTTGCTGGTTCACTGGAAACAGTGATAAGAAATAGGGAAGTGAGCATGGAAATTTATAAAGTCGCTTCACGACAGTATTGTGATTCCCACTCTTACATATGGAGGCAAAGTTTGGACCTTGTTGGAAGGACACAAGTCATGAGTGACAGCAGCAGAAATGAGTTATGTGGAGTTACATGGAACATTAGACTGACAAATGAGGAGGTGAAGGAGCTTTGTGGTGTGGAGGTGGGTGTGATAGAAGGCGTTATGAGAAATACCCCGAGGTGGTTTGGGCATGTGGATGGGATGAAGAATGAGACTAACTGGAAGAGTGTAAGTGAGCGAGGAGAGGAAGCTGAGGATATGAAGGGATTGTGTAGAGAGATATATGAGAGAGAGGTGTGTGAGCTTGGAGTAGGACAGCTAAATAGCACGGGACAGGGCGCCATGGAGGCGGTTTGCTTGTGGGCACCCATTTCAGGAATAATGCGACAGGCAGTAGACAGAGAGGAAATTCCTGTTATACCATTTTATACACCTTTTTACGCTCCTAGTGCAAAAGAAATCAACTTCCCATCAGCAAGTTATACAAAGCCTGGTACTGTTTTGGTTAAATATCACCAACAACGACGTTGCCTTGTGGGCAAAATTTCGAACTCCAGGTAATGGCATGTAATGACATCAAGAGAGTTGGCTTCCGAGCTAACTAGCATTTCGGAAGGCATTTATTACTATTTTCTGGTTATATCATACCTTCTCTTCTTGTTCGGTGAAGGTGAGTCGAGCAAAGAGGGGAAATGTGTACAGCAGCAACAATTATGAAGATGAAACCACGCACGCAAAATCAGTCTTACCAAACTGATTCTTAATAGTGTAAACCATTCTTTGAGATTAAGACTAGAAACCAATAATATTCCTTATATATATTTTATCGAAAGCTGCATATTTCCTTTTGGGTTAGAATATTAGCAAACAATATATATATATATATATATATATATATATATATATATATATATATATATATATATATATATATATATATATATATATATAAGAATTCACTTAACCTACAATCCGTGTTCCTTTTTGTAAATACGCTCTGTCACCGTGCAGATCCGAAAAACTAACTGAAAATCTCACTTGTAAGGTACTTATCATTCGGTCGTCATTGAAATCTTACAAGGTTATTGGGTATCTATTATTTGTCTCTAGCAAAAGGACGCGGAATTGCCTGGGACCCTGGATGACATCTTCCTCTGTTGGAGAAACACCCAGGGGCCCATTATACCCATGGGTACATTCGTCATGGACCTATCCCAACCTTGGACCTATTTTCCCACTAAACACCCACCCACCAACCAACCCCACCCACCCCACCCTCCCTGTCCACTCCACCATTCCGTCCACCTACCCGACCCATTATACCTAATAATGAAATGGTTGTAGAAAAATAATCTGTGGTAATTGGCTACGATGTGTTCACCATATTGACTTGATTTGTTCTAATTAGTTCTAATTTTGGCCATCAGGGGCCACTTTAGCAACTCAGATGTATACATTTATATTCGTTGTGAAAGGTTACACCTCTCAGAGCTAGGTGTTTAGAGAGACCTATATGCAGTGCCGTTTTTAGCCTTTTCGGGGACATATGCGAAGTGCTGTTTGGGGGCCCCTATTTTGTGAAAGTATGGTGGGGAGATTCCACATCCTCTATGGTGGTCTGGGGGCATGACTTTAACATTTAATTGCATCAGTCAGGTGCACTTTAACAGGAAAAGAGACTAGATCCGTGAAAAACTCTTAACATCTTTTTTTCTCTCAAATTCAAATAAAAAATTTCAAGTTGACCACAGCAGTTTAAACCTACAGAAAATGATAATAAATGGGATGCACTGGGGCTCCCCTACAGGATTTACCGAATCTGCATTATAACATCTCCCAAATGGGCATACATGAGACAGGTGCTGCATTTTCCTTAAAATGTATATTGTAAATCTTAGGAAATGTTAAATTTATTAAGGAATCAAAATTTAGGCGGACATTGTAACTGATAATACTAAACATATAGAAATATCCCTTTCTCCCCCCAAAAAACCATAATAATAAATTAGGCCATCACACAGAATGACCATAAAATAAATTAGGTCATTGCACAAAATGAACATAATGACACTAGTATCCATACAAAAGCACAAATGATAAAACACATAACAAACCAATAATATACATGTTGCAGTTAATGTGGAACTATATACATGTAACACTAAGCCCCCTTCATGACCATTTTGGGTCACTTTATGGCACTTACAAAAATTGGCGGGTCCACCGGACCCCTACAACATTTATTTCATGAATATAGAGTGACAACACACACATTTTAATTTCTTAAAAAAAAAAAAAAGACAATAATGGCAGCTCGGGAGCCCCTTGGTGGCCTCGGGGGCCCTATGCAATCACGTAATTCGTATATAGAAAGAAACGGCATTGCCTGTATGCATCCCCTCGATTTCCAAAGAGGACAGATAAGACTGACAGACAGACAATCAAGCATTTCCATATATATATATATACAGGGACTGTGTTGTTTTTATGTTGTTTGTCCTTCAATCACGCCCAAACCAAGGGCCACAGACCCCCCAGACCCATATACATTCTGAATCAGGGTGACCAAAGGATGGTTTTAGGGGGGTCAAATTTCAAATTTGGGTCATTTAAGGTCACCGGTAGTGTTTGCCTTTTTTGGCCAGAGCAACGCCTGGTACCACCGCAGCCAATTTTTTGCATGGAGACTCAACCTACAGTTTGGTCATATAGCTATGCGAAGTTAACCTCCGAGGTCATTTGAGATCACTGGTCAGAGGTCACTTGAGGTCGCTGGTAATACACACTTGAA